>NC_047661.1:130245077-130596744 GCF_011762505.2 Arvicanthis niloticus
AATTCTAAATACATAAGATGCCTACACAATAAATTCAGGGCCAATTGATAATGGTACAAGCTGCCTACCTAGATTAGACAAGTTGCCCCAATTATTCTATCCCTATAAGATACTATATCTACCTGTGGCTGTTTAAAGCCACACCGAATCTGAACCATTCTGTCCGTCCTCCATCTTGCTTCCTTCTTTACTTGTCTTCTCCATCCCATCTCTGTAACTCTTAGCTCCGCCCCCGTTTCCCTGTCCAATCACAGGACTCCTGCCGCACTAATATTTAAATTAATTGGACAGGGAAAATCATGCCACAAAGTAAGATCAGGAGGAAGAAAGCAGAGCAGAGTAACTTCGACATTAGGAGAGCATACAGTCTGATCAGTTTTTCCTCCTTTTACTTTCCCTTAGAAATAAAGATCAGAATCTTTTTAAAAAGTGTCTCCTTTTTATTTTTCTTCCTGAGAGCAGCTTTTCTAGCTGACAAGGCCCTGTGGAAACAAGAACAAAGGAACTCTTTATTTAATGCCCTGCTGTTAGCAACACGTGTCAATAAGCCCAGAGGCTCGAAGCTTCAGGCCTCAGAGTAACCTGAAGTCAAGATAGATAGATGTTACTATAGAAAGCAATCTTAATCTCTTGCAAGACTTAGTCTTGTCCCTGCTGATAGTCTCCCCCTCCCCCTACCCCCTTTGTCTACCTTCAGGAGAGAAACAGAGCTCTGGAGCTGGTTGGTCTTCAGCAGAGAGGAAGGTGTTTATTTCACTCAGAGTTCATCATCTGTAGCAGTTAGGACAGGAACGCATGTAGTGCAGGGGCGGATGCAACAGCCATGGAGGAGTGCTGCTGACTGGCTTGCCCTTCCTGGCTTGCTCAACCTGCCTTCTTATAGAACCCAGGTCCACCTGCCCAGGGGTGGCACCTCCCACAATGGGCTGGGCCACCCTGCATCACTATTTAAGAAAACAACCTATAGGCTTTCCTGCAGCCTGAAGAAATTTCTAAGTTCCTAGCTTTCAGGTGACTATAGTGCATGCTAAGTTGATGTAAAAACTGCCTGGCACACCAGGAAATTACGATCCTCCTACGTATCTCAGAAGAAGAGGAAGTGGGCTGACGGGCACCTAGAGGTCTCTGAAGCACACCTCTCTACATGTATGGTTTCCTGGAGGTTTTGAATCTAGCATGCAAGCTAGTCTACCCTACTTCCTACTGCAGACTTGGAACACAGGCTTGCTGGAGGCAGGAGCTGGCTTGGTCTGGCTTTATTGTCTCGGTTTCTCCAGCTCCATCGTTTTCCACACAACACTATTGTAAGGCAATGCCTCAGTGCTCTGTACAAACTGACGGGTGTTGTCATTACAGGTCCTAATCAAAGTCCACGCCTGTGGTGTCAACCCAGTGGAGACATATATTCGCTCTGGGACCTACAGTCGAAAACCTTCCTTACCCTACACTCCGGGCTCCGATGTGGCTGGGATCATAGAATCTGTTGGGGACAGTGTGTCTGCTTTCAAGGTATTCCATTCTTAATTATTTCTATATTGCCTTCACTCTTCTGAAATTTAGTTATAGCTTTAAAGGCTTTGAGAGGGACTCAATGCACATTTCCTGTGACTTGGGGGACTCCTAGGTCTAACTGAAATGTCTGAGTGAAGGAAACAAACAGGGGGATGACAGATGGCCAGCTTTTGTGCTGCACAGACAGAATGTTTTAATTTCCTTTCACAAAATAAAGGAAGGTTAACTCTTTTGGAGGGTGATAGAACTTGTGCATATGGTAAGACACTGTGCAGTCGTGGAGTCGAGATCAGGACCGGGATCATGGCTGTTCTTACAGCTCTGTCAGAAGCCATGGCTGGCACGGGAAGTGCCTCTGTAAAATACTTATAACTACCTTCTTTCCTTTTAATTTCTCAACCTGTTCAACCCTGGCACCGTATTTACCAAGTTGGGCTGACCTAGAGAAACTTAAGGTGACCCTGTGCAGGAAGGGGGTGGGTCCCTGCAGCTTTTTGTTTCTCTGTCTCACCGCTCTGGCGTCTGCCCCAGTAGCATCTCTAGATTCTTCGCCAGTACCACCGATGGTCTCTAGACTCCAGAGTGAACAGACCCTTTTGTGTTATGTCTTTCTTAAATTCACAATGGCATTTGGCACTCTCAGCCACTTAACTTTTTCTTAAACAAAACCAAACCAAAATCCAATGTTTACTTTGGTATCTGCCATGGCGCACCATATGTCCTGATGTCCTTCCTCTCCGTATCCTGTCCTGCCGTCCGTCCTCCGGGCAGCCATTGTTTTTATCTTCGCTCTTTGGATGCCCTCCCAATCCTGTTGCCTGAAGCCCCCAATCCCATTCAGACCTCTGCTTTTTGCATTTGTTCTACGGAATTACACAGTAATCTACAGCCACAGGCAGCCTCAATTTCCTTTCTCTTACCCAGTGTTAGAGTATTCAACTAAGACCTGGTACTGTCTGCAGGGTACTTACACTAAAGTCCAGTTCCTATGTTACAGTAGTGACTTCCTGAGTGTCTAATAGGCTTGTGCATCTAGCTGTTCCCTTCCTAGACAGGGCTGTGTCCTGCTGGTCACCCCTCAGTATAGAGAGATTTTAATCCAGAAACATGGTCACTCTGGCTGGAATACAGACATGCCCTTAGCACACACACCTTTAATCCCTCTGGCTGGGATACAGATCGGCCCTAAATACACACCTTTAATCCCAAACAATGAAGTTAGTTTGTAGACGGAAGCACCATGTTTGAAAATGCTGTCTGATTGAGTGGTAGATAAAGTGATGGGTGAGAAAGATCTGACAGAATGGGATATGCCCAACTCTAATGAGATCTGAGAGATTAAAAAGGTGACTGAAGAGAGAGTAGTGCACACAACCACCCCCACAGAGAGAAAGAGGGAGAGAGAGAGAGAGAGAGAGAGAGAGAGAGAGACAGACAGACAGACAGAGAGAGAGAGAGAGTTAGTTATATAGAGACAAGTTTTAGAGACAGAAAAGCTAGACCCAGGTGGAGACAGAACAAGCCAGAGAAGGAGAAGGAGCCAAATAGAACATATTGCCAGAGTTAGTGTGAGGACAAACAGAGTAATTCAGTCAGAAGCTGAAAGAAGCCTGTTTAAATCAGTCAGCAGGGAGAGGCATTTGAATAACTGAGTTGACAGCCAGCCAGAACCAGAAAGAAGGAGAAAGGGTGAGCTTATTCAGCAGTAAGCCTTAGAGTCTGAAAACAGTCTAGCGCTAGATAAGATTTTACTTAGGGTAGAAGCTTCAGGACTAGGCCTGGGTTAGCAGCCGGAAATTACCTCAGGTGAACAAAACTTACATTTACACCCCAGGAGGCCCTCCCCCAGTCTATCAAAAGCTGAGGTTGTCTGTGCCCACTGAGTTCCTCTTGGTGACACCTGCTGTTTGGGGCTCTTCTCAGTCTGTCACTCTTCCTCTCCTCTTCCTGTGGCCACTGCCTGTGGCTTAGTTCAGGTTGTCTCACCTATTGAAGTTACCCTGTGACCTGGAGTCTGTAGGCATAAGCTACCTTCTCTCCTGCTCCTGGGGTCCAAACTATAAAGCTTCGTCCATCTCCACATCTATTGCTGTGGGCTGTGGTGTTGATGAGGTGCTCACGTTGTGAGGTGGGACTGTTGCAGCTCCTTACACTCTGTCTCCCCCCTCCTTCTCTGCTGCTGTTTTCTTCAGTGCTGAATTGCTCTGCTCTGTACACTCCCTGCTCTCTCAGGGCTGTGTCTGTGCTGTTTCTGTTATTTGCAGGATGGCACTGAAGCAGAAATGTAGCTTCTGGGGCTTCTGGAGTCCTGTTTGGTTTCCTTCCATGTTATTTCTGGCACTTGCTGTGTGCTGCATGTACGATACCTACCTACTTGTACCTTCAGTGCCTATTTGGAGTATGCACTGAAGTTCTTAGAAAATAACCCCCACCCCATGTTAACATCTGCAGCTCCGGAGCTAAATTATCTTCAGGCCCTGCTAATAGCCATCCACTGCTCACCTCTTCGTTTGACCTAACATCCATCTTTGTGACTATTACATAAGTCCTTTGAGACTTCACACATAGACTGCACGTTTCCCCTAACCCTAATGCTAAGATTATCACCTGACACCATTTGAAGCCTATAACAGCAAATTCCTGCTTTGCTGTAACCATCTACCACGATGTTCCCAGGAATGCATCTGGAAAGTGCTTGATTTATGCCTTCCTTTGTTCTTTTACTTCATGAAACTGCTAACACTTGGGATACAGCACTTGAGCTGGCTTAGACCCTGCACCCAGGCTGTGGTTCCAGAATCAACCCTATTCCCTTTGAGGTGAGAGCTCTGGCTTACATGAGCAGGAGATGCTTGGCCTGGCTCAGCATTTGCTCTTGGCTGCCTCCTTTGCCCCCGGGCTTCCTTCACTGTTTCCTAATTCCAGTTCTGTTCTTCAGATCTTGTCCTTCAAGTCCTGCTTCAACCACTCGTGTCCCCATGTGGCTTCTTTAATTTCCTCAGCTTAGAGTCACTTCTCCATTTCTCACCTTTCTTTTCTCACCACGTTTACTTGCTTTCCAGCTGGATGTCTTCATAGCAGTGCATTGCTATTGATGATATCCCCACAGAACTCCAAGAATTACATTTTCCTTCTGGTGAATTCTCAATGTTTGAATTACACTGAAGTCAATCGGGCCGATTCTCAAGCCATAAATGTGGACTCATCTTAACCTTGTCTTCCTTGGCCATATGCAGATAACACTGTCCAATTGTGATGCTTGCTTTTGTCTCTCAGTTTCCTTCCAAAGATTTGCCTTGTCATCCTACAGCATGGTGCTGTTAGCTTTTGTATGTATTTATTAATCATAGTGCCAGTTTGAGTATGAGGCCGTCATTGCTCAGTGTTTTGTCTACTCTATGGTATATCTCCTTTCTTATGTGTCTTCTAAAGACGTAGGCCAGGTGTTCAGATGGCCAGCATCTCCATGCCCAGGGTGTAGCAGGCGGCCATTCACAGGGTGCTTTGTGTCTCGCTATGAGGGGTAATGGATCTGCTTGGCTCTTTCTACTACTTCAGTGTGTTGCCTAATTGGAGGATGTGCACACTCCTTCCCTGGGTCACTGTCATGCTTATGAGGAAGGATGCAGCATCTAGCTCAGTAAGTGCTCAGCTGAACTGCTGTAGCACTCCCAGTGCCCTCATGCATTTGAGGGGTATTTTCTGTTCTCCTTGTCTCCTTTAGTGCTTCTTTTCTTAAGTTCTCTCTTAGAAAACATGTATAGAGATTCAGTGTTTCAGCTATGCTTGTGAGACACTGAGCTGGAGACATCCACATGAAAATTATTGTGTCTCACTGTAAGCTGAACTGTGAAGGTCCCAGCCATCTTGGAAGGATTTTTTCTCACTCTAAGCTGGCACTGTCAAGGTCCCAGCCTTCTTGGAATGATTGTGTCTCACTGTAAGCTGGCACTGTAACGAGTCTCAGCCATCTTGGCGCAGTTGGAATCTTTGCTGCATGTATTTGTTGATATCTTTTTCAGAAAGGTGACAGGGTCTTCTGCTCCAGCACACTCTCTGGTGGCTACGCAGAATTTGCTCTTGCAGCGGATCACACTACCTACCCCCTTCCCGAGACACTGGACTTCAGGCAGGGGGCTGCCCTGGGGATCCCGTACTTCACAGCCTGCAGAGCTCTCTTCCACAGGTGAGATGGCACCCCGAGTTCACACTTCTATGCCTGGACTGGCTGCTTGCTGCTAGCCATTTGTGATTAAGCATTTCTGGGTCATGCCAATCACAGAGGGGACAAAAGTTTGATTATTTGAGAAGAAAGAGGAAATTAGTCCCTTGAGTGAAGATCGTTTTCTCAAAAAATAGGAGTCTGGAAGGAGATAAAAGACTCTGAAGAAAATATGTATCTTTGTCTTAGTCACTGTTTTATTGCTGCAAAGAGACACCATGACTACGGCAACTCTTATAAGGGAAAGCATTTAACTGGGGGCTTGCTTACAGTTTCGGGTGCTTAGTCTATTATCAGCATAGCAGAGAACATAGCAGGCATGATGTTGAAGAAGTAGCTGAGAGTGACATCTGGATGCACAGCAGAGAGAAGGAGCCGGCGCCTGGCTTGGACTCTTGAAATCTCCACCCCCAACCCCTGTGACACTTCCTCCAACAAGGTCACACCCACTCCACTGAGACCACACCTCCTAATCCTGTAATCCTGTCAAATAGTGCCACTCTCTGGTCACTGAGCATTCAAACATAGCCTGGGGGCTGGGGGAGCATCCTCTTGTTGTTTGAGATAGGTTTTCTCTGTGTAGTCTTTACTGTCCTGGAACTCACTCTGTAGACCAAGCTGGCCTCAAACCCAGACAGAGCTCAGCCTGCCTCTGCCTCCTGAGTTCTGGGATTAAAGGTGTGCACTACCACCTGGCTAGGGGGGCCATTCTTATTCAAACCACCATAGTCTTACTTTTCTATTACTGTGATATGACCCCATGACCAAGGCAACTTATAAAAGAAAGAGACTATATCATATATATCAGGGCCTTACAGTTTCAGCGGGTGAGCTATGACCATTATTGTGGAAGCAGGGCAGCAGGCTGTCAGGCATGGTGCTGGAGCCGTATTTGAGAGCTTATATCCGAACCACAGCCATGAGGCAGGGAGAGAGAGAGAGAGAGAGAGAGAGAGAGAGAGAGAGAGAGAGAGAGAGAGAGAGAGAGGGGGAGGAGGGAAGAAGGGGAGGCAGAAGGAGAGGGAGAGAGAGATGGATTTTTCTAAACTACCAAACCCACCCTCATTGACACTTCTTCACCAAAGCCACACCTCCTAATCCTAGACAGTGCCACCAGCTGGAGACCAAGTATTCAGAGACAGGAGCTGGTGTGGGCCGTTCTCATTTTCCTTCTCATTCTCGTTCTCCTTCTCCTTCTCCTTCTCATTCTCATTCTCCTTCAGACCACCACAGATTCGAGAAGGATTTTATTTACTTTTTGTTGTTGCTTTGAAGGATCAGACAGAGAGAGAGAAGACACAGTAGAAGAGTAGAGGGCTACAAATAGACCCCACATAGCGGTTCCTGATGAACTGAGATAGTGAACATCCAGACACAGATAAAAGGGTAGAAGGGCTCCAGGCCCAGGCAGGGACGGGCCTCAGAGCTTACAAGGAAGCCCAGCCATGAGACCTAAAGAATAAAGATGTAATTATGGAAACATTTGTAGGTAGGAGACAGGATGTTGACAAAGCCATCAGGAAGCCATGAGCAGGGGCTTGGGGCTAGTGTAGTCTCATTCCAGAGTGAACAGATTCTCCCCAAAAGAGCTATCCACCGTATCCCTGGAATGAGCTGGATCGTAAGGTACCTAGAGAGGAAGGTTCATGTGCTTGCACAGTGAAATGCTCCCCAGTAGGACGTGCTGTCTGTTCTGAGCATCCAGGCTCTAAAAGGAGGTAGTAGTGTAGCACAGGAGACAAGCCTGGACACTTTGGGTGTAGCCTGGGGGCCTTGGTGACTGCACAGCCTCATTAGGGACCACTCAGCGTTGACTTTTAGAGGTGTGGAAAGGCAAGGGCATGCTATTAGAACTGGCCAGAAGCAGCCCACCTGCTGTTACCTGAGCAACCCTGGACCACAGGATAATGACTGATCTGCAGCAAATCTAGGGACACTCTGGTGACACATGACCATGAGGGACTCCAGTTGTGGTTCCGAAGTCCCACCAACACACAGAGACTGCAGCCTGGGCATTGTAGTGTGATCCCGGCACCCAACATGGCCACAGGCAGGTGACAGACCAATGGCATATCCCGAGTGGGTACTGCATGGATGGTTTGTGTTCATTGTGGTCGTGGCCGTCATTGTTTGTGTCGGGGTGAGAGGACATTTGGCTCTGTGTTAGGGTGCAGCATGTCTTTGTGTGATAACTGAAGCAAGGGTCGAGGTTCCTCACAGATGATGAGAAAAGCAGCTCTTGGTTCCTCTGACTGAAAGCATGATGATGCCTCTGCTTTTTCCTGCAGTGCCCGAGCTCGAGCTGGGGAAAGCGTTCTGGTTCACGGGGCCAGCGGAGGAGTGAGTATCTATACTTTCAAGTTTCTGTTCATGTGAGTGTGGAGTTGTGGGTCTCACGTGATAGTTCTTGAAAACTCTACACCTTTTAAGTTTTCAATTTTAAAAATTTATTCTCCCGAGGACTTCATCCATGCACTCAGTGTGTCTGACCTTATCTCCCAGTATGCCCCTCCCATCTCTGTGTCCTCCTCTTTTAAAATAATCCACTGTGACCAAAATCAGTGGGACCCTGGTGAGAACCCATCTGCAGGTGTCCAGGGTGCTCCTCCTCCCCCAGCAGCTGCCAGCTGCCAGTTGCTCCTCCCTGGGGCAAGGCCTTGGGAGCCTGTCATCTGACTATGCTGGGCTTCTGACATCATACAGGATGAAGTCAGTTTTAAGAGCTGCACCTCTTGGCCCCCTTAATGCCATGACGCTCCATCAGATGTAGGCTGCTGAGTAGAATCCATGGCTGAGGCTGTAGCATCTTGCTTAATAAATTCAGCAGACCACCTCATAAAACAATTAATGTGGTAGGTTTTCCACCTGTGTGGGGAGTGCCCCAAGACTGACAAGCCTCTGCCTTTACATGGCATGGTTGTTAGAATTATGTGGCACTTTAGGCTGTTCTCAACATTAACCGTGGTTGTTCCATATTCCCTTAGTGAGCAAAATAAGGTTCATTAAACTTCTCAGCCAGCGAGTGGTCAGCCTCCCTCCTGTCTGGGCTCCCTGTGCCACCAACAGGCACACACTTTGATGGCAGTGAAAGGGTGCACAGTATACAGCTGTGTCCTCAACATCACAACCCGAGGCTGGAAGTGTTAATGTTTGTTTGGGAAAGGACTGAGAACTCAGCACCTAAGCCCTCTAAGTAATCCCCAGGCATAGCATCGTCAGAGTCCTCAAGTACCTCACTACTGCTCCGTCTCCAAGGAGCGTGGAGGAGAAGCCAGAGCTGTGCAGTTTGAACTTACTAAGCCAGCACAGAGAGACTTTAGAAACGCTGGAGGCAAGATTTCCCATTTATAAAATCAAGGAACTGTGGAGTGATGGCTCACCTCCAGGGAGCTGGCCAACCCTCAGTACTCGGTGTTCTGAGGAGGACATGGGAAGGAGTAACTCATTACCCAGAATGCCTGCCCACATAATGATGGTGGCATCCTGACAGCATGGCTCTGCCTCTGAAAGTGGCCCAGAAAGTCAGGGTGCTCTGTGTCTCTGTAGAGATGAACTTTCTTGTTTCATATCTGGCTTCCTCAGTGACTCAGAGATCAATCTGTAGGGATTTCATGCATCAGACTATTTACCAAAAAAGCCCAAGGTTGTCTCTGTAGGGCTTGAAAAGACAGCTAAACTCATTGTTAACCATCGCCAAAGGCTGGTTTTGGATGAGTTAAATTTAACTTAATAACCGAAGGTTTGAAACACACATGTGTTTATTTAAATTGCTGTGGTTTTCTAAGAGCCTTGTGCTCTGTAGAGAAGAGAGATGTTCATACAGTGGAGAGAGAGGGTTTAGAGGAAATCCCTTTACACTCCTGTAGAAATCTCTGCCACTTCAGAGGGATTGGTTTGCTTTTTTAAAAGGTAAAATCCAAACTGTTGGTTTTTGGAGCTGGCTGAGTCTGCTAAATCCTGGCTGGCTGGGACAGGCTGGCGGCCCGTGTGTGAAGCGCCTCTGATCCTCCTGCCCTATCGGAGGAAGACAGAACACTGGCTTTTGCCTGGCTTCTGTTTGTACTTTTTGTCCTCTTTTTATCCACATTCCTGCTGGATTATGTTGTGGGTTTAGAATTACGTGGATTTGTGGACACAGTCATTGTCCCAGTATATTGGTGGGAGAATCTCATTTTAGTATTTGAAATAAAATGGAGAAAAGTAATGGGCAGAAAATGCCACGTAATCTGTTGAAAAAATATTGAGTCTAATTGTTGGCAAGAAAATAGTAACCAGAGCCCTTTAGAAAACTGAGAGACTGCTCAAAGGAGAGCATTAGGTGATATGTTTGCATTAAGTCAGTGCCGTAAAATGTGGTTTTATTAGAGTCATAGTTTTAATAGAAAGGTTAAGTCATTGGAGTCAATCGCAGTGACCCCGTAGTACAGTGTTCCTCCTGATGGACTGGCTGTATCCTTCATTAGACAGGGTCCTGTGTACTAACTCGGGTTAGATCATCGAAAGCCTGCAGGGCCTCATCCACTGCGCGGGCCTTCAGTCTGTAGTGCTGCTCACGCTCCAGCGAGTTTCTCTCAATTTCCATTGTAATTACTTTTTCCCGTCTCCCCCAATTCCAGTCGCCTTCCAGATCATAGCTTCTTTACTTTTCAAATTGAGGTTTTTACATTTATTTTGTGTGTCTGTGCAAGCTTGTGCTGATCAGAGGACAATTTGCAGGACTTGGTTCCCTGCCTCTGCCAGATGGTTGCTGACTTCTGGCTTGGTGGAAAGCAGCCTGGCCTACCAATCCTGTCAGTGTGCATCGGTCAATGTTCTGTGTGAACTGTGTTGGGTTAGAGTGCTTGGCTTTAATATGCTGGTCTGATATGGGAGGAAGCACACTCAAAGTTGGCCTCTAGCCTCTGCATGTGCACTGGGCACATATGGCAGCATACACACACACACACACACACACACACACACACACACACACACACAAACACACACACACACACACAAACACACACACACACACACAAACACACACACACACACACACACACACACACAAATGTTGATTTTAAAAGCTGCTAGTGAATTGCTACCTTGAGTCTCATTGAAAAATAATGCACAAAATTTTGCCTAAGGAGTAGGATAGAATTTTCAACAATTTCCTGAAGTAGGCCTAAGCATGTCTGCCACTTTAATATTTATATAATTTAATAAATATTACCTATTTATATGAAGTAACATTACCCTGGATGCTCATAAAGTCAGAATAGTGGGCCAGACTCTGAGATTGCTGATTTGTATGTATGTTTCACATTCCCATAATACCTGATGTCATATAAAATCCAAGCAAACAGTGGTCTTGACTAGAAAGCATTGAAGAAATCCTGGTCTGCGTTTGAAGCCCTGACCTGTAACAGGAAATAACAGGCTGGAATCCTAGCACTTGCAGGGGCTAAGGCAGAAGATCACCATGAGTTCAGGCCAGCCTGGGCTACATAATGAGTTTCTCAAAAGAAAAAGAAGTGGCTGAGTATTTACTTATTTTCTTTTCAAGCAGTAAATGCTTTTCTAAATTTGACTCTGAATAAAACTTGGGATATAAAAACCTTAATACAAATCACCTTTGGGAAGGATTTTGTTTCCTATGAATAAGGAGGGTAAGCGGTCAGTCAGTAGCTCCGTGCCCTGCTCTGGGCCAGCAATCATCTGCAGAGTCATTTCACACCATCCCTGGCTTCCTGGCTCTATATTTGTCAGTGCCTAGTGGGGCCTTTGCCTGTTAGTATTCGGGCAAGTTCCAGAATTTAAAGCTGCTGCCACTCCTTGGATGCTTATGCTCTCCAGACTGCCATGCTCTCAGTGTGGTCCAGGGCCTTTCCCTTGCCGTGGACCTTGGCCGTCAGTTTCCATCGGGTCATGAGCTTGGTCCCTGAGCCACACCCTCCCTCTTTCTGCCTTTGAACACCCCTAGCATGTTCCCACGCTACTCATTCAGCCATCCCTGTCCTTTACCACCTGCACACTCAGGACAGGGAGCGCCTCCATCCCCCGCCTCCTCGTTTCATTTAGTTCACCTTTCCTGATGCCTAGACAGCCCCTCTCCCCGTCTCTAACCCAGGGTGGCTTTCTTATTTTGCCCCAGTACTTTCTGTTGACGTCACTCACTTGTTAATTCACACTTATTACCATCTTTTCTCTTTAAAATGTATTTTTTTTTTACATTGACTTCATGGACAGAACCTATATTTCTAATTTATACAGTAGAGGCCTTATGCTTATTATAAAGAATGTGTTATTTAACTGGTTAAATAAAGCCAGGACGGAGCATGAAGGCAATCTTTAAAGACTGTACGTCCTGCGCACAGCATGTCTTAGCAAGTGTTCTGCTGCAGTGGTTAACGGGTGTGGGCTGCAGTCTGGTTTAGTCCTGCTCCACTGTGTGAGGCTTGCTTGGGGCTGCTGTATCTCAGAGCTTACAGTTCCTCATCAGCAGGACACAGGCAGTGACAGAGACCTCAGCAGGCACTGTGAAGTACACCTTGCACAGCACTGGGGAAGCGCCTCTTTCCTTCAGGAACGGCTCCACATAGACCAGCGGTCCTCAACCTTCCTAACACGGTGACCCTTCCATACGGTTCCTCATGCTGTGATGACCCCCAACTGTAACATTATTTTCATTGTTACTTTATAATTGTAGTTTTGTCTCTATTACCAGCTTATGTATAATGTAAATATATGTGTTTCCTGATGGTCCTAGGTGGCTCTTGTACAAGGGTTTTCCTCATCTCCACAGGGACCATGACTCACAGGTTGAGAACCACTGCACTAGTGAGATCTGCAGTTCCCTGTAGGCACTGGAGGCTTCCAGGGACCGTGGAGAATATGTGATGTCAGGGTTCTGTTCTGTTCTTCAGGTTGGATTAGCTACATGCCAGATTGCCAGAGCTCATGGCTTAAAGGTTTTGGGCACAGCTGGTTCTGAGGAAGGAAAAAAGCTTGTTCTGCAAAATGGAGCCCATGAAGTGTTTAATCACAAAGAAGCCAACTATATTGATAAAATCAAGGTAAACTTTTCTGCAGTTTAAGAAGGTTAGACATTGCTTCTGGGAGACTCACATGGCTTTAAAAATAAGTCATTTTAACAACTGTCCTCTTAATGAATTAATATGATTTTGCTTAATAAATAACATTGTTTCTGTCTTCATATCTATATGTGCTCTCATCCCTATACATGTTTTAATTTATTTAAAGTGACAGGCATCTAGTTCTCCAGACTTTGCTGCCATGCTTGTAATGTGCTTGCGTATTAAATGAGTCAATTGAAAGATCACGCTGTAAGTAAAGCTTGCAGCTACACGATGCTCACAGTACAGCTGTCAAGGACGTGACATCCCCATTGCAGCTGCGGTTCCCAGAGTTAGGAACCAGACGCACCTATCTGGGAAAGATGATGCTTGCTCATGGGGTCCTTGGGGAGGGACTATCACTATTCCACCTACCACAGCGAGGAGCATTCAGTTAATGTTGCATATCATACAGTTCACACAGGATCTCATCTGTCTGTCTGTTTTGCCTGGCAAGTGCTCGCTCACCTCAATCCTGAAGTCTCTGTTTATATATTGCTGATAATTAAATCAACATTCACTCCCTTGCTCATCCTCATACGTACCTTCTGGAGATAGGACAATGAGAATCTCCCAGGCATAGAGTGTTGACAGAGGTCATTATCCAAGGAGGAGAATGTGTGGGTGGGTGAGCCATGAGGGTAACTCTTTCACTTCTCTACTGGCTTTGCTTGTTCTTGCTCTCAGGCCCCTCCTCCAGGCCCCTCCCCTCCCCTCTCCTCTCATTCCTTTATTGCTTAACTTATAGAAAACACCATGTGCCCTCTCCCGCTACAGTTCTGCCTGTGTGTAATCTGACATTCACAGAGGCTGTGTCTCTGGAGAGGGGAGTGTCCTTGTGTCCAGGCTGCTCTGTGTCTGTCCTTCTCCTCAGGAGCATGAGATCTTGATTGGATCTTATTGAAGCTGGCTGTCTTCTTGCACACTAGCTTCACTATTAACCTTCCCTGTCTTCCTGCACACTGGCTTCGCTATTAACCTCTTTCTTCTTCACGTTATTACACATTGTCTGTGTGTTTATATGCCCTTTGTTGGCTCTGTGACCTGAGTTCCATCTCTGTGTCACTAGCCATTGCCCTGACAGGAACCCTTATATCATTGTCTATGTCTGTTCCAAATTGTGTATGTGAGTGTGTCCAAGTGTGTGTGTGTATGCACACGTGTGTGTGCATGCATATATATATATATATATATATATATATATATATATATATATGCATGCATATGTATGTGTGTGCATCTGTGCATGGATGTGTGGAGGACAGAGGTTCACCTTGGTGCCCTCCTTTGTCACTCTCCATCTTATACTCTGAGACACGGCCTCTCAGTGAACCTGGAGCTCACCCTTCCCTGTAGACTGCCTGGCCAGCAAGACCAGGATCTATACATCTCTGCCCCCAGCTCTGGGATTCCAGCTTTCTCTGTGGTGCTGAATCTGGAGAAGCCTGTGAGCAGGCACTTCACCCTGAGCTGTCTCACCATGAGCCTGTTTATGCCCATTTAAATCAGCCTCTCCTTGCTGCCCTAAGTCGCTCCCTTTACCCTGCCAGTTTCACTCCTGTCAAGCATCTCTCAAGTCCCAGTCTTCTGTCACTTAAGCCTCTGTTTCCCTGCCCCAATGAGTGTGACTGAGCTCAGAGTCTCTCTGTTTTCTCTATTTCCAGAGATATCTGTCCCTTTAAATATTTGTATCAAGAAATAACTGAAATGGAACTCTGTCCAAAGAGGGATTCTAACTTTCCTGTCTGTTATTAAGCTTCTAGTACCTAAAACGCTGAATTAATGAACACCTGAAAAATAAAACCAAACCCAAACCCAAACATGGAGTTTTTTACCTAACATGCTGTTCCGCATGGTTTGCAGTCTGTAACAGTTTGCATTTTCCTCTTCCACAGTGCTGTGGTGAGAGGAAGCATCCCCCACCTCTCCCACAATGCTGCCATGTGAGGAAGCATTCCCCAAAGGCCCTTGTGTGTCATTTTCCTTCACCTTCCTTCTTATGTCTAAGGGATTACTTTTCATCCTTCAGGTCATTTCCTCTGAGGAGCTTTCTCTGACCAGCATAGGCAGGTGAACTTAACTCTTCCCTTCTGTAACTCATGGCTTACCTCTCCTGACACAGTACCTACCTTTACATAGAAGCTGTGCGTGTAGGATTTCCATCCTGATTCCTAAGTGCCCTGCATCCATTGTTCATCTATTACAATGCCTGATTTAAGTACTCATTACTTAGAATGTAATATAAATCTAATATAAAACAATTATAACATTGCTGGATCTTCAACAACCAGTTTAAAATGTAGAGAACCAACACCCAACAGTGCAGACAGAAAAAATTAGTATCTCAAGCAAATGATAAACCACTTATAACACAGCTTAATATGCACACAAGCAGAAATACACACCATACTCACCCAGAGATACACACCTCCAGCCCCCAACCTACACAGCTACACACACACACACACACACACACACACACACATCCATACAAATCTGACCTGATTTCAGTAGCTTATCCAATGTTTCTGAGTTCACACTACAGAGAGTGTGACTGGTTGCTTTGTAATTAGATTATTTTAAAACATGCACTGTTGGTTTTGTGGTTTGTCATGCAGACGTCTGTTGGTGATAAGGACAAGGGGGTTGATGTGATTATTGAGATGCTGGCGAATGAGAACCTGAGCAATGACCTGAAGCTTTTGTCCTACGGAGGACGGGTCATCGTAAGTAGGACTCCTCAGCACCTTGAATTTCCCCAGCGGTCCAACCCCGCTTCACAGCAACCTCCAACTGTGTACCTGATGTTTCCGTGATAGATTGTTGGCTGTAGAGGTTCCATTGAGATAAACCCAAGGGACACCATGGCCAAAGAGACAAGTATAATCGGAGTCTCTCTCTTTTCAGCCACCAAGGTAAGGAAGGGGTTGGTTCTGATTGTGCTAGTCAGCAGATTGACGGGTAAAGTCGATGCTAAGCTTGGTCACCTGACTGGAGAGGTGGGTCCTGAGGCAGCAGTATGGAGAGGGAGCACTAGTCATAGCTATTTCAAAACAGTTTTTCCTATACTAACACTGTCTGAGCATATGTGGATGACAGATAATCACAGTGTGGATCCGGGAAAACTGTCAAATCTTCATATTTGCAAGGGGACCTTTCTGGTCATGTGGTCCACGGCCAAGAAACAAATAACTACAAACACACACCTTTCTTTTTCAATCCCTTTCCTCTAGGAGGAATTCCAGCAATTCGCAGGCATCCTCCAAGCAGGGATGGAAAAAGGTTGGGTGAGACCCGTGATAGGTTCTGAGTATCCACTGGAGAAGGCAGCCCAGGCCCATGAAGACATCATCCGCAGCAGCGGGAAGACTGGGAAAATGATTCTCCTCTTATGAGACCTGTGTTACCTTCTTCCCCAAGTCTCTGCTGCACCGTCTTTAATCAGTGTGCTCTTGATTGAGGTTCATGTATTAAAAACGCAGCTTTAGGGAGTAGACACAGTGGAGTGACGTAACTACAGAGAGCGGTGTGCCCAGTGGGGTCTTTGCATGCATCGCAAAACTTGCTTGTTCATTTTTCTCCATTTTCTTTGGTTGGATGTTTTTGTTTTGTTCTTGAGACAGGATTATTCTCTGTAGTTCATGCCGGCCTTGAACTCACAGAGAGTGATCTTTCTGCCTCAGTTTCTAAGTGCTGGGATAAGTTATGCACTACCACACACAACTTCATCTCAGACCTTCTTATCTGATTAATTTCATATCTTTGAATAAAATGTACAAATGCAAAATAGTCCTCTACTGATTGCCCTGGGCTTCCAAGCCTGCTCCTCTTTATGGAGTCACCTGTCCCTTCAGCCATGGCTGTCTTGGACCCTGAAGATTTTCTGGGCTGAAAAACATCTTTTCAAAACTAATGTCCTCTTAGTCTGTAAGCCTCTGGGAAGGGCAAAAATGAGCAACACCTGGAAAACCTACCAGTCAAGTTTCCTAACATTTCTAAGAATATTAGAATGCTCACTGCATGCTCACCAGCCACCTGTGCTCTGGGAGGTCAGGAAACCTTATCCTGGGTCTGTGGTACTCAGTACAGTTACCCATTAAATGCTTCATGGTCGTTCATAGTTTTTTGTATATGTGACATGAGTCTCATAGTTTTACTTAAAATTCTAATTTCACAAATTTAACACATTAAGAACTGTCTGCTTTGGTTTTCATGATATCTTAACCTGGAATAAATTCTGTAGAACAGTGAAGCCCGTGTCTGTCTCGTGTGTGTAGCACATACCTCATTTCTGTACAGCTCCTAACCCTGTGGCTGCTTGTTATAGCTGCTCTCTGCTGGAATTCTTTTAGACTAAAGAGAAGGTCGGCCTTCTTGAAATCTCACACCAGCATTCTGTCCAAGGAGATCGTGGTCGGTTACTTACTTTTGGTGTGTTTTTCTTCAAATGAATACATTCTCCAGTTTCCACATCCTCCCGTTTCTACACCCCCTCATTTCCATATCCTTCTGTTTCTTGTCACATTGTGTGGCTGATTGTCTTGTTTCATTTGTTCTGTAGAACGATGGTTTGTAGTCTTAACACGGACCTCTGCTAAAGAGTGAGTAGAAACCATTCTTCATGCAGTTGGGGATGGCCACTGATGGCCTGAGGTATGTGCTGTGACCACAGCGGTTTAGCTATTAGCATGGTCTATGCTCAGCCACCGTTTATCTTACTGGTTAACTGTCTTATAAAATAAGATTTTAGCAAGGTTTCGGGAAGACAATGTCTTGTATCCTTAGAGTGGGGTTGTAAGCACTTCCTAGAATGGAGGATTCTTTCTTGTGTTAAAAAATGAAGAGGTCATGATTGTATGAACAGCTTGATCTGTTTGAACACTTGCCTTGTGAGTGGGAACTAACACACACAGACCCCATCAACAGCTTGATCTGTTTGCAAGACTTGTGAATTGGCGCTAATACACACAGACCCTGTGAACTGTTGTGGGTTGGTTCTAATGCTACTTATGTTAGTTGGGCTCAAAAACTTACTGGTAACCCACACGTCAAGTGGTGTAAGATACTGAGGGTTCCTGCTGCCAGCTGGTTCTGATTGGCAAATAAAGTTACTGGCAGACAGTGGTTGGGCCGGGAGACAGAGGTTTGCACACTTGCCTTGTGAATAGGAGCTAACATACACAGACCCCAGGCTACTTCATAGTCACTGGTCTAAGCCAGTTACTTTTGAGGGCAAAACTAGTCATACTTTGAGTTAATTGTCAGGTTTAACATGCCATAGCACGGGGTGTGTTTCTGTGTGAATCTACCTATAATTCTGGCTGTAGACCTGTCCCAACTTCTGGCTCGCTGCAGTCTGCTAATTAGGGCTTAGGGCTCATGGCCTAGGCCATCATAGCTGGAAGAAAGGCAGACAGTGATTGTTTCTGGATCTCTGCTCTTGGGTCCTTTGAATTCTTGGGTCCTGATGTCTAAGACGTTAGGTAGAGAACAAGGTGAAAAGCAAGCCTCATTCCTGCAAACTCAGAACCAGGAGCTTGGAGTGGAGCTGAGTTATGTCTGTCTGTCTGTCTGTCTGTCTGTTTTGCTGGCTACTGGTGCAAAAACTCAAGCTCTTGAACTTGCCTCTCAAGGTTTTTGGTTTTTCTAACTTACTATTTTTCTGACTTCCATAGGTGTTGAACTGCCTACCGTCCAGCTCCCCTCCACCTGGGTTCTTTTTATTTTTATCTTTCTGATTCTGCTCATCATCCTTACCTGGCATTGCTTGTTTGCTGGTTGGTAATATTCGGTAAAGTTCAGTCTGTTCGTTGTTAGCTCAGCAGTCATCAAATACTGGTCTAGAACGGTACTGTGTTGTGATCTGAGGTGACAAAGGTACACAAAACATGAACAATATCCCAGGCTGCATTGTTGAATGGGGATATGATCCTGTGAAATATTTCCTACAATTGGGGCATGTGTGTATATGTGTGTGTTGTTGGAAGCAATTCCCTCAAGCAGTTACAGAAGTTGATGTGTCAGAGCCAGCAAGATAGGAATGTAGGTTAGGATTTTTACTTTGGAGTCTAAGGCAGAATTTTTTCTATGGAACTTTAGTTTTTTTGTGTGATTAAATCTTTTAACTAGTTGGGAAGGCCTCCCTGTACTATTGAGAGGAATTTTTTAAAGTTAGTATAATTATTTTGTAAACAGATAAACAAAACATGACTGTGTTGACATGGAAGCAACCATCACAGGGACCACGAGGACACAGGGCAGTCACATAATGATGCTTGGAAGTTCCATCTGCACATATAAGTCTTCTTATGCTCTTTTGTGTAGAACCAGGGTTGAGGACCACCTTAGATATGTCTGAAAGAGGAAAGAAAACCAGGAAACATTTCCTAATGCCCTTAAGTAAACATTAAAGCAAGAAATTACCCTGGGATACTCACAGTTCTCAGGATAAAGAGCTGTTTTCTGTACCACGAAACTTCCAAGAATGATAAAGCCTGTCAGGTCAATCTGACCTGACTTAGCATCCTTGGTCAGCCACACCCCAAAGCAACAGAGCACCCCAGCACAACTCAGCCATTCCTAGTAATGCCAATTTTTAGTACAGTGCTTTTAAAAATGCTGTTTAAAAATTCTATTTCTATTTTATTATTTTATTTTTAGTGCTTCATAGAGCTTATGTTTGGAAACTTCCTGTATCCAAGGAAAAGGGTAAAGAAAAAACCCTTCCCAGGCCCTGCTCCTGGAATGATGAATCTGAGACTAATTATTTTTTATTAAATACCTAGGCCATAAGCTTTGGCTCATTCCCTCACTAGCTCATAACTTATTTAACCCATTGGAACTATTCTGTGTCTATCACTTGGTTAGTTACCTTTCCTTCAGTCCTGACCTGCTTCTTCCTTAGCGAAAGTCTTCCTTGATGTCTTTCTCAGTGTCTTGCTCGAATCTCTATTTTATCCTGAGTTCTGCTACCTGCTGGTTTACACCCCTACCCCCAAGTTCCCTTGAATCTCCCTTATATACTTTCACTTTTTCCCAGAATCCTCTCTTCTGGCCAGTTCTACCTCCTATTTTCTGTCTCAGCTCATTGGACATCAGCTTTTTATTGACAGGTAAGAGATTCTATAGAAAAGGCCTAGGGAGTGTTATATCATAGAAACCTGTGTTCACTGTTGTCTGTCATTGACTGGTAGGGCATCCATGATGGTTCATATGTGTCCCTGGCACTGATTCCCAAAACATTGTGTGATAAAAGTACTTATTGAATGTCTGCTGTAAAGGAAAGAATCTCCAGCTAAGATCTCAATATAAGCACTCAGAGATACCAGGAGAAACTCATTACTTCTCTGTAAGTGTGTGGCAGGACCTTAGACCATGCTTACAAAGTCTCCCCTGACATATATTCCAATAGCTTACAAGGGACAGGGTATGTTGTCATAATCTAGTTTCCAGGACCATCCTAGGGAAGTCTTCTACTCAAAGAGATTGTCTCTGGAACTAAGCACATTTTTCAGAAGCAGAATCTTTAGGTTTTATTTAAGACAGTTTATCTTCAGCAAATATAACATGGTGTTTAAGTGGTATCAATTTTTTCCCAATAAAACAAACCAGAACTCCTGGTCTACTGTTCTTAGCTGTGCATGAAAACTACCTACAAAGACTATAATGTTAGAAACTAGGGAGATGATGGAGAGACACAGCACCATCCACTGGGAATTTCTGAGTCCATCCTTGATTCACTGAGCTAAATTAGGTATGAAGAAGTCCAAAATTCAGCCATTGCCTCTAACTCAGGACACAGAAGCTACACTACCTGGGAAGCCACACTGTTACTGCCCACCCAAAGGTCATCTGAGACATGTTGCTGATGTCAGTGCCAGAAAACTGTATCCATCAGTTCCTTCTTCTTGCACTTTAGAATCAATTCCCAAAGCAGTTGCATTTTGTACCTGCCCTGTAGCCCAGAGGCCCATGTGTCAACTGCTTGCTTGGTCCTTTGCTGATACTTAGATGTGGCAGAACCTTGAGTAGGTGGAGCTGTTAGAAGCTTCTCAGTCACAGTCTGTACTACAAGGGGACTGTGGGACAGCATCCTCTTCCTCTTGTATGGGCAGTAAGGTGGATGGGGCTTCATCTACCATGTGCTTCTACCTTGATGAGCTCTCAGGCCCAGGGCTCAGAGCCTGAACTCAACGGTTCATGGACTGGAGTCTCCAAAATGGATCTCAGAGAAAACCTTCCCAATGTAAGTAATAGAAAAGCTTCATTTTAGTAGACTGTCTCAGGTGTTAACAGGAATGGCAAGCTCATCAACCTAGAGTGGCAGGTACCACCCAGAAGATACTTTGTTACCACCCAGAAGATACTTTGCAAATGAATTGCACACAGATGTTGATTGGATGGTCTCTGGCTGGAGGAAACCACACTTCTGAAATTAATATTTTCTGATTATCAATGCCAGATTATCCAAAATCAGATGTCCATGCTATTGGAGATTCCCTATAGACAAGAAGGAGGGGCCACATGCATATGCAATCCTGGCACAGTAAGATCAGAATTCAGAAAGACAGAAGACTTAGCTTTAAATGCCAGATGTACAGCTAACCAGCTCTGGAACTGAGAGTAATGATTTAATAATTAGAGCTTCAGTTGGTAATATGCAACATAGGTGGGAGGTAAGAATTTAAGAATTGCCATGTAATCTTTCATAGTCTGCCATACAAAAGGATATGTTTCAATGATGCTTAATTTTCAGTATCCAAGAGGAAAGGATACATTGAGCAAAGAGGAGAGGAGTGAAGAGGATCATCCTGCAATGTGCAAAAAGGAAGAGAGAGAGAGAGAGAGAGAGAGAGAGAGAGAGAGACAGAGACAGAGACAGAGACAGAGAGAGAGACAGAGAAACTGAACACAACCTGAGAATACTTTTTATAATATAGAAAATAATTGGTAGCTCTCCCTTCCCCCCAAAAAATGGAGGGAAAAGGGTTGAGAAGAAATATGACAAAAGTTGCAGCAAACCTTGAATTATGGTAATGGAAGTGGGATGGTGGAGGAGGTCAGGGCTGCAATTGGGATGTGAAATTAATTAATTAATTAATGAGAAGGGGGAAGTGCTTTACACTCAAAATGCACATTTCCTTTGACCCAATATTATTCCTTCCACAGAAAGTTCTCCTGGAGAAACAGGGATGTTTATAAGGACACATGTGATTTTTCATCCTAACTATACTAATAGTAAAATATTGCAAACAATCAAATTTCCATCAGCTGAGTGATTAACATACTATCACAACTATACATGCCAGGTATTTTTCAACCAAAATATACATAAGAAATGAGAAAAGCAATTAAAGGAAAATGTTCTGAACTAAACAACAGAGTAGTTTATCACTCAGAGGACTAATTATGCTTATGAAAAACACTGTTGCTGGTGAGAGATAGACTTTAAGGTTGTTTAAATTCACATAATTAGATTTGGAACTGTTTTAGTTCTTTCTTCATGCTATGACAAAAGGCCTGACAAAAATAACTTATAGAAGAAAGGGCTTCTAGCTTATGGTTTGAAGTGCACAGTCTTCTGGATCACAGTTTAAAGTACACACTCTTCTGGCTCACGGTGTAAAGTGTACAGTCTTTGGGATCAGGGTTTGAAGTGTACAGTCTTTGGACTAATGGTTTGAAGTGGGTCTTGTGACTCACAGTTTAAAGTGCACAGTCTTCATGGCTGGGAAAGGCTAGTGAGGCTGGCATGCCATGCTCGGCACATTTCCTGCACAGTTGGGAAGCAAAGAAAGAAGAATGATGTTGCTAATTTTCCCTTTCTTCAGTCTAGGCACCTTGCTCATATGTATGGTAGGTCTTTCCTCCTTTAGTCTCTGTGGAAACTTCCTCACAAATGTACCCCAAAGTGTGTCTCTTGGTGACTTTAAACCCCGTCAAGTAAACAATGAAGTTAGCAAGAACACAGAGAAGCTCATTACTTACTTACATGATTCAGAATCTGGAAAGTAGAAGAAGAGAAACAGGAAAAGTTAATGAGTTCAAAAGGTGACTGATGAGAGTATAAAAACTCCTAGAAAGCCATAATGTTCATTTAGAGAACATGGAAGAACTCACAGCTGCAACATTGCTGTGATGGGCAGTTTAAAATATAGTGAAAATGTAAGTAACTAAATTTATAAGAAATATGCCGGGTCTTTAAAAAGGGAACTTAAAGAAATAATAATAATAAAAAAATGTTTCTTAGCTAGATTGCTGTGGGGAGCCGACAGAAGGCAACTATCATTGAGCAGCCATCTTGAGCCATATACCCTGATAAGAGACTTGCTTACAATAGCCTACAACAGCTGAGCACACTCTGATAACATCTTGTTTTAGATACCCAGGATCTTCCCTTGGGTGTATGAGACTTAAAGGTGTGATTTCGAGCGAGACTTAAGGCATGGCTTAGAAGTGAGACATATAAAAGGCGAGAGGCAGACAGAAGAAATTATTATTAGGTATTAGGCACTTGGCACTTGGAGGAAGAACTTGGAATTAGACATTAGGCACTTGGAGTAGGCACTCCAGACTCGGGACAGGCAACTAGGATTAGACACTTGAATTTGGAAGTACTTGAGACCAGAGGTAACTAGGAACTAGGGACTAGGAACTCAACACTTGGGATTTGGACTAGGAAGAGAGACTGAAGAATAAATGGGATTGAATCACACTCTGGTCTCCATTCTTTGCATCCATCATCACTCTCTCTCTTGCTAAACCCTGACCTGCAGACAGGAGCAGCTTGGGGCAGTGTGGGCTCTAACAATTTAGCCCCCAAGGCTTTTGGCAGTGCGGGATCAAACATTGACAGAGCGGTCTGTGACATTTTGGCCCCCAAGCGTGGGGCAGCTCGGCCGCAGCAGATTGCTATGAGGAATCTCTGTTTGTGCTCTCAAATTTCAAGGTAGTTTGTAACAAGATCTCAGTACACATTTTTAGATGCTTTGTCAAATATTCAAAAGGACTTTAGAAGAAAAAAGACAAACAGAAAAGTCAGAAAATAACTAACTGAACTTTTAAAGACTAGGGGACTTTTAAAAATTGGGATGTGTTTGATATTGTGATGTTAATATTAACACGAGATTTTGGGGATAAAAAAGGAAAAGTTATGGTTTAATAATGATGTATTTCTGTGTTAAGTTGACAAGAGGACTGATTAATTTTGTGACAACTTGACATAGCTTGGGTTATTTTGTAAGATGGAACTTCAAGTGAGAAAATGCTTTCATAAGACTGGCCTATAAGCAAGACTGTGAGGGTGTTTTCTTGATTAATGACTGCTGTTGGAGGGCCCAGCCCACTGGGTCATGCTATCGCTGGACAGGTGATCTTGGGTTATAGTCTGAGCAAGCTATAGGTACCAAACCAGTATGCAGAACTCCTCCATGTCCTCTTGAATTTCCGATTCCACCTTCCTGCTTGAGTTCTTGCCCTGACTTCTCTTCACGAGGACTACAAGCTGTAGATAAACTCTTCCTTGCCCAAGCTACTTTGGTGATGGTCTTTATCCCAGCAATAGAAAGCTAAAACAATTATTTTGTTGTTTTTAATTTTTGTTTTTAAATAGCAAATTGTCATTTTCAAGATTTCATTTTATCTTTAAATCCTTTTTATGTTTGTATATTCATTTTTTTTGTTCATATGTTTGAGTGGCTGTGAAGACCATATAGCAATGTGTAAGGAGCTGGTTCTTTCCTTTCATTGTATGTGTTCTAGGGTGTGAACTCAGCCTGAGCAACAAGTACCCACTGAGCCACACCCTCACACAGTGAGCCACACCCTCACCCTTTGAACCACACCCTTTCCCACCAAGCCACACCCTAGCCCACTGAGCCACATCCTTACCCACTGAGCCATCTTGCTAGCTAGCTTCATTTCATTTTGTCTTAAAAAGACAAAATATTTGTCTGATGATGAAAGCTATCTGATTAAAAAGACAACACCATGTTTGCATCTCTAGGAATGAGCTCCTAGCCATTCCTTGTGGTTAGTCTAAAACCCAAGATGAACTTGAGCTCTGCTTGTCTGTGGGTGCTTTCCCTCATCACAGCTTCTCATGTGAAGAAATACATTGTGAGTGTCACTCCTCATGGACGCCACATCTTATCTGGTAAAATATTATTTTGCTTAGAATTTGTTACCAAATTTTATCTTACTGTGTCTCCCTGTTGTTAAGGGGTTTTATGTGTTCTGTGGCTCGTTAGAGAGTGAGCTCTGGGTGTATTAAGGGTCTGCCTAGGCTTGTTTACAGGCCCATTACCACAGCTTCTAAGTGCTTTTCAGATTATGTTGCATTTTATGTCTATCGAATTACATTTCCACATAAACAAAAACTCTTAAGTTGCTGGAATTCTTTATGTCTTCACTGCCAGCCTGCTGATTAACCAAATGAAGTGTTGCACTTACTGGAGCCCGATGTTGGACGCCAAACTGTTGCAGCCCGTACTGCCCGTTCCGGTCCGAGGGTCAGGGTCTAGCGAGAGAGAGAGTGGGGATAAAGGGGAAGAGACGCGAAGAATGGAGACAAGACAGAGATTCTGATCAAGTCTCGTTTATTGAAGGGAATTCTGAGCTATTTATAGGCTTTTGCCACGTGCCTTGTAGGCGCGTGGATACCACGTGCCTTGCAGGTGTTGATATGACGTAAGCCTTACAGGCGTCTATAGCGTGGACAGCACGTGCACCGCAATGCCTTGCAGGCGTGGATAGCACATGCGCCTTATAAGCATGTATGGTGTAGATAGCACGTGGACAGCACGTGAACTGCATGTCTTGCAGGCGTGACTACCACGTGCACCTTGCAGCTGGGGGCAGTAAACAGCAACACAAAATATGTGGGATATCAGAGTGTGCTTCAGCTGTTGTAGGCTATTGAAAACCAAATCTTTCGTCAGGGTATATGGTTCCAGATGGCTGCAAAGTTGATCTAGCCGCTTTCTGCTAAAGTCGGCTCCCAACAATGAAGAACACTCTTTTGCATTTTGTTCTATCCAATGGTGGGCAATCGAGCTGGATTTCTTTTTTCACAATGAAGAAAATACCACTTTGCATCTACAAACTTATTTGTATCCTCTGGTCCCAGTCTTGTTTGTACAGATATTACATACGAGCTTGTCTCCAAATCCCATTGCTGTGGCCTTTGTTAGCTTTGCTTTATTGAGTCCTGCATCTTCATCCTCTGTAATGATACAGACACCTCACTTCCTTTCCCACCCTAACTTCTTCAAGATGATTCTCCTCTCCCAGAGCCCTTCTTTTTCAGTGGCTATGTGGTCTCTTTTTCTCCACCTACCTCCTGAGCCTCCCTGAGCTTTACTTCTGTGTGCCTTACTTCACCTGACTTCCGAGCCCAGGCGTGGGTATCACCAGGGTGTTGATAACTTTGGACTTGTTCCTAGCTTGTTCCATGTTCTGAGGCCCATATACTAGACTGCTCATTGTTTATGTCTTATATCAGTTGCTTAGTCCCTGAGCAACTGCCTGTAACACCCTGTTCATCCTCCAGTTTTTCAGTCTCAGAGAACAAGGAGCCATGTGTAGTTAGGCCTGAGCTGGTCAGTCTCCCCTCTCCAGTGCTCAACATCAATTCTCTCTCCCCACCTTCCCCTCACTCCCCAGGTCCTGTGCTCATACTCAAGTGCATGAGGGAGGGAGAAGCAGCAGAAGCCAGGTACTGCAAGGCTTTGCCCCTGCCAGACCACAGCAAGTTGGAGGGGTCCATATAACACTGGGTCCTCAAAGAGTGGCTGTTGGAGAGTTTGCAGGGAGTCATCAACTCCCAGCCAGACAGTAGGGTCATTGGGACAGCTCACATTGTCATTAATGTTGTGACCTCATCTGTTCTATTCTTAACTCCCTTGGTGACAAGGACTGGTGACATTCAGTGTGCACATTTCTTAAAGCAACCAGAGAGCAGGTAGAATTGATTCCAGATCAGAAACCATTGTCAGTCTGTTTGCACTGCTATGAAAAAATACTGGAGGCTGGGTGGTTTATAAACAATGGGGCTTCTTTCTTACTGTTGTGATCTCAAGATGAAGGTGCCAGGAGATGTTTGCAGACATGCTTGACCTGCTGTGTCTGCCATGGGGAGTGAGAATATCCAATCACGTCCTGCCATATTGGACATGATTGGATTATCATAGTCATTCATTCTTCCCAAGGCTTCTAAGATCATCATCTTGGAGGAGAAGGAATTTTTTTAAAAAATTTAGTGTGTGTGTGTGTGTGTGTGTGTGTGTGTGTGTGTGAGAGAGAGAGAGAGAGAGAGAGAGAGAGAGAGAGAGAGAGAGAGAGAGAGAGAGGGGCAGGCCTGGAAGAGGGCATAGGGTCCCCTGGAGCTGCAGTTATATAGGTGCTGAGAACCGAATTCCAGCCCTCTGGGAGAGCAGCAGGTAATCAGTAACCAGTCATCCATTTCTGTGGCCACCAGAAGGACTGTGATGTGAGAGTGTTGGCGAGACACCAATATTCACATATTTCTTTTTTCATTGTAATTATACTTTCAATTATGTCTTTCATTTTAATTATGCTTGCCCTTTGACCTTAATCTCCTCTTGTTCATCTGATCCCTTTAGGATACCTTGGTCCAATGACTTAACCCACTGGCAGGGCACACCTAGGCCTACCTAGGCTGGTCACCAGAACAGCTTAATTATTTCTGTATAGCAGCCATTTACTGAAACATAACCCCAAGTGAAACCTATAAGCTGCTTCAACTTCCAGCTTCCAACACTCCATTGCACTTACACATGTTATTCCAATAGCGGGATCTGCCAGACCTTCCCCTCCAACTCCTCCTTCCTTCTCATGGTGTCCCTCTCATGACAAGTTTCTCTATTTGTCACCATTTCTCCACATGAGCCTGGAAGTTCATCACTGGTCAGCGTCATGATGATCTGTGCATATGTCTGCTATCATATCCAGAAGAAGAACATGACGATTCTTCTCTCAGAAGGATACGTGGGAGGAGTTTGAAACCATCTGCCATCCACCAGCTCAAACCTAAGTGGCTGTTACAGGTCAGAGAAGAAAGAAGAATGGAGCCGGTGAGCTGCAGTGGGATAAGCAGTTTGCTGACTAGAAGGAGTGGCTATTTCCCTTTCGTCTGTATTAC
Organism: Arvicanthis niloticus; assembly: GCF_011762505.2. Lineage (NCBI taxonomy): Eukaryota > Metazoa > Chordata > Mammalia > Rodentia > Muridae > Arvicanthis > Arvicanthis niloticus. The sequence goes on from NC_047661.1 coordinate 130,273,087, forward strand.
TTATGTGCATACATATGGCACTGAGGATTGGACCCAGGGACCACAGCAAATGGGCACAAAGCCCTGCAGGGCTATGTTGCTCTGATCCCCTGTTTTTGTACTGGATCCAACCCAGTGTGATGAATATGAACTAGAAGGCCAGGCAGAAGGGTGGGTTATGGGTAAAAGATTATGTAGACTGGGGGCAATTTCCTGCTTGTAATGTCTTTCTGACTCCATTCATGGAGACATGCAAACCATAGCAACAGGCTTGTGAACAAATCTATCATATTAAAACACAGCCATGAAGCAGACAATAAATGGAATTCCAATCACCTCACAGAAGAGCTAGTAGCTACAGATGTAGACAGGTTTTCACATGAATTGTGAAGTATGTGTTTGGTGCATGGGTAGAGACGTTGGCTTAATGCAGTATCTAAACACAGTTCTGGGTACCTCCCATTTTCCTTTTTAACAGTTCAAAGACAAGAAGAAATGGATTTAAATAACTATAGTAAAACAATTCATTGCAACAGATTTTTCATTTACTGTTTTGTTTGGATGAAACAGAATCTACTTATCATAACCTGATTCAGTTTTTTTACCTTTACATTTTTAATGATCTAATCCGAACTTATATTTAAATGCCCAAAGTGCATGAGACAGGTCAGCAATCATTTTTAAAATGTCAATTCAGTTTAGTAGAGAAAAGCAATTGATGCGCTTTGGTGACGACCTCACTTGTTTTCGCTCGCTGCATTAAAGCTTGCAATTCTACTTAATTGGCATGTAATTTAATTGCCACATAAGTTATTTAATTATGCACTATAAACGGGAAGTGCTGTTTGCAGGCATATGTCTTGGTTGAACTTTGGGAAGCCAGCTCTTTCTCCAGTCTCCTGCTTATCTCTAATCCATTTCTATCAGTCATTTGTTGGCTGTTCGATTCTATGGCACGCTAACTGATTTTGTTATTGTTTTAGCCAGGCACACATGTATGCACTTGTGTTTTCCATTATATTCTAGCAGCAAATTAAGCAACATGAGAATTAATGTGCATTAACAAGAATAAAGGCACCAAGGCCTGCATTGTTTCTTAAATGAATTATAATACTTATTGCTTCAGGTCAGAAGGATGTGCGTTCTACTCTTTCCAAATTCTAGTTTATTCCCTTAGAAGGTTTGTCATGTGGTGTCCACGGGGAAGCTTCCCTCAGTTCACTGATGGTTAGTTTTCTTCTCTTTAGATAGCAAAATAACAGGGTCAGAGGAAGTGGTACAGTCTCCTCTTCATAAGAGGCGCCTGTCACTAAGTTACATCTGGGATAGTGAGTACTCACTCACTCTCTCACTCACTCTCTCACTCACTCACTCGGTTATTAGGAAATCACACTGGCTAAGGCTTAGGACTCTACATCATCTTGCCACATAAAATATTTTTTAAAAAAATCTTTAGCTCTCTCCTATAAATATTCCATAAATAAAGATTAAATGAGTGGATGGGTTCTGGTTGTCTATGGACATGCCTGACCCCACTGTTCTGTTTGGTTTAGTTAGGGATCTGTCTGGAGAGTTTTGTCTCATATAAGAAAGAGAATAGTTCCTGCCATAAATGGAATGATTTGGTAAGCTGGGACAACCGCTAACATCCCAATATGTCTAAAACTTTCCATGAAATAAACATGACTCATCTGATGAACATTGGGTAAGCACCTACCCTGACCAGGCACTATCCAGTCGCAGATAACAGATGCCAGTCCCACGCTCACAGCATCTGCAACTCAATGGAGACAGACAAATACAGGAAAGGCTTTAACACTGGGACTGTACAGAAAGGCTGCAGAGGAAGGGTCAGGAGAGGATCAGATATGTCTCCTCTTACGCTCTGAAAAACCCCATTCTGTTTTAGGCCAGGATATGTCAGTATTCGGATGATTGAGTCAAGCCTGTGGCAAAAGCTGTTCTTGTAAGGGAGCAACATTAGGACAGAAGACCTATAGAAAGTTGGGTCCTGCTATAGATATCTGGGTGGACTGCTCTCCAGGGAGGGGAGGGACAAGATGCCAGGAGGAAGGAATACACTCGGTGTGGACCTCAGCGCTGAGGCCAGAGGGTTAAGTGTCTCTACATACTGCTTTCCAATAGCCATGACCAAGACAGGCAGAAGGTACTGCTTAGCTTCCTGTTTCATACCTTGATTGGGTACCTAAAATTTGGAATTCGTAGATGATATAATCTCATCCCCAAGTCTGGCTGTCCAACTTGTGTTTTGGAGACAGTAGGCAGGCCAGCAGGATGGATCACCACCAGGCTTGATGAACAAATTTCAATTCTGGAACTGCAGTGTTTTGAATGATAGTGGCCCCCACAAGCTCATATGGTTAGAAACTTGGTTCCCAGTTGGTGGATCTGTTTGTGAAGGATTAGGTGTTGCCCTGTCTAAGAAGACATGCCACTGGGGGTGGAGTTTCAGGCTTCAAAAGCCTGCAGTTCCCAGTGGCCCTCCTTCTCTGCCTCCTGCTGGTGAACAACACGGAAGCTCTTAGCTACTGCTCTCGTACTGTGCCTGTCTGCTTCCGTGCGTCCTGCTATGATGGACACAGACTCTAGCCCTCTGGAACTGTAAGCCCCCAAATAAAATCTTCTACAAGTTGCTTTGGTCATGGTGTCTTATCACAGTAATAGAAAAATAACTAAGATGTGGTCCCACATGATGGAAGGGGAGACCTGTCCTCTGGAAGCTGGCCTCTGACCTCCACATGCATTCTGAGGGCAAGCATGTGCATGAACACACACACACACACACACACACACACACACACACACTGACCGAAACGTATGACATAGACTAGCAGGAGGCCCCAGCAGGTACTGAAGCCCATCCCTCACCTCTAATCATTATTCACCAGCAGAGCCACAGGGGCATCAGGAGGAAGTGTGTGAACTGGAGCGGGACCTTCTGGCTTCTCTATAGAGCAAAGCCTGTGAGTTACTGTGTAGGAGGCCACTGGGCTTCCCCAGGGAGAGCACTGTAGGATTCTGTGCTTCACTCCCAGAGCTGTCACTCGCCCTCTTGTTCATGAACCAGTTCATGGATTTAATCATGATGCTTCATGTCTCTAAACATTTGTGGCGCATATTTGTGTGGTTTGTTTATAACTGAGCACATGTCTGTGCCACCAGCACTGACATTTGCATAGCTCTGTGAATCACAGCTTAATTTAAAACCATTTTGCAATGAATGTTGCTTATATAGAAATATTTAAGGAAATTAAGGTAGCTTTAGGTTTTTTAAAATATTTAATTATGTACATGGTGTGTGTGTGTGTGTGTGTGTGTGCGCGCGCATGTGTATAGATGCCCTCAGAGTCTAGAAGAGGGTGCTGGAGTTATGGGTGTGCGTGTGCATATGTGTGTGTGTGTGTGTGTGTGTGTGTGTGTAGATGCTCTCAGAGCCTAGAAGAGGGTACTAGAGTGTTAGGAGCCGCAGTGATCTTGACAACATTCGCCATTACAAGATGGCGCGAGCATCCTGTGCTCCCACAAGTAAACAACTAACTGCAGGTGCAAAAGGCAAAAGCGCACCAAAGTCACTGCCCATCCCCGGGGCGTAATATGGGGTGATGAGTGAACAGCCAATCAGAAGTGAACACACCACTCTAGGGTACATATAGCAGTGCCTTTCCCGGGCTTTGGGTCTTTTCCGCTTCTGCTGATACAAGAATAAAGCCTCGTTATAGTAACCACCCAAACACTGCCTCATGTGTCTCTTTCGCAGGCGAAGGGGACTTAAAAAGGGGCACGCACATGTGTGTAGATGCCCCCAGAGTCTAGAAGAGGGTGCTGCTGGAGTTGGAGTCATGGATGGTTGTGTGCTGCTCCGTGTGGATTCTGGGAACTAACTAGGCTCTTCAGAATTGGATCTCCTGGAAGAGGAGCGTGCACTGTAAACCTCTAAGCAGTCTCTGTCCCTGTAGTTTTACCTTTAAAGAACAACAACAACAACAAAACGAATGAGTGGGTTTTATTTTCATTCCCCTGGATGCAGTCACACTGTGTCACAGTTTTTAGGAAGGTCAGTCATGGACACAACCCCCTTGCTGGTGTGATATGGCAACCCCACACCCTGCCCATCTGCCATTATTACTTGTTTACATGCCTTTCATAAAACACACTGTTTCCTAGAGCAGAATGTGCACCCCAAGGAAGAACTGTGCAGCCAGAGACAATTCTAGAAAGGGATTTAATCTTGCATTGCTTTCTCTTTACAATTTGTGAAATTTGCTTAAATTATATAAAATCCAGAACAGAAACACCCATCTCCTGACAGCAAGAATTAACTGCTAGAATTACAAAGAGACACTAATCAGACCATTTAAAAGCAGACTACAAAGAAAACAGAAGTTCTAATTTTTGAACAAATATATTTTTGAACAAAACGACTCAGCTTGCTGGTCCGTTACTATAGGCTGTGTTCTCAGGTGACAGTTGAAGAGTCTACACTGTCACTGAGTCATTTTAGGCTTGCATCTTTATTTTGTGTCTCTTTTGTGTGTGTATTTATTCTTTTATGTACACATTGCATGTGGAGGTCAGAGCTCCGTGTTTTTCTCAACCTTTCTCCATCTTAGAGTCAATACCTGCCCAGGTTGCTGGCAGTGAGCCTGGGGAGGCTCCACCCCTGACTCCCCAATCAATTCTTGGATTACATACGGCCTTGCCTGATTTTCGTGTGATTGTTAGAGATCAAACTTAGGTCCTCATTCTTGTGTAACAAGCACTTTACCAACTGGGTTCCTCCCCAGCCTCTTGTGAATATGTTAAGAAAACATTAACATACACGTGTAACAAACACACATGTGCCCCCACACAGAAGACACACACACAGGTGACATACACACATGTGTATACTCAGGAGACAAACACACATATGTGTACACTTGGTAGACAGACAAACATATGTGAACACAAGGGTGATAAACACACATGAACATACACAGAGGAGACAAACACACATGTGCATACACACAGGATACACACATGTGTACACTCGGGAGACAAACACACATGTGTGTATACTTGGGAGACAAACACATATATGTGAACACAAGGGTGACAAACACACATGAGCATACATACAGGAGACAAACACACATGTACATACACATGGGTGACACACACATGTGCAAGCACACATGGGTCATATGCTTTGGGCTAGTTTGTTGTTGTCTGACAGAATCTGCTTATATAGCCCAGGTTGGTCTTGCTGTTGCAAATTTCCTGCCTCCACTGCTGGGTTTGCATGCTCAGCTCAGTCAAGCCTGGTCTCCTATACTTTATTATTCTGTTTTTGGAATGAGCACTCTCTGAAGTGATTATTCTAACAGATCACTGTCCACACAACGCATGGAATGAAACTTTAATAATGCATATATGCATGCTTACTCCTCCCAGAAAATTCTACATGTGCATTTTTGCAATTTTTAAAATTTGGGTTGTTAATTTGTCAGTAATTCGATTTCTTTGTCTTTGCTTTGAAGTTGCTATGTGTTGCATATTCACGTATGTAACGAGAAGCAAGGCTTTGTTGCTAGGCAGCATGGTGGAGATGGGAGAAGGCGTAAGGCTCCGCCGGAGAGCTTAGAATTGATACTCTTATTTTTAAAAGGCTGAATTTGGTAATTGGTCCTGCTGTTCAGCTGTCACAGGTCAAATGTTTAACAAGGAAGGCATTTTAAGTGGTATATTTCTATACTTTTATATTTTGTGGGTGGAGACGCTTGTTGAGGAAACTGTGATATAAATATATACATAGGTATGTATATGCTATGGACTATCTTAGGGTTTTACTGCTCTGAAGAGACACCATGACTATGGCAACTCCTATAAAGGCAAACCTTTAATTGGGCCTGGTTTACCGTTTCAGACGTTTAGTCCCTTGTTAGCATGGCAGGAAGCATGGCAGGGTGCAGGCAGACCTGTTGCTGGAGAAACTGAGAATTCTACATCTGGATGGGCAGGCAGCAGGAAGTGAACTGGTACAGAATTATTATTATGTTAATATTGGTTCATAAAATTAGTACATTGGCAGTTATTCCTTAACCAGCTAATTTCCCAATAACCACATCCAGAGACTAAGATTTATTAAAGTCGCCTTGAACTAAACACTGAGCAATTATTATTCCAGACCTGCATGCTAGTCAGACTTGCTCCCAGACAATATTTCCATCTTACTTGCGGTTTTTGTCCCTTCTTCATTCAGCTGTCTTATGTTTTCTCCGCCCCTCTCTGCGGCTCCCTCCTTCCCTTCCTCCCTTTCTCCATCCCTCCTAGTCTCTTTAAAGTTCTGGATCGGCTTGTTGGCTTTTATTGGCAAGGTAGAATAAGAATGAGGAACAATGTTTATACAAACTTGAGACAGGAGCTTCGAAGAATAAACACAACACTGTCCGGATTGAAACAAGATACCAGGGCAGAGAAATCAGCATTCAAATGAATAACCCAAGGGTCAAGTTCACAACGTGTACAAAAACATTATACCTATAAACTGTCTTGAGTTTATGAGAGTTCAAACACCACCCTCACAGTGACACATTTCTAACAAGCTCACGCCCAGTCCAACAGAACCACAGCTCCTCATAGGGCCACTCCCTTGGACCCAGCATTCATACACACGAGTCTATAGGGTCATTCTTATTCAAGCCACCACGCATACATACATGTGAGATTATAGATACTTTGGTAGATAGGGCTTTGTATGTCTGGAAGAAAGAGCAGTAATTTTAATATATTTGTCTTCCATGACAGTTCATATGCACAAGCAGTTGTTCATAAAGGAATGCAAGGATGTGTCTTTGCCTTGATACCAGCTTGACAAAATGTAGCTCTTTTTAAAAATCATATTTAATTTCACAATTTATCATCATAGCTACTCACTTAAAGCATTTAAAGCTTACTACAACGAATGACACCCAAACACCTGAGCGTATTGGAATTTGCGGTTTCCTTTTGGAGAGCTGGAGACTGTTGGTGCAGATCAGTCTCTCTGGGCTCTCATGGAATGTTGTTTCGGTTGAGAGCAATCACTTCTGAAAATCTCTACATTCAGTTTATTGTCGTGTGCTTGAGTTTGCACAGCAGTCATGATCTCTTACAGTGAAGGATGCCTCCTTACCTTGTCCCTGTGACCAAGAGCAAGGGGAAAAGGAGCTACATTAGAAAACTGAACTTGTTTAAAGTCATGTTCCTTTGTTGTTTGCAGCCTCGTAACCTAAAATGTCTTTAAAAAAATCTCTCATCTTTCTGAGTCATCTAAACCGCTAATGTGATCTACCGAGCAGGTCTCCACACTCGTCCCTGCCCTTGACGCAGCCACACCCTCTGCAGTGTTCCTTCAGATGCTCTTAACACTCACAACCCTCACCGGTCTCCTGCTTTCCTCTATAATGCACGCAGGTGATATTTCTCACGTGAAGCCGAACAGCGCCACCGTCAAGCTTACTTTTCTCTGAGTCCGAGTTCCCTCCAGCATGCAATCTGAAATTGCTTCCCGCCAGTGAATGTGCACTGTGCGCCCCTGTTGTAGGTACGCAACTGTCCCCAACACTCTGCGTTGCTATTTCTCACTTTGTTCCCATGACACTTCCTCATCCTTCAAGGCTTGCATCAGCAGCTCTATGGGCCACCTCTGAAATGAAGGCTCTGTGGACACACAGAGTCTTCTATACTTGGTTACAGATCTTTCTGGAGGACGCCGGGTAAATAATAATTCTTCCCGAAGTTCAAGTGACTCTTGGGTGTAAGGATGAAACTGGCTAGTCTTAAGTATACCGGTGCCATTTCGGGGTCTGAATCACACCAGATATTCATGAAAGGCAATTTTAAAGGAATAAATGTCACTCCGGGGAGATGCGGTCTGAAGTAGCTTTTGTTGTGGTGAACAAAAAAAAAAAAAAAAAAAAAAAAAAAAAAAAAAAAAAAAGAGACCTTTATTTATCACCAGCAGGTGGCGCACTAGCCTCACGTTTTAAATCTCTCCAGCTTTGTGATTTTGTTGTAACTCATGAATTGGGCTGTTAAGGCAGGAGATGATAATTCAGGCACTGTTTACAGAGTAAAGCTGATTTAACCTTCAGCTTTTCTATAAGCGTTTTCTTTCTTTTTTTTTTTTTTTTTCAAACGCAGTGTTCTAACCGAAATTGCTAAAGTAAAATGAAAGACTTCAACTTTAAAAATGATTGGAGTGAAATAAAAATTTAAAAGCTAGAGCATCAAGTTAGGGACAGGGGGGAAATGTGAAGCATGAAATCAACACTTCGGGATGGTAATGGCGCCATAGAAGCTGCAGCCACACATAGGAGCAGCTCGAAAGCGAAATGCAGACCCCGTTTGTGACTGAGCTGGAACACTGAAGGGATAAACATGGCTCTGAGCACAGTGCGCCTTCTTTGCGAGCTCCCAGAGCTAGAACCCTGGGCAAAGAACGGTCCACTACACATCACTGTGAACGTGACCCGGTGACACTTTCACAAGCTGAGAACCAGGGAAGACAGGGAAGCAACTGAGAAAGGAGCAGCCTGGGTCACAGATCGTCTTTGATGTATGAGATATATGGGGGCGGCGGGGATAATTCTTGAAAAAAGTGATGGGGGCTCACGGCTGGGTCTTCGTAGCTCAGGGAAGTGGAGGAGGAGTCCTGACAGCAAAAGGTGCAGGGCATGCCTTCAGTTCGCCTGTGTGGCTGGGACTGGATGCAGCTCTGCTCTAAGTTTGTCTACTTTTGAGCACGAGCCCTTCAGTGAAGGGTCATGAGAGACATCACCTTTGAGCCAACTTTGTTCTTAAAATACTTCATTAGCATAAAGTAATATTAGACGTAGCAACATAAATAAAAAGAGATTACTCAAAGAATAGCAGTGTTTATTTGGGAATAACACTGCAAGGGAGTCATGTGTCCCAGAGAATTGTGGCCACACTCCAATTGTCAAGGTCAGAATTGTTGTTGGTTGTCTTTTCTACTTCTTTACCCCACCCATTCCTCCCTCCCACCATTCTTCTGTCTTTATACCTCACCCTTTCTTTCCCTCACCCTTATTTGTTTTTGTTTTGTTTTTGCTTTTGTTTTGGTTTTGGTTTTGGACAGGGTTTGATGTAGCCCAGGCTGGCCCCAAGCTCACCGTGTAACTGAGATGACCCTGAACTTCTCATCTCCCTGACTTTACCCCTAACTGTGGGTCTCTGGTTGCATCTCCACAGTCCAGTTTTCTGCAACGCTGCTGACTTAACTTAGGGCTGCAGGCTGGGACAACTTCTCTTACCAACCATGCACCTCCACTGTGAAGGGAAGATTTAAAAGACAAAACTAGAGAGGTTCCATCAGATATCATGAAGCAATCACCCTGGCTGAAGGGGTTAGCTGCAGGACCACTTCTGGCTCAGGGGGAACGGCTTATTGCTGGGCAGGTGCCCCTGGAGTAATACTTTTTATAAAGGCTGTGGTGGCTTCTATGTAGGTAAGTGGTCCTGGCAGAGCCTTTCCTGATGGTCTCCATCAGGCAGCCATGCATAAGATCCTTTCCTTCACAGCCTCCTGGGTTCATCCACTCTGTGTTGTCATGGTTGGTAGAAGCATCTGTTTGATTCTGACAGCTTTCACATTGCTTTTGTAGAGAAGAGCGAGGGCACCTTGGCTCGCTCACCTGTCATGTTACACAGGCGGTGCTAAGCACTTCACATAAAAATCAAGCTCTTAGTCCCATGGATATGTCTTCAAAACATTCCCACATCTAAGGCTCAGAGGTCATTGCAGAAGAGAGGGCGGTTAGACTTAGTGTGTTTAAGAATCCTGGGATCAGCAGACCCATAGATTCCCAGTGAAAAGATCCCTTTGAAGATGCTCTGTGATCTATCGCCAGACAAAACACCTCCTAGGCCTCTCAGGGACAGGCGAATAAGGCTCACCTACAGCAGGGCCACTCTAGACTTGGAAGACAGCCTTGCCTTGAGTTAACTTAGTAAATATTTGCTGAGAAAATTTGAAATTAAAGTGTGTATCCTGCAGCAGCAGCAGCAATCTGTATCCTAAGGTGATTTTAATACATGCATGGATTTGTAAGCCTTACTGTGGTTTGCAATTTCTCTTTAAGAAATAAGTGGACTTAGACTGGCAACGTGTATGGTGTGGCATGCACACCTTTTGGTGGGCACCAGTTTTGAGACAGGTGTTATCCCAGAGAACTTCTCACCGGCTGGGTAAAAGAAACAGGGTAACACAGTAGGTCCAATTTTATTTACTTTATGTTGGTAGACGAGAATCCAGCGAGAGTCCACATCCTTGATTCCTTCCTCACATTTCCTTCCATTCCGCTTTGGGGTTTTGTATAGGTTATATGTGAAGTATTTGCTAATAAAAGAAGCCAAACAGTGCAGGAAATTAAGCTTTGCTGCCCCTTTCCCCGCGTTGTTGAAGCTTGGATCAGAATGCAAACACTGAAGGGATATTAGAAATCTGTGTAAGGAACTGTGGCTTTTAGAGATTGTCTCCTGTACTTCTACAAGTGTTCATTATTTCGTTGTCTGTTGAACTGACTCTATATTCAGCTACTAAACACGCTGGTCAAACGTCCTGCTCACGGCTGACAAGTAGCTCCGTTTCCTGACAAGATGACCAGCACTGTTTGATGTTCTGTCCGGAGCAGAATTAATTTTCTCCCAGGAGGTCACGGCGGTGAGACAAACCGCTTGTGAGCAGGGCACACCGGATGGAGGGGCCATCTTGCCAGTTGGCGTTTTATCTGTAATCAGATACTTCATCGACACGGATCCTGTCAATTCCCCCAAAATAAGTTGGCTTTATTAATACAGGTTGTTCTTCCTTTTGCAGTAATGAGCTCCGCCATGGCTGGCTGCTCAAAGAAGCAGCAAAAAGCAAAGCCGAGGATCTGTCATTACACAAGGCAGGGGAATCAGATGCGGCTTTTAACTCCAGGCCACTGACGGTAATTCTTGGTTGCTAGCCTGATTTGCCTGGAGCAACTGAAAACATCACCTTAGTTTTATTCAGACTAATTATCAGCCTATGCAGTGGTCCTGAATTTGAGAAATGATTGACAGCCTGGTACATATTCCCAAGTTCACACTCATTAGCACACAGCCGCTCGGGTCTGGTCTGCCCCAAAGACATGTATGGAAACCAGCAATGCTGAGCCCAGACAGTGGTGGGAAGCAGCACTCCTCCCTTAGATGTCCTCAGCTCTCCTCCCACACTGGCCATGTCTGCATAGACCAGGGCCTGGGTGTGACCCGGTTTGACCTGCATCTTTGCACAGAGGCAGCTCAGTCTAGACGCTGTCTGTTCTGAATCAGCAGTCACTTTATCACAGGGCTGGATCTCATTGTCGAGGAATTCCTTTGAATAACCAAGTGTGTTGAGCATTCAATAAGTTTTTAAAAAATGTATAAGGGTTGCCCATCATGGTTCTTCTCATTTTAGAAAGCCTGACACTTGGCTTCTCTGTCATTTATGGCTTCTCTGTCATTTAAGGGACGTCTGTAAGTAAGATCTAGGTGTTATTCCACCCCTTCTTTTCAAAATATAAACCCCCATCCTTCCTTCCTTCCTTCCTTCCTTCCTTCCTTCCTTCCTTTCTTTCTTTCTTTTTTCTTTCTTTCTTTCTCTTTAGTATAGAATAGAGTTTATTCAGGGCATGGGAGGGGAATTGAGAGAAAGGCAGAGAGAGAGAGAGAGAGAGAGAGAGAGAGAGAGAGAGAGAGAGAGAGAGAGAAGAGGCCAGTCATGAGCATGTGGATAGAGAGGGAGGAGGGGGATGGGGAGAGAGAACCGCTATTCCCCACTCAGTGAAACACCACTATTTTGTGCCTGCCATCGTTTTGGGACTTCTAATGCTTTGTTGTACAACTAAACCAGTGTTAAAATTAAAATCCCTGTAAACAAGCCGTCAGAGGGTGCATCTGAAAACACAGTTGACATCAAAGGTGTACCAAAGGTTACGTCTTTGTCAGGAAAATACACTTGAAATTGTATAGCAGCGTGACTTTTCCCCGGGGCTGAGGAAAGCTGTAATTTGTAGGTCTCTGCTTTTTCCCAAGAATGTCTTTCCTGCTTCCATATCCCTAGAGTCTCCATGTATCCTCTAGGGGAATTGTCCTTACCACAGAGGCTCCTGCTGCCCAAGGAGTGTTTCTCCAGGCCTTGGCTTCTCAGTGGAAAGAGGACCATGGCAGCATCCCTGCAGTGGACCTGGACCCTGCGATCTCTCAGAGCATTGCAGGAAGGGACGTCACCTTAGCCTGCCTTCTCACACTCTTAGCACAGATTATCTGTCCCTACTTTTCCTCATCTTCCATCATCCAATACCCGCCTCCCCATTCTACATGGAGACATGGTGCAGGCATGGGCTTCATCCAACCCCTTTTCCTTCTGCAGACAGAACAGCAGAGTTCTGTCATATGGCATTGCAAATTGGAGCCCAGCAGACAAAATTCTGACCAGGAATTTTTTTTGTGTGTTTGCCCTGTATAGTGTTGTAAAAATTAGAAAACTTCACCCAAACCATCTGGATTTTCAGCTTCTTTGTAAAAACGAGAAGATGTGTTAGTCTTAGATGGTATTTCTAGAAGCCTGTCAGCAGCTGAGCAGCAGCCAACTTTGACAGTGCATTAGGACAACGCCCTCCACTGTCTTCTCTTCTTCCTGCTTTGGCTTTTGACTTCTTGTTTGATATTGTAAAGAAGAAGAAAAGCTTTCCAGATCAGATCAGACACAGCTCACAGTGGAGGCTCCCCAGAAATTACAGTGAACCAAACAAAGCTCTCAAGTGAGTCCTTCACTGGCATTTAGACTTCCCGTGTCTTTCTGTTTTGGCACAAAAGGCCTGACTGAAGCTTCCAAGTGTGAGGATGGAAGGAGGGGGAGGATTCCGAAACCTCCTTCCTATAGGGCTGCCCACTGTCCCCCCTCTTCTATTTAGAATACTTTAGATACCTACCCATGCAGATGCTTTCCACAGTCCCATAGGCCTGAGTAGACACTTGCAGCCTCAACAGGGGTTTCTTCTATATAATGGTCTGCCTAGGATTTGCCATCTTAACAAACCACGCAGTGCTCAGTACTTCAAGTTCACAGACAGCCCTTTTGTCTTGGAGCATTAACTATCATTCCTGGGGGCAACCCAAACCAGCCTCTTCCATACAGAGCTGAGTGTGTGCCAAAGGCCGCTCAGTTGTCCAATTGACGGTCACTGTGTCATAGTCCACGTGGACAGAGCACAGTGGAGGTAGAATGCACACTCCCAGCCTGCACTCGCACACCTGGCACGCCCTGCAGAGGTGACAGTCGCATGGGCTGATGCTCAGCGCTGATCGGGGCTTCTAGGCGGGGATAGAAAGAAGACGTGTTTGTGTGCTGCGAGGAGGTAGAACAGCTGGTGGTACGGACTTCACCAGAGAGACTTTCAAACGTGTCTGCTTCTCCTGGTCCCCACACCCACGTGACAGAAGAAAAAGTATCCTTTCGCCTCACCTTAAAACAATTGAGGAGGCGTAGAATGTGCAGCTTGAAGACCACGGCCCCTGCTTCTAACACGGAGACTCCAGTGACAGGTACCTTAGTATGTAAGTGACACGTGCTCAACGCAAGCCCACCTAAGGCTCAGCTCATCGTCGACATGAACCGATGGTTCTCAGGACAGGTGTGCCACAAGGACGGTGCTCACGAAGCAGAAGCTAGAACAGTGTGGCCATTATGACCAGTGAGAGAATGTACTGGGGTGATGGGCAGATGGATAGCGGACAAGGAGAAAGTTGTGTGCCTGAACTTACACGCCATGGCTACGTGGTCCCATGCCACAGAACGATTCTACATGTGGTTCCTGAAATTGCAGAAACAAACATCCATTTACCAAGTGAGCGGATGTTTAGTCAGATATCTTGATATCTTATATGTGAAAATCCTTTTTTTTTTTTTTTTTTTTTTTTTTTTTTTTTGTGGCTCAATTAGAAGCAATTTGCTTCGTAGGCAGCCATCACTGGCTGAATTTGCAGTGCACTGGCTAGTATCTCGCGTCGTCTTCTCGGTTGGTCAATCACTGACCCTTCCGGGATCCCACCTATTTCAAGTGTACCACGAACATAACACCCCCGTAGAGGAACCAAGAATTAACTGAGATGCGTGTTGGTGGTTAGGACATAGGAAGAAGCATTAGGTGTATTTGCCTTCTCTGCGGCCTCCCCGGTCCTAAGCTGTTCCTCCCTAACCACCCTGCAGGGGGCAGTGTAACACCGGGGCTGACGGACGACCAAGGCGAGGTCCCTACTTAGCTGTTTGTGTGTGACTTCAGGCAAAGTGCTTCAATTCCCTGCTTCTCAGAATCGTTCTCTGTAAAAAAGCTGAAAATGATAGTATTTGAGTTTAAGATGAGACCTGACATTTAAAGCGTTTGGCACAGAGCCTAGCCCTCAGTGCGCGCCAGCATTGTTGTTGGTTTTTTTCCCCCCTGCGTCATTACTACCGCCCTTCGTAGGGCCATGGTGGCAGAATTTATTAGCTTTGATGATGAGGCCCATGTCTGTCCCCCCAGAAATCTGGACGGTCTCTTTGAAACACTCTTACCCACTGCCCTTGTTCTTTTGGTGACTGAAGGCCTTCAGTTTAGTCGGTCTGAGAATAAAAAGTGGATTTCCAGCAGGGGAGTTAAAGGAGAGATAGCCACAGAATTCCATGCTAACTCTGGAGCTTTTTAACCCACAGTCTCCTACTGATTCCTTTGAGATAGGTCCTCCCCCAAATTCTAGGTATCTGGTCACCATCCTCCAAAATAACTGGATGGCTTTGATCTGGTCCTCTCTATTTTAACCATCAGCTCTTTCTTTAAACAGTTGATTGGAGAGGGGTGGCTCTCCTCACAGGAGGCTCCGAGTGGCTCTCCTGTCGGTCTCTGTAACATTGCCCTGGTTACCACATCACTCCAGCATCTGTGCCTCCCCCTGCAGTCTCTGGGTTCCTTCTGGGTTATCAGGAGTAAGAAGATATAAAAGAATGGAGAAAGGAACCTCCAGCTCACTTCAACACACATCCGTCATTTGAAATGCAATCATATTTAACAACCTTAAAATAAACAGCATGTCTTAGTATAATATTCTTATATTATCACAAGTCGAATGTGCTGGAGAAAAAAGACTGCTTTAGATCAAGATCAGCAAGTAATGCCTTCCTGCAGGAAAGACTAATTTACCAAAATTTGTTGACCCTTAAAATCAGGTAGCCACTCCACAGCTGTGAATCACCTCAGGCCAGCTTCTCTGTGATGACTGACAGAAAATCTGATGGTTCTCAACAGCAAAGGCTATTCTTGCTCATCTCATCAAGGCACACGGGAGTGGAGGGGAGAGGAGGGTGCAGGGGGGGCCGGGGAGAGACCATCCAGCAGGCAGGAAGAGAGTCAGCATTCCAGGGACTGCTGAAGGCTCTCCCCAGTAGTCACATTTAGTTTCCACTCATATTTTATTAGTTATAAAAGTCACACACCATGCCAACCCTAGCTAGGTCAATGCTGCGGACACAAGTGCCATCTCCATAGCGACACAGCTGGGACTTTTGTTTACATAGAGACCAAGCAGGACAGGGGCAGAGGAGAGAACTTCTGACCTCTGCTTATGTCCGCTCTGTGCAGTGTGAACTCTGTAAACAATTTTCAGAACTTATGATGCCTCATGTATGCAACTACTCAAGTCCAAGTTCGAAGTCACAAGACCAAGAAATCTGGAGGAGCAGAGGGGCTTCTGCTGGCTGTAGCTGGCTATGCACACTGACCCCCACACCCACTCCCATCCTCCCCTTGTGAGATTTATTCCTCTGTGTTACTCTTCCTTTTTAGATGAGGATAGTTTCACAGAACTCTCCTCTCTCTTTGTACCATTGCTTCTCTACACGGCCCCACACAGCCGCACTGACCACCAGGCTTTTTGTCCTCTGCTCATGGCTCGGAACAGCAGCCTCTACTGCTGGGTCTGAGTAGAACACGCCAGACTACAAAAGCCACCAAGTTCTGTTGCTACCCTTTCCAGTGGTGTGAACCTGACCTCATCTGAACCTCTCTTGCCAGCAGCTCTGTCTGACCAACCATTTGGCACATGGCTGGGAGCTTTCAGTGGTGACAGCTTTGCACAGGTGCAGAGGATAAGCCTCTAATCACAATTCTGCATCCTCAGAATCCCAAGTGGCTGTTACCAGTGAAGAGAAAAAAACAAAGGAGAGGCAGATGAAGATGGCAGTCCCTTCTCGCTCTCACTCGTGCTAGAGATGATACCCAGGGCCTTGCAAAATCTCACAGTCTGATCTTGGATTAACTGCAGGGCTATATACAAACTGTTCAACTCAGGACTTTTGGCATTTGCTTTTGGGTGAGTGAGTCAAGCTTTCGGAAATAGTATTTGTCTGTTGGTTGATTTTACTATTGCCACCTTGGTTTTCCTATAGGGACTGAGAAGTCATGAAGGTGTCCTTGGTGATGATTCCCAAAGCCCAAAGCTTGGTCGTATTTGGAGTTGATGGAAACCTTAAGATGTGGGGCCTGGTAGGAAGCCTTGGGGTGACGCAGCCGTCGCTCACATCTCTCCTCTCTCTTCCCGTCTCTTTCAGTTCATTGCTGTAGAGGGAGCAGTTTCGTTCTACCACACACTCCCGACCGTGACGTGTGGCTTACCTGCTCATGCTCAGATCCAGATCAAATCCAGGGCAAATGATTTCTCCCCACACATGTTCTCAGCGCTTGTTTCAGTGACAAGAGGCTCGGTGACAGGCTTGCTGACTTCACCTCCTAGCCCAGAAGTGTGTTTTCTCCTTTGCAGTTTCTTCAAGGCCTGTTTCACAACATCCCTTGACTTATCCTTTATCACAGGAGAATATTAACTGTTGAGGCTTTGTGATCTCTCCAATAGCTACAATGCTTTCATTAATCTTCATGCCCTAAGGGTGACATGTTAGCTGAGCAATTTCTAGGGAAACATGCTTCTTGGGAGAATATTTAAGTTCATGAAAAACATCTTAAACTCCTTTAGAGTTGCATTTTCATACGAGATAATGTAATAAATGCCAAGCAATGTTATTACTCAATATGTATTCCTCAAAGACCCTACAATCTTAGACTTAGTGCAATGTTAATCTAGTTTGAGTGACAGTACAAATGAAAAAATGACCAAGTTCTCTATCTGTTTGTTTGTCTGTCTATCTATCTATCTATCTATCTATCTATCTATCTATCTATCTGTCTAACTACAGTGAAGATGGTCTGTCATTCCCTTCCAGGTAAGAATCTGTAAGTCTTCTGCTGGAGGCCCTGGGTCCTGTTCTAAGTTGAAGAAGCTCTTATTTGCCAGGCCGAGCAATGTGGAGAAATCCTTATTTGTGAATCTGATTTTATCATGTTCTTCTTGCCTCTGAAACATGTTGTTGAAACATGGAGGAAAATGGTCCTGCCATTTATTTAACAGCTACTTACTAAATACTCTTTAAATTACCAGGATCAATTAGCACTCAAAAAAAAAAAAAAAAAAAAAGAGCAGAGACTAACTCTCAGGTTGGGGAGATGAGACACGAACATGCACAGTACAGTATAAAGAGTGGTGTTGGTGAGTTACAGGAGGGTAACACAGGGTGCAGCCACAGGGTGACACTCGAATCTTGTGTGAATCGGTGTGAATGTGCTTCCTTGATGAATTCATCAGCTCTTGTCTCTCACATTTTTTTCCTGCTTTAAATAATAAAACACTCGTGTTTGTGATGGAGCAGGCAGCATGGGGGCTGGGGGGACTCACTGGGAAGAGCTTGGCTTGGGGAACCTTGACTCTTACCTCCGTGTCCAGTCCCCAGGCGCTTTTGCACACTGTGTAAGGCTCACCTTGACGTCTACCTAACCTCTGAGTCCTTTCTTCTCCAGACGTGTTTTATGTTGGATGCAAAATGTCCCTCACGTGTGTTTGAGCACACGGCTGCTTAATGATAGTTCTAGTTTGGGGGTTTGGTGAACTGTTAAGAGGTGGGTTGCTGGGAGGGTAGGTCTTGGGGTTCATAACCAAACCTTTCTCCCTGTCTTCCTGCTTTCCAATCCACCCAAATGTGAGCAACAGCCTTGCATTCCCATGGCCATAGCTGAGAGCTCGTCCCACTGCCAGGCCTTCCCTGCCATGGTGGACTTTCCCCCAGTTATGAGTCAAGTAGTTCCTCTCTTAAACTCTTTCTGGTCAAAGACTGAAAGACATAACTGGCATCATGGGGGTGGGGAGTGTGCTCGTTTAAGAGACCCACCAGAAGCCTACGGTGGATATGGTCTCCACTAACTCTTGTGCCATTCCTCCCAGGAACACAGACATACCTATCGGATATCTAGAAGTCCGTCCAGTAAAGCTGACACCCGTGACCAACCATTGCTCAGGGTAGAGGAAGCAGAGCAGTTAGGAAGAAGTGATAGCATTGGACATAGAGGGCATGAAGCTGGGGATGGTGAGTGTGGGTGGGGCAGCTACATGAGACCGTACATGGCACTTTACAGCATTTAGCTCTCCCATGTATCATGTGTGTATGTGTGTGCATGTGTGTGTGCTCATGTGTGTGTACATGCAAGTCTGCATTTGTGTGCACTTGTGTGTGTGCGCATACTTGTGCCCACGTACATGTGCCTGTGTGTGCACACACATGAGTGTGCATGTGCGTATGTGCATGTGTGTGTGCTCATGCATGTGCCTGTGTGCATATGTGTGTGTATGCACATATGTGTGTGCACGTGCACATGTGTGTGTGGGCCAGAGATTGGAATAATGTCTTCCTGGATTGCTTTTTACTTTAATTTTTGAATCAGGATCTCTATAGAACCTGGTGCTCACCCGTGGGCTATGCTGGATGGCCAGTAAGCTCTGCTGATGCTTCTGTCTGTCTTCGCTCCCCCTGCTGTGCTGCAGAGGTACAGATGCCTTGCCTAGCTTTTTGATGCGAGCACTGGGCAACAAACTCGGGTACTCATGTGAACGAGGCAGGCACTTTGCCCCCTGTCCACCCTCTGCTCTGCTCTTCTTTCTCTCCCTGTCTTCAGCTGACAGACTTCAAGTGTGAAGTCAGAGAGGAGACCTGTTTGCTGCTGGGGCCTCAGGCCTTGTGAGTGGCATTGATTTCCTAGTCACTAAATAAGTCCATCAACTGTCGATATCCCTAGAGGGTCTGTTTGCAGATCTGATCCAGTTCAGAAGTAGGTACGGCAGGTAGGAGGAGAAGACTCAGAAGTCTGACTGGAGTTGTCACTGGGAGTGTGTCACTATGTACTTACAGGCTTTCAGCTAACTAACCTTCACCCTCTGATTTACTGGAGCAAGCTCATCATGGAAGGTGGTTGCCTTAGTTTGATGTCACTGTTAAAAACTGGATAGTCTGGAAATAAATAAACTTTATTTCGCACTGTTCTAGAACCCAGGAAGCCCAAGGATGTGTGCACACATCTTGATATCTAGCAGGACCTGCTTCTAAGAGAGCATCTTGTTGCAATGTCTGCTGGAGCAACGTCCAGCTCTGGCAGAAAGGACGAGGAGTGGGAGGGGTGAAGCCCCTTCATAAAGCCTTTGATAAGGACTTTATTATTCTCATTCTATGCAGAAGGCTCCGCCCTCAAACCATATTCACCTCCTAAGGGCCCCCGTCTCTTAATTCTGTCACATGGGTGACTAAGGATCAACACACCTATTTTTCGGGACTTTCAGACCATAGCAACTGTGAAACAGTTTCATGGCAGCACACTCCCACCTTAAGTAGCCTGGGGCTCAGTCTTGATGCACACTGGCCCTCTAGCTTCTGGTTTCCATTTTACAGCTCTGAGCAACTCAGACAACTTAGGGAGCCACCAGGAGTTAGGGAGCTCTCTTGTAACCTGTGCAACTGGGCATATCCTGGTGAAATGCTGACTCTGCTCACCTCCCACTGAGGTGTACCTAGTGTTGGCCAAGGAAGGTAGCCCTGGGAGCCATCAAAGCACTGTCTCTCCGGACCCTGGCTTGTTAGGTCTGTGATGACAGGAACAGTTTCCTCAAAAGTTCTGCCGAGCACCACTGGTTTATATTGGATGAAAGTCCTGGTTATTTGATCTTTTTCTTTTACAACCAAGAATTATGTGGAAAGACTTATATCTTCCATCCATTCATCATTTCATCAGCCTTTTCTTCTTCTTTTTCACGTGTATGTGTGTGTGTATGTGTATATATGTATGTATGTGTGTATGTTTGTGTGTATGTGTGTATATTTATGTATGTGTGTATATGTGTGTATGTATATTTATGTGTATGTATGTTTGTGTATGTGTATATGTGTGTATATGTGTATGTATGTGTGTTTGTGTATGTGTATATGTATATGTGTATATATGTGTGTATATATGTATGTGTGTATGTATGTGTGTTTGTATGTATATTTATGTGTATGTGTATTTGTGTATGTGTATATGTATATGTGTGTATATGTGTGTGTACATATGTATGTGTGTATGTGTATATGTATGTGTATATATGTGTGTATATGTGTGTGTACATATGTATGTGTGTGTATGTGTATATGTATGTATGTGTATATATGTGTGTATGTATATATGTACATGTGTATATGCATGTATGTGTGTGTATGTATGTATATTTATGTGTGTATGTGTGTATGTATGTGTGTGTATGTATGTATATGTGTATGTGTGTATATATATGTATGTATGTATGTGTCTGTGTGTGTGTATGTGCGTGTTTGTAAGCTCATGTGTGTGCAGGTGCACTTGTGCAGCTGTTTATACATTTGTACGCTTATGTGTGTGGAGTCCAGGGAACAGCCTTGGGTATTAACTTCAACAATGCCATCCATGGTCTTTGAGAAAGGATCTCTAACTGACCTGGAATTTACCAGTTAAAGTGAGACTAGGTGGCTGGTGAGCTCCAACAACTTATGGTCTCTTTCTCCTTGGTGCTGGGACTGCAAGTGTGCACTATTGTGTCCAACATTTTTAATGTGGGTTCTGTGGGCCCAAATCAGGTCTTTGTGCCTGGAAAAACAAGCACATTACTGTTGTGCATTCGTCCTAGACTTTCAGTTTGCTTTTTCAGAGCTTAGGAAGGGAGGGCACGTTGTGAAGGGTGCTGGGGAAACAAAACAGGTTACCTATTCTCAAGCACCTTGAATAAGTTACCTTTCTGACTGTAGAGTTGATATAGGCCAGAAGCAGCTTTCTTGGAAAACACTTTGTGTAAATTAAGAGTATTTTGGAGTTTGTGCAGCACAGGCCACTGCGAGAGCAGCTCCCCTCCGCCCTGGGACACAAGGAACAGTAAAGGCAGCATCCTTGAAAACGGGTGTGGTTCCCTCCAGGAGAACTTCTGTAAATTTCATAGGATTTCCAAGCCTCTTCTATAACTTTTAAGACTCCCCGCCCCCAACCATTAATAATGTAGTTTGATGGCTGAACAGAAATCGATCAGACACTGGATGGGAGTCAGCCAGCAAGCCACAGGTCGGCAGTCTCTTAGGATGCCACTGAGACTGGATGGGGGAGTCCATCACTGATTCTGGAGATCATGCAACACTGTCGTGTGTGTGTTCCGGTCTCATGTGCAGTTCCCTCAGCGTTTGACCCTCTCTCCCAGCTCAGAAATCTTCCCACAAAACAGAGATGTCCGGATGATTTTCTGATGTTACTGGCACATCTTGGGGCTTGTTTTCTCAAAAGAAAATGAGATGACTCCAGTGACTATTTGGTTTTGAAATCGTTTAATTTATTTTTTTTTTTTTTTTTTTTTTTTTTTTTCCTTCATTCCCTTACCCTCTCTCCATAACAGAAATTAACATAAAAATTCCTTCTGGCTAAATTCCCAATGCATTCTCACAGTGAGCATTTTCTGAAGTGAAAATTAGGGGCTTCCTCGCAGTTTTCATGGGATGCGAAATGGTGTAGCTCACGGGGTGGAGGTGGGGGGAGAACTCAAGCCTGTTTATGGATTAATGCATGCTGGTAAGGGGCCTGTCTGCAGCCTGCCAGAGGATCCTTTCTACAGAAACTCAAGCATCCAAGCAGTGAGTTTTATTTTCCCTTTTTCATTCTATCACTGAGACAGTGTCATTTGGTATTTGAGGAAATTAATTGGCATCTCTGGAGGACTGCACTGTCTGTGCTGTCCCCAGGGATACTGGAACCTGGGGTGCATACTAAGGTCTGCTTCTACTCCCTCCGCCTCTTCATCTCCAGCCTCCCACTCCTCCATTTTTATCTAGCTGAATCTATGATAATGAACAGTGTTGCAACCTCATAAAGACTCCTCAGTCCAGTGCAGCAAGAAAAGACATCTGGGAAAGGAGCGGACTTCTGCCTGTCTCTAGATCTAGCCATCTGGTTCCCAAAGCAACCTTGAATTCTTCATTATGATTATCTAAGCTGTTGATCTAGATAAGTCTGTTTGCCTTTATTATCTGCCCTGTCTGTCTGTCTGTCTGTCTGTCTGTCTATCTGTCTATCTTCTTCTATCTTCCATCTATCTATCATTTTTATTAGGAAAACACAATGACCAAAAACAACTTGGGGAGGAAATGGTTTATTTTGCTCACAGTTCCATATAACAGTTCATCATGAAAAACAGTAAGGGCAGGAACAGTAACAGCAGGAACCTAGAGACAGGAGCTGACACAGAGACCATGGAGGAATACTGCTTACTGGCTGGCTTCTCATGGTTTGTTCAGCCTACTTTCTTACAGAACCCAAGACCACCAGCCCAGGGATGGCTCCACCCACAATGGGCTGGATCTTATGGAGGCATTCTCTTAATTGAGGCTCCTTGCTCTCTCATGTCTCTAGCTTGTGTCAAGTTGACATAAAGCTAGCCAGTACATGTGTGTAGTTACAGTCTGTTGTGGTTTGAATAGGTATGGTCCCCATAGACTCAAGTGTTTAAATGCTTGTCTCATAGGGATCAACACTATTAGAAGGTGTTACCTTGTTGAAGTAGGTGTGGTCTTATTGGTAGACGTGTGTCACACTATCTGTGTGTGTGTATGTGGGAGGGGAGCTTTGAGGTCTCCTATGCTCAAGCTATGCCCAATGTGATACATAGTCTGTTTCTGCTTTCTGTGGATCCAGATGTAGAACTCTCGGCTCCTTCTCCAGCACCATGTCTGCCTGGATGCTGCCATGCTTCCCACCATGATGATAATGGACTGAGTCTCTGGAACTGTATGCTATTCCCAAGTAGATTTTTTTTTTCTTTTATAAGAGTTGTCTTGGCCATGGTGTGTCTTCACAGGAATAAAATCCTAACTAAGACACCATCTATCTATAATCTATCAATCGTCAATCTTTTTACCACTCATCTATTATTTATAGATTATCTGTCTATCTAGCTTCAATCTATCTATCTATCTATCTATCTATCTACCTACCTACCTAATCTTACTCTTGGGATGTCAGGTATCTAAGGTCTAATAACTCTGAGGTTATGCATAATTTGAATTTTGCAACAAATTACAGGAGCTACAGGAAGAAAGAAATCACATCAAAATGATTAAAATTACAGTTTTTTTTTTGAATCAGCTAGATCTCAGTTTGAGTCTTGGTTTCTCCGCTTAGAAGCCAATGTGGACTTTGGGAATAATGCTTGCATCCTTGTGTCTGAAGAAGCATCCACAGAGCACTCAGTAAAAACCATGCAGCTTAGAAGAGCATTCTTTTCCTTTATTTTTGCTCCGAACATTTGTTGACCTGCTACTTTGCTTCTGAAAACAGAATGAAAAAATAAATCTACAAAATGGAAGATCTTACCCTCAGCTAGGAAAGAAAGATGAAGAAGGTAGTCAGACATGTTCAGCAATGCCTGTGTATGTGAGGACTGAGGAAAGGAGTATGAAGGGAGGGGGAGAAGAGAAGAGGAGAGAGGGAGGGAGAGAGGGAGGGAGGGAGGAAGAGAGAGAGAGAGAGAGAGACAGAGAGAGAGAGAGAGAGAGAGAGAGAGAGAGAGAGAGAGATCAGCCAGGCTTGTTGGGGTTTGAATGTGGAATGTCCCTCTTGGACTCTTGTGTGTGAACACCTGGTTCCCAGCTGGGGGCGCTGTTTCTGGAGACTCTGGAGCCTCTAGAAGGTTAAGCTCTATGGGCAGAGAATGGGTCACTCCCTCTGCCGTCTTTGGATGGGACTGCTGAAGCCCCATTCTCTGCTTCCTGGTTTGTCTACCAGTGAGAATCATAACATCACTGGTACAGCCCAAAGCTACACCTGCTCACAATGGCAGACTGACCCCTCTGAGACCGTTCGTGGAAGGTCAATTCCTCTCTCCTCCAGTTGTTTCCGTAGCATATTTTGTCAGGGAAACAAGAAAGTCATCAATACACAGCTCACGAGCAAAGTTGAGTCTGTTAAAGAAAAAAAGTGTTCACTGAGTACCAAAGGACAGATGGATGCTCTCTCTGTCCAGGCAATCAGAGTGGAGTTAGAGTCTCACTAGAGGGATGGGGAAAGATTCTACTTCGGCTAGAATTAAGATGGGGTAAGTGGAGGAGGTGTCCCAGTGACTCTGAGGAATGACGCTGGAGAAGATGCCAAAGAGGCGCACGCACTGGCCTTTCACACTCAGCGGACTTTTGCCATATGAGGAAAAGCAGAGTGTAAAGGAAGAAGGCCATGGCCCTCCTACCCGAGTGTGGGAGAACTAGCTGAAATAACCACCCTCCCAGTATCAGGCCATCACAAAAGCCGCCCAACAAGTCCATGACTCAGCAGGTATCTGATAAAGCAATCGGTTATCTCCGCCCAGGGGGAGCATGCATCCTACCAGAGCGCTTCCCCTTAAACTAGTCTCCTGCAGGGTTTCAGCCCACAGCTGCCCTAGTCACTACAACTCCCTTCCACCCACTCAACAAGGGAACGACTTGCTGGCATGGAGACCTGGGACACAAAGATGGGGACTTCCAGGGAGGAAGAACGCTGATGGCAATGCTTTGCAGCTATAGAAACAAATGCTGCGATCCAGGAAGAGGGAAACTGGATCTTTAATGCACTTGCTTTCTGAGTCTGTTTTGGGGAGCAGAAACCAAAGCACCTGCCTGTGGCTTTTCCTGGCTCTCCAGCTAGCAGACACCATCCAGTCAGGGCCTAGTAGGAAGAAGTTGGACAAGAAAGGGTCGTGTGTGTGTGTGTGTGTGTGTGTGTGTGTGTGTGTGTGTGTGTGTGTTTCTTCAGGGTTCAGGTGCCTGGGAACGGTAACCCCAGAGTAACCAAGCTGCGGCCTGTTAGACTTCCGTCCATATCACAGCCCAGCGAGCAGGGTGGGAGCTGGCTTCTTTTCCAGCTTGCCTAGGCTTGGTTCCAGCAGCACCGCTGTTTAGCCCAGCCCTAGGTGCTTGCCTTCCTTCCTCCCTTAGCAACCGGGAGTCTGTGGACGCCACCAAGTAGCAACGGGGAGGCTGCGGGGAGCCCGGGTGAGGAAGGGCGGAGCCCAGCCCAGGTGCCCCAGTACCCGCCACTGCAGCGCAAAGCCACCGCTAGCCGCTTCTGCACCTGCAGCGGGGTCCGAAAAGGATTCGGCAAAAATGAACCATTCTCACCCCGCTGGGTAAGTGACAACTGGCTTTGCCTAGCTGTGGCAGGTGGCGGCTCCAGCCAGCGGCTCTCCTCCTCCTCCCCCCTGCTGCTGAGCTCTGGGGCGACAGGGAGAGGGAGGAAAAGCTCTGGGGGAGGGGAAAACAAACAGAGATTCTAGGCTGCAGGAGGATGGCAGAAATCCCAGGCGTCCTATCTCCTCCCTGCCCATCCTTGCTTCTTCATAACGTTCGCCACTCTTGAAATTCTCAGCCTGGAAAGACAGGAAAAATGGATGTGAAAACCGCGTACAATAAGCAGGGACGGATGTCAGCTGGGATGAATGTCCCTCACAATGGAACACAAGTGTTTAAATGCTACAGAAGAAGTTACTGAAATACGCATTTGTCGGGAGATTGGAGACAGAGATAAATTCTCTCTGTGGCTTGCATATAAAGGAAAGGTTGTTTCTATGTCTAGGAAGGTCGTCTTGTAGGCGGGAGGCCCCTTATGTCAGAATGTATCTTCCCAGTTGCAGAAGCACCATAATGCTTTCTTTAGAACCACCTGGGCCCAGGAAAGCGGTGCAGATGGAAAGAGGAAGAGATCAAGGTGTGAGGTGCCCACGCACCCAGCTTCCTGTGGATATGGCGACTCCTTTGTAGGCATATTAGCAGCATTCAATACGTAACAGAGTGAACAGTCTTTGTCGGCTGTTACACAAACAAGGTCTTCATTCTCTGTGAAAGGGAGAGTACTCACTTGCCTTTTGAGTTAAGTGGGCAACACGCATTCGATCAGCTTTTATTATTATTGTATCTAGTAAACAGATACAATTCCCCTCCCTTCTTCTGTTTTGCAAGTAATCGAAAATGCTTTTCAATTTCATTTATTACACACGTTAAGGAGCAGTGGGTTGGCACAGGACATCCTATTTAGGTACATTGGGAATTGGTGGTGTCTGAGACACCATATTCATTATTGCTCTCAGGATCTACAGTCAAACTTGAAGACTTCACGTTTTTCCCAGGGAAAGGACAAGAAACAGTAATGTTTCAACAGTCCAGAGTCCTGTGAGCTGTCCTGGTGGAAGGTGGTTTCAGAACATTTTGGAAAGTAAGGACACTGTACTGAATTGGATTTTGGTGCTTTAATGTTTTGCTGCTGAGTTTCTGAGCAATTGTTGCTGGCCATGGGTCCCGAGGGATGGGAATGATATGTTTCCTGCAGATGCTGTTGGCACTTTGTCTGAATCCAGGAAAATGAATGTGTCAGTCACGGTCTTTTCCTTTGTTTGTCAAGTTCTTGGCTAAGTTAGAATCTGATTATTCCATTTAATCATTTGTGTGAAAATACAGGCAAACCTGCAGTTGCTAATTAAACTGTGCCAAAATTCAGATTTCAGAAACCGAAGTCAAAATTTTCTGAAGCCCCGTTAGTGCTTTCATGGTACTGTTCAAGGGTGATGTGGGGTTGGTACTCACATCCTGCACTAAGACGCAACGCTTCTTGAAATATTAGCTCCGTGCCTTACACACTTTGCTTCTCTGTATCTAGGACTGTTGAAGGGAAGGGGAAGGATCAAGAATCGCTGGTTGAATGAGTGGTCCTGGCTGACAGGGCATGTGGTCACCAAAGAAAACCCTGTTATAGACATTAAGTAGTCATGTGAGGCAGGTTGGGTTCTGGCATAAACATGAGATATCTCATTGACTACACATTCGGAGGCGCTAATGACTGAGATTTCCACAGAAAATGAACATTAGGTTTCTAAAGGTGCTGCAGCCTGGAAGGGCTAGGGCTGAAACGTAAAGCCAGCATCTCTGGTCAACTTGTGCCCTTCATCATCCCACTTAATAATCTAATATATCTGACTATTAATATATAGAAATTTGATTCAGATCAGATCAACATCTGATCAATCACAGACGTAGTATCCAAATATTACTATATAGGGTGGCAATAATTTTTTAATAGTGCCTGTGTAAGTATGTTGTGATTAGTTTGTAAAAATAAATAATAAATGCAGATTGCAGGGCTTACAACTTTAAATCCCGTCACTTGAAAAGCAAAACTAGACAGATCTCTATGATTTCAAGACCAATCTCCTGTACCTAGTGAGCTCCAGGCTAGCCAGGGCTGCACAGTGAGACCCTATTTCAAAACAAGGAAATAAACAAACAGAAACAATGAGCAGAAATATATTTGGTCGACATGCCTTAAGCTTTACCCAGTAACAAAAGCATTCAGATTGATACAAGTCTCCTGCTCAAATAAAAGGGGTAATTATTTCTCTTGTTTATGTTACCATTTGGAAATAGTAAAAGTTTGAGTAGCAAATAAAAGATTTCATCAAAGCTGAGATGCCTTCTTCATCATTACTGAGGCAGTTTGTAATTATTACATTTTAAAGATAAAATGGTAATAAAGTGCAGTTTTACAATAAACCAGATATTGTGCCTCTGAACTTCCTCCGTAGTGGCTGATGCCTTATCCTGGCTCTTCTCCCCTCCGAGCTGCTCACCTACTTAATTACATCATCAAACACTGGATATAAAAGGCACACAGGGCCTCATTCAGGCTTTGTTCAGATGGAGTTTGGGAGTAAATAAAAATGATCCTAAAAATCTTCCAAGGTTAACATAGACTTCAAGGTTCAGCTGCCTTTTCATTTGGTGGATGCCAACTGTGAAACACCAGTGCCAGTTCTACTGTCAGAAAAGAAAGGTTTTTTGGAGTGAACAGGCTCAATTAGAGGTCCCTCCAGTTTACTAGGTCCCACCTACTTTGCTGTTTGTGTATGAGTTTGCTGGGCACTCTGCCTCAGGATGGAATGGGGAAATAGGAACTCTTACATCCTCCAGCTTGGATGAGAATAAAACCATGTAGCCCTTCCTTCATGCTCATCACTGACTCCACGGGAATTTGACTTCCTATCTGAGAGAGCCACTTGACTGAGAAGAGCCATCAAATACACATCTTTGAGCAAAGAGAAGAGAAAAGTTATACTCCATGACAAGGAAATATGCAGAAAATGTAGTTTTGAAGCATTGTACTCTCTGATAACTCCAGAGAGCCAAATACTATCAGTTGTGCATCTTTAGAGAGTTTGTATATTCCCTGGTGACACTGTAATCCACTCAGTTGTGCACAGTGGATGTATCCATTACATGCTTGAGCAGCCTTCAGGGTCTTTTCCTCCATCCTTAACAACCTAGCCCTCAGCAGAAGATTCTAGTTCACTGCTCATGTCTATCCCCCAAATCATCTCTTTAATGCAGAATTTCAGAGTTTCTATTTTTAAATATTCGAATTTGTTTGGTAGTTTTTCTGAAGGCCAGCATGCTCATTTAATTTTAGGAAACAGGTTGGTTCCACTTTATGGTTGGATTTAACAGGTTCACTAGTCCTGGCTTCTCATCTGATCTTCTTATGCCATAATCCTAAATTTTCTTTTTTAATATAGGTACCATGACTCCTCCTTATGCTGAACAAACCCAGTGATACAAAGAGATGGGAATGGAGGGGTGTTTGTTCTGGTAATAATAAAGCTTTGAAGTCCTTCAGAGCTGAGTATCAAAATCTCAGTCATCCAGCACCAGAAATGTTCCTTTTAATGGCTCCCAAGAGGGTTCAGCTGCTTCTGATGCAGTAGGTTGGAAACTATTGGATTTCTATTCAGATTAGTTGGCCAGTATGGAAGGTGTTTGTTGTAGCAACACCTAGGATATACCTCAGATTGTCCCTTCACATTTCTGCTTTCCTAAGCTCCATGCTCCCCAGTGGGACCAGAGAGTTCGGGGCACCTCCCTTTCATGGAAGCAGAAGGGTGTTTATAATTTATCATAGGAGCAGGTATGAGGCTGTAGGAATCAGTGTTACTGCAGAAACATTTTCCAGAAGGTTCCTTTAAAAAAAGCACAGGAGGAAGTCGAGGAGTAGAGTAGATGTCTATTGAAGCTAGCCTTGCTTGAGTGTCTTCAGGAAGGTCTTTTATGGTATCCTATGACTGTGTGAATCCAAGTTTGCAAACTGGTTTAAAGACCAGTGCCACCATAAGGTCTAGTGGGGTCTCCTGCTCCCTTCTGTTCTCTGAGCCTCTGCTTAGGAACACAGGAAGGAGAGACTGAGCATTCTTCAAGTTATTTGGACTAAGAGCAAAAAGTGAAAATACACTTTTCTGACTGGATTCCTAACTCTAACTCTTAACACAGCACCAAAATAATCTAAGCCTGAGGGAACATGTATTTTTGAGCCTTCAAATTTTTAACTGAACAGCGTGGTTTGAATAATTGTTGGCTTTAGGTGGATAATTCTGTTGGTGTTAGGATTTTAGGATTCTGGAAAATCATTCCTAATGAAAACCTCAAATTCCGTAGTTAGTTTTGAGTCCTCTGTGACTCATTTCAGTACAGACCAAGACATATGGTATGGAGTGAGAACCACGACTCTTTCCTCCTTGGACATCTTTGCTCCCCTACACAGATTGCAGAATACTACATGGTATGCGATGATTTCATAAATACCACGTTTAAAGGGAAACTCTCACATTTAAGTGACACTAAAATCAGCACCAAGAAGCAGAGCACACACTGCAGCATTTACACCGTTCTGTGAGTGTCTTTGTCATTTTCCTTCAGATGGTAAATCCCCAAATGGTATGACTGTGTGCATAATTTACTACAAATAGCAGAACAGTTGGCTAATTCAAGGAAGACTCTCAACTAGCAGTGATGTACAGTGAGCAGGCATATATCTGTACTTCGTGTTCAAGTGCATCATTTAAGGTAAATGTATTTGAATAGCTATTCATTGTTTTTTGCATAAGCAACTAGTTGTCCAAACTGCATTGGATAATGGGGTTATACAGTGTCCCCAGACTTGGGCATGTCAACATACTTTCCCTAGATGCTTTCTTTCTTCCTTCCCTGGGCTTGTTTGTCTTTATTATCTAAGTGAAGCATATGAAAAGCAGCTGAGTAGTGAATTATGTGTAGAACTGCATGTTGGTTATACAGGTTAAACATTTTTCAAGACTTTGTACCTTCACCTAAAGCAGTCAAGCAAATTCCAGCTTTGGAGAA
Source organism: Arvicanthis niloticus (assembly GCF_011762505.2). Classification (NCBI taxonomy): domain Eukaryota; kingdom Metazoa; phylum Chordata; class Mammalia; order Rodentia; family Muridae; genus Arvicanthis; species Arvicanthis niloticus. Next base: position 130,303,739 of record NC_047661.1, read on the forward strand.
ACTGTTCTTTTTTTCACTCTTTTCTCGCTGAAGTCCAGAAGGGAGACTTCACTGGCAACATTGTTGCTACTTGGCCCAAAGTACCTCAGCTGGGAGCTTGGCTCACTGGAGTAATGTGTATTCTGCAAAAAGAGGAAGAGATGTGACAAGCTGAACAGTGTGCTTTGAATAGTCATGCTTTGTTGAGTACCACTCTGCCCCACGTTGGGGGTCAAAATGTCTCAGCCTGCTCTGCCGCTCCCGTCTGTGGGTCAGGGTCTAGCAAGAGAGAGAGTGGGGATAAAGGGGAAGAGACACGAAGAATGGAGACAAGACAGAGGTTCTGATCAAGTCTCGTTTATTGAAGAGAAATCTGGGGTTTTTATACACTTTTGCCACGTGCCTTGCAGGTGTGGATATGACGTAAGCCTTACAGGCATGTATAGCGTGGATAGAACGTGCACCATGTGCCTTGCAGGCGTGGATACAGCATGCGCCTTGCAGCTGCTGTATCCACAACAAAACAAGATATGTGGGATAAACAAGATATTTATCAGAGTGTGCTCAGCTATTGTAGGCTGTTGAAAAACAAGTCTCTTGTCAGGGCATATGGCTCTCAAGATGGCTGCAAAGCTGATAGCCGCTTTCTGCTACGAGTCAGCTCCCAGCAATGCTTTACTGTGATTCTGTTGGTGTCAGGATTTTAGGCTTCTGGAAAATTGTTACCAAATAATTGTATAGTGAGTCTTAAGAAATAAACATTAACAGTGAACAACCCTGAAACATGGAGAGATCGTGGTCTGGATTCTTTAATCATTTCTCATTCTCTTGTGAGTCTTCTCTGATCCTTGCTCGCTTCTCCTTCTTTCCTTCCTGTGGCTGACTCTTGGTCTGCAGAAGGCTATTGTGATGTGGACCTTCATCTACTCAAAGATTTATGGCTTCCATATGATCTTCTCTCTTAGAGGTAGGGTCCAGAGAGTTCCTGTGTCATTTCTGATTGGTCATCAATGGTTGCATTCTGTTTGCCAGCACAGAGACTCTAGAACCAAGCTTTCTAGGTGCCCATTCTTAATCTCTACACCTTAGGTGGATGTTGCCTGCAGAAACTGGTCACTTTTCTGGTTATTCTGTTGTTGTAGGCTCAGTCCTGCACATCTGAGAATGTGACTGTATTTGGAGATAGATATTTAAATAAGATATATTAGTAGGTGATATCAATGCAAAGGGCCCCAATTCAAGCTGACTTGTGTCCTTACAATAGAGATTAAAACACAGGCGTGTACACACAGAAAGAGGCTGGGAACATTACAAATGCAGTGGTCATCCTTGAACCAATGAGTGAAGCTGGCATTGATCTTTCCTGAGTGATCCTCAGGAGCAATTAACTGTAGACACTGGCCCAAAGTCGCAGTATTTTTAGCTTCCAGAAGCACAAGAAGATAAATGCATGCTGTGTAGGTCACCTGCCTGTTCTATGATATGATTTTTTTTTTTAATGACAGTCTTAGTGAGCTAACCAAATTGTTTATAATAGCTAAAAGCTTTTATTGCCTGCTTTTGAAAAGCTGATGTAAGTCTTTATAAGAAATGTAGAATCACAAAAAACAAATGATTAATTGATTGATTGATTGATTGATTATTGGCAGAGTAGTAGTAATGGGTGTGTCTTAGTGTATCTAAATTCCATAGACTCAGTGCCTTAAAAACAGCCCAAATTTATTTATACAGTTCTAGAGGGTAGGCAGTTCAGGGTGGCATCTGCAGAGGGTTGGCTTCTTCACTCACAGGTGGCTTCCCTATGTCTCTGTCCCCATACTGCCTGCATATCAGGACTCTTAAGTCATTGCTTTTTCTTTTTCTCTCTTTTTCTATGGTTCTAATCTCATTGTGAGAGGGATGAACTCTTTTCTTAACTCTTCCCAAAGTCCCCATTTCCTAATAGTGTCACACTCGAGGTTGGGATTTCAATTCATACATTTAAATGTCCATGTTAAGCCCATAGTCCCTTACTTAACACACTGATATTTGAAGCCAAAAGCTCAAAAGGGAGATAAGATACAAACCCAGCTCAAATTTTAGGAAAACCCCATTGAGATGAGCTAATGAGGATAACAGACCAGTTAGCTCTGCTGGGACATGTTAAGTCAGCTCAGTAAAGTTCCTCCCTATAGGGAGAATATCTTGTGTAATGTATGGATACAGCACCTGTCAATTAAAAAGCCTGTGGCCTATTGCTTAAGCAGGAAATAGAGGTGGGACATCTGGAAGGAGAAAGAATTCTGGAATAGAGCCAGAGTCTGGAGAGCCACCTGGGAAGATTTGAGGAGCCCAATGCACGGTACCTGAGCACAGGTACCCAGCTATGTGGCAAAATGTAGGGTAAAATAATTGGGTTATTTTAGCTATGATGTAGTCAGAGTAGAGCCTAGCTATATGGCCAAGGTACTTGTAAATATATTTTGAGTCTGAGTCTTATTTCTGGGAGCATGGGTCTGGGAGGATGAACCAGGACCTAACTTCAACACCTTCCACTCTCAGTGCCTGGTACCGACTGGGATATAAAATCGATCATTTGAAATTGGAGATCCATTTTTCTGTGATCGCTATTATTTTTCTGCCACAGTTATAAACATTTATAAATTAGCGAAAATACTGGGGTCGGGGGGGGGGGAGGTACAAAATGCTGAAGGAAAAGAAGGAACAGCAGGGAGTTAAACAGGCAGAATAAATTGTGCAAAGCACTTACAGAACAGCCCTGCAAACTGCGGGTTTCAAATGGGGTCGGACCACGTTGTTTTATAGTTGCTGTTAATTTGCCGTTCTCTCTGCGAGACAGGCTGTGATGTTTCATATCTGTGGCGATTATGCCCCTTTCGTATTGAGCAGTTTCTTCTTTCCATCTCTTGCTTCGAGATATTTACAGTAATATCATCTCTATTGTTTAAGATCCAATAAAAATAATCTGTGGTAAATGAGAAGAACAGAATTAGAAGGAATTTCAAATTGCTGGGTACGAGGGACACGAGTGGTTTTTAATTTTCCTTCCTCCACTTGTCTGTATTTTGAATTTTTTTACACTTTGAGATGACAAGAACAAGGGAGTAAAATCAACGCGTCTTTGAAACACTCCCCTGTCAGTGATTACAGTGAGCATTTTGTTATATTATTCCCACTCTGTGTCCGTACCATTTCCCCTGTTTTGACAAAACTATACTATCTGAAAATCTGTTTCTCAACTGATTTAAAAATTACACCAACATAGCATCTGAGCAGTCTTTCCATCTCCCATGTAAACTGAAAGCCCTTGTGGTAAGAGGCCACATCTCTGCATGTCTCTGGGATTTGCCATATCGCTATCGCTGTGCTTTAAAATTAGCTCAGTGTTTGCTGAAGCTGGTGTGTTAGTTGCTTTCTGAACTTCTGGGACTAGAAGGTAACAGAATGACGGGGGTGGGGTGGGGTGGTGGTTGGGGGTGAGAATTTATTTTGGCTCACAGTTTAATGCTATAGGCCACTATGAGAGAGCAACCATGGATGCTGGAGCATGAGGCAACTGGTTATACGACATCTGTGGCCAGGAAGCAGAGAGCTGCGAATGTTGGCGCTTGGCTAGGCTCACTTTCCCCTTTCTATGTGGTCCAGCACCCCAGCTCACGGGGCTGCCTATATTTAAGGCAGGGCTTCCCGTTCTTAATTAAGTGAATTCCCAAACCTCACAGGTGTGCCCAGAGCTTTGTTTCCTTGGTGACTCTAAATCTTGTAAAGCTAGCACTCAAGACCAACCATCACACAAACAAGCATTTATTATGATCCAAGAGTATAGTCACTCATTCACTCAAATACAGTTACCCAAGCGTCTACTGTGTGGTAATGGCATGTGAATTGCTATGGCCTAGAAACTCCGTTCTCAGGAATTCATCTGAGATCATAAAAAGACCTAAATAACAAGTTTTGGGCATGCTTTAAAGCCTGTGATCCTTGCTGAACCTCGCCGTCCTTGGGCAGCACAGTGATGCTGTGTTAGGAATATCTTTGGCTATAAGTCGGAGAAAGGAAATCAAACAGAAGCTCAGGCCATGGCAAAAGCGATGCTTTGTTTCAGCAGCAGTATACATACAGGTGATTAAGGTTTTTATTACTATCAAGACTTGGATTTGTTGTGTAAGTCTTTATCTCTGCAAATTTCTTATTATTTTTCTATGATAGCAAGATATAAAAATTAAAGTCATGTATTGTGTTTTTGTTTGTTTGTTTGTTTGTTTTTTAAGTAAAACCACCACAAGTAGGAAGGGAGGTGATGCCCAGGAATGCAGTCACAGGATACTTTGAGCAGTCTTTGTGTGTGTCCCACGACCATGACTGCATCCGTGGGTATGCTCACATACGAGGGAGAGTAAGGAAGAACATGTATATGGTGTTCTGACTCTACTGGAGGAGGCACACACAGGAGAAAGCACTGAGAATGGCCTTTCCTAGACATCTCAGTGTGTACCACAGAACCATTGCCATTGGTTGCCCGAGATTGGGCTTGGATGGTCTGAGTTCTGGTCAGCCTTGCCACATAGGAGTCATGTGACCCTAAGCAGGTTTTGGATTGTTCTGATTCCTGACTGTGGAATGTTAAATACTTGGTGCTTGGTTCTTCATGTAACCATAGTGCATGAGCAGACACAGGTTTCTACAGAATATCTAGATTTATTTCCTGAGCAGGGAGTAGCATTAAGAAAATTAAAGAACCCATCTCGGAGAAGAGATTTAAGTGTGGCCGAGACATAAGTAAGAAGTTCTGAGGAAGCTGTCTCTAAAGTCCTGGTGTTATAATCATAGTTGTCAGCATAGCGGGAGGCAGGAAGTAGGGCAGTGACATTACTTACTGGTTTAGTCTGTACGCCCACATCACACACAACTGACCTGTCCTAGGTTAAAGCTTCTGCTTTCATGCCGGTTTAAACTTGCACCCACTGTCTCTTGCTCCTATTTGACACCTTAATTAGAAAAGTGTACATGAGGGCTTTTCTTTCTTAACAGATATTTGTTTAAAAAGTTGAAGTCAGAAATTATTATTCCTGATCCAGTTGTAAGTGTAAAAGATGGTCATTTCATTCTCTTGAAATCAATAGTTTTGAATTTCTGTTAACTGCAGAAAATGCCCACTTCACCAAAATTCTGAGATGTTGTCTTTGTTTTTTTTTTAAATTTTTGAGATTTCATTTACTTTAATTACTTTATTTATTTACATTCCAGACATTGCTCTCCCCTCCTGGTTTCCCCTCCCACAGTTCCTCATCCCATCCTTCCTCCCCTTGCTTCAGAGAGGGTGCTCTTCCCCCACCAGGCCTTCCCTTCCCTGGAGCCTCAAGTCTCTTGAGGATTAGGCACATCTTCTCCCACTGAGGTTAGATCAGGCAGTCCTCTTTGACACATTTACTGGAGGCCTTAGACCAGTGAATGTTGCCTGGCTAGTGGCTCAGTCTCTGGGAGCTCCCTGGGGTCCCAGTTATTTGAGACTTCCTATGGGGTTGCCCTCCTCTTCTGCTTCTTCAATCCTTCCCCTAATTCTTCCATAGGTGTCCCCAACTTCAGTACAATGATTGGGTGTAAGTATCTGAGTCTGTCTCTGTCAGCTGCTGGTTGGACCTCTCAGAGGACAGCCATGCTAGGCTCCCATCTCTAAGCACATCATAGCATCAGTAATTGTGTCATGATGCTCCCCCCCCCCCAATGAGATGGATCCCAAATCATTGGACCTCCTTTCCCTCAGTCTCTTTTCCATTTTTGTCCCCACAGTTCTTTTAAACAGGAACAATCTGGGTCAGAAATTTTGACTGCGTGTTAATAACCCTGTCTCTCCAATTGAGGCCCTGTCTATCTACTAGAGATAGACTCTTTGAGCTCCCTCTCCCCAATTTTGGGCATTTTGGCTAAGGTCACCCCCCATTGAGTCCCTCCCTTGTTCCCACCCTCCCTCTCTTCTTCCCTCCCTCCCTCCCTCCCTCCCTCCCTCCCTCCCTCCCTCCCTCCTTCCCTGCCTCCCTCCCTCTGCCTTCTGTGATTATTTTCTCCCCCCTCTAAGTGGGATTGAAGCATCCTCACTTGGGCCTTTCTGCTTGCTACACTTCTTACGGTCTGTGGGTTATATCCTAGGTATTCTGTACTTTTTGGCTAATATCAACCTATCAGTGAGAACATACCATGCATGAGATGCTGTCTTTGTGACATTCATCTCGACAAATTCTTCATTCCTGTCAGTCAAGCTGGGGCCCTTGACTCAGGCTGGAATCTTCTAGAACAAGACACAGGAAGAGGGAGATGCTGATCCCAGGGTGTTGTATGAGAAGAAGGAGCACAAGTTTTGGGCCGTAGGTTGCGAGAACATGAAGCAACAGCCCAACTCCAGAGCCCCACGAGCGGACGCAGGAAGGCTCGGGCAGGTTGTAGAGACAGAACGCTCAATAGACTCAGGAATGGATAGGAAGCTTGGAAAGGTCAGACCCTTTCTAAGAGGCAGGATAAGGCTTCCAGCCTTCTGAAACTTGCCTTTTTTCATTTGTGTTCCATTGTGCGTGCGTGTGTGTGTGTGTGTGTGTGTGTGTGTGTGTGTGTTTGTGTCACTGTGAGCAAAATACTTGAAAAAAAGACTTAGGGAAGGAAAGACTTCGATAAAAACATTGAAAGTGGGTATATAGAGGAAAGCTAGGACAAGATACAGTTCCCCAGGTCACCTCCACTTCACTGCCCACTGCCTCCACGTAGGTCTGTCTCCCAACCTGTCCCTTCCTCTATAAGGTCATCATAGTGAATCCATCAAGGAACTGATGTGTCTACCTGCCAGGGCTCTTGGGATCTGATTTTCTCTGGAAATGTCATTACAAATGTACCCAGATGTAGAATTCACTAGTCTCATGGAAGTTTCATAATTTAGTCAAGCTGACACTAAAAATGAACAACCATTATATACCTGCACACACACACACACACACACGAGAGAGAGAGAGAGAGAGAGAGAGAGAGAGAGAGAGAGAGAGACTTTGTAGAATTAGAATTTTTCCTGTTATGCATTTTGTGAACTTGGATAAGTTTGTTTTTCTGTACCCTATTTATTGTTTCCAGCCATGAGGCTGATAAATACCTCTCCTGAAGACATATTGGCACATAATAGGGATTTGATGAATGGCAGCTACAGTGTACTTCTTTTGGTCTTTGTGGAAAGAATATATTGCCTCAGCTTCTAGACTTTAATTCTTAAAGTATGTCAACCTAAAATAAACTAAGTATACTGCTCAAGACGAGAGGAGGTGACAGGGAATGGGCTGAGAAAGGAGTTCACAGTCCACGCATCACCTTCTTCATTAATTAGACTAATGTTTTCTTTGTGTGTGTGTTTGTTGTATGTGTGTGTGATTGTATGGCATGTTTGCACATGTATACGAAGTCTGTGCATGCACATATACATTCAGGCATCTAGGCTGCTTTTTAAAACTTGTATTTATATTATGCGTATGGGTGCTTTGCCTGCATATATGCCTGTGCACCATGTGTGTGCAGCTCACAGACACCAGAGGTGCTGGATTGCCTAGGACTACAGTTACAGATGGTTGTGAGCTGCCACGTGGGTGCTGGGAGTTGAACTCAGGTCGTCTGGCAGAACAGCCAGTGCTCTTAACTACTGAGCCATCTCTCGAGACCTGCATCTAGGCTTCTTGATGATTAAAAAAGGTCCAAGCAAGCATTGCATTTCCAAAATAAGCTCCTTTCTAATGTCAATTACAAATAAAGAAAGTTCAGATTTCTAAGCCAAGAGCACAGTAAGGAATATTTGACCTAAAATTTTTAGTGCCTTGATTGACATACACTAGTACTTGAGAGAATGTCTGCTTTTATTACACTAACTGAGTGCTGCTGGTAACTCAACATCTTTGTCTCTGGTACCTGGAGTGCTATGCTCCTACTAGAGTGTGTGTGTGTTCCTCTCCCCCTATCATCCATTAGCCAAGTTTTGCTTCTTTCCCCAACCCTTGGCCTGTCACATAGGATCCTGTTCAGATTTCACCTCCTGGAGGTTCTGAGACACCAAACAAACACATAGGGTGTTTTGAAGATTACATGAGACACAGACACAATGAACCCCAGCTGCTTTGAGTATAGTTTATCTGATAATGCCAGCTGTTATTGGATATGTAATAACTCTGTTAGTTCTCATTATGATCCCCAGCTCCCCAATAACTGAGACAGAGTCCTACTGATTTGTTTAACTGGTTTTAGCACAATTAGTGGATGATTGCCCTTAAGCTACTTTTCTACACCAGACTAGCTAGCTGTGCTTCTCGAGTTACTTGCCGGTGGTTATCCTGTCTGTGTTGGATTCACTCTATCAAGCCATTCCTGGGTTCTCCCCCCGCCCCTCACTGTCCCTCTGTGACCCCCCAGCCTGTGAACTGAAGACATGGCTACCTCTATTCTCACCAGTAATTGGTTGTCAGCCACCTTTATTTATCCAATCAGAGAAAATAAGCAAGCAAAGTTTATACCTTATTTGGTGTACATGAGAGTGAGCTCATCTGGACTGCAACCAGATCTTGAGGGTCAGCATTAAGCATTTGAATACATAGCAGCACCAGACCAACGCTCAACAGCCAGCATAATTTCCTTGGGTGGGTTAAGTTCTTTAAGGGCAGGTGCTGTGCTTACACAGATGTGTGACTTCAGGGGAGCACACATGGCCAAGCACTCCAGGGGCAGGCTGGGTTTATTGTGTAAGACTTCTCCATGGCAGGCTGGCTGACTGGCCACCCACTGGTCCTTGAGACACTATGGTGGCATAGTGGTGTCCTCAGTGATTTCTGGAATGGTGCAGTGCTGTAGAACAGTCAAGTCATGAGAAGCAGGGGCTGTGTCAGAAGAGGTTCTGTCTAGACGGTAGAGAAAGGGGAATTCCATGGGTCTCTCTCATCCCTAGCATTTAGATGAGCAAAGACAAGCCTGGCTTGCCCCTTCACCCCCTCACATGACCTGGCACTTGCCCAGTTTCCTTCTCTGAGCTCAAGTCTTGTTTAATTCCTGGTTTTAAGCCATGCCCTCCTTCCAGTCATTTTGATGTACCTGCCTTCTGAATGAGTCACTGTGCTGTACACACTCCTCCCAGAGCACAGGCAGACATTAGCTGCCTCATAAGATTATGATGTGCCTAATGTGACTACCCCAACCACCATGCCTCTGACTAAACTGCTGTTTGCTCATGATGTCATATTTAATTCTCACTAGAAGCTCCAGGTCCACAAGAAAGAGTTATTCTCCCCTCAGATGATGAAACTGAGATTAATAGCAATAAAAACAACGTGCTGAAAGCCAAAGAGTAGAGATGGAAATAGAAGACACAAACTAGAACTTTTTGTTTCCAAGGGGCGGGAAATCTTAATAATATATGTATAACTTTGTCTCCAAAAAAGTTTAGAAGCACCTGACTTTAAAAGATCTATATCTTAAGCAAGCCCTGGTGGCACACTTCTTCAATCTCAGCACTTCTTAGTGCTTGGGAGGCAGCAGCAGGCAAGATCTCAGAGTTCTAGGACAGCCTGGTCTACATGGTTCCAGGACACCTAAGACTATGTAGAGGAATGCTGTCTCAGACAGACAGACAGACAGGAACCAGATCTTGGAAAAGGAGTGTAAACTTTGTTGCAAACAAAAATAACAGGTGTTATACATACATTTTCAGGACAATTTTTATTTTTCTCTTATAATATGCTTCATAATATGTTTAAAGACACAATCAATGCAGCAAGATATTGCTGAATACTCAGTTGCTGGTAAGATCACCTGTTCCATGCTTTGCTCCTGAAAGGGCAGAAGGTTGAGAGCTGTGTCCTAGGCTTATGCTTGCCCGAGGTCAGAGGAAGGGCTCAATATTGACTGGGAACTGACTAGAAGAATTGCAGCTCTGCAGAAGCATATAAAATCAAAGTTCAAAGTTATCTTACTGAATCCATATTTTGTTTAGGAGTAAACCGAGAGTTAGCAAAAAGAAAATTCAAGTTGAATTATAAAAAAATAAGGGAAGGAAAAGGAAAGAGTATTGTAACCAGCCGTGACATCCGAGGGCCTCTGCGTTGTGCTATTTGGTGATGCCGCCACCTTAGCTTAGAGTAATCAGATTATATGGGAGTAATTGGGATCTTTGTGAGATGCTGCCAATTCCATATTGGATTTCTGAAAGTATCCTTTCTGACTTGGCATCCTGATTACTAGTATTTCATTATTGGAGGATACCCTCCAGGCTGAAGGTCTTGGCCTTATTTAAGTGTACAGATCCCTCCCTGCAAGTGGGAACATATGGCCATCCCTGACACAGATGTCACCTGAGCCTTCTTTAAGGAAATACTCGTTGACCATTTGTTTCCCCTCTAGCTGTCAGTATCTGCAAGGGTCTACCTAGAGTCAAACATAACGCCCAGTCCAAGGTCATGTCCCTCCTGAGCAACCTTCACTGGAGCTGAGTGTGGATATGAGCAGAACCTGGTCATTTCATCCAGAGGACAGGCAGCTCTGCGAAACAACACTTGTGTGGGTTGGCCGGCTTGGTCTGTGTGCAGCCTGACTTCTCTTCACTGTTCATTCTGCTTCTACCCTTTTGCTTTCGTAGTGCTGATACCTAGGAGACATCTTGTATCCTAGGATCCATTTCAGTATGAATGCTGCACAATTCTGAGAATATCTTTCTTGAGAATAAATAAAAATAGAAGAGAAACAGTAGGCAGCATTGAAGAAGGAGGAGGAGGAGGAGAAGGAGGAGGAGGAATAGGAGGAGGAGAAGGAGGAGGAGGGATAGGAGGAGGAGGAGGAGAGGAAGAGGAGGAGGAAGAAGAAGAGGAAGAGGAGGAGGAGGAGGAGGAAGAAGAAGAAGAAGAAGAAGAAGAAGAAGAAGAAGAAGAAGAAGAAGAAGAGAAGAAGGAGGAGGAGGAGGAAGAGGAAGAAGATAATAATAATAATAATAATAATAATAATAATAAGAAGAAGAAGAAGAAGAAGAAGAAGAAAAAGAGGAGGAGGAGGAGGAGGAAGAGAAGAAGGAGGAAGAGGAAGAGGAAGAAGAGAAGAAGAAGAAAAAGAAGAAGAAGAAGAAGAGGAGGAGGAGGAGGAAGAGAAGAAGAAGAAGAAGAAGAAGAAGAAGAAGAAGAAGAAGAAGAAGAAGAAGAAGAAGAAGAAGAAGAAGAAGAGGAAGAGGAGGAGGAAGAGAAGAAGGAGGAGGAGGAAGGGGAAAGAGGAAGAGGAAGAAGAGAAGAAGAAGAAGAAGAAGAAGAAGAAGAAGAAGAAGAAGAAGAAGAAGAAGAAGAAGAAAAAGAAGAAGAGGAAGAGGAGGAGGAAGAGAAGAAGAAGAAGAGGAAGAGGAGGAGGAAGAGAAGAAGGAGGAGGAAGGGGAAGAGGAGGAGGAGGAAGAGGAGGAGGAGGAAGAGGAAGAGGAAGAGGAAGAAGAGAAGAGGAGGAGGAGGAGGAGGAGGAGGAGGAGGAGGAGGGAAAGAAGAAACTAGCATGCTAAATGGTCTTTTCAGAGGGAGAAGGGACATAAGAAAGGACCGTTGGGTACATGTAAAACAAGCTTTGCCTAACCCCAGTCTGGACATCAGAATTCTTGAGCAGGATAATGTAGAGGTTTTTCAGATTCTTTTTGGAAGCTAGCAGTCTTCCACCCTGTTCTCTCAGAAAGATGTTGACAGCTACCAATAATATGAGGTTAGACAAAGAGAACAGTCTAGTTGCACATTCACAAAGAGTTGGATATTTTCTTGTGTTCCTGGAACACTAGGCCATTGAAGAAGACCAAGTCAGCATTCCCAAGGAGTTCTACAGAAAACATGACAGGGTACCTGGCTCCCTAAGAGCAAGGAGACTGCACTTCACCCAAAATGAGCCTTTTGCTAAAAGCATAATGACCAGACTATCCAATCGTTGAGGGAGAAGTATGAAGAAATAGGTTTTAGGTGTGGCTTCTTCCAAGGAAGATTTTCCTGCTAGTGTGGGAAGTTGTATGTGAGAATTGGAGTGGGATCCTCAGGAGGAAGCGCTTTGTCAGAATGGCCTCACCTGCATGAAGGTTAGCTGTCCCTGGATAGCTACCTGTAGAGAGTAAGGGGACGTGTGCACAATGAGTTCTTATAACCGCCACTGAGCAGTCACCTTCTATGAAGTGTCTCTGGGTTCTTCCGGCTTCGGCATCCAAGGCCCCAATTTGATGCTCTGACTCTTCAAGGAAGCACACTTATTATGGTTCTTTTCAGTGAAGGATATGAAGTAAGGGGGAGGGAAGAAGCTTGTGTTTGGCCACCAACCTAATAAATAACTAAATAACTAGGGTAAGTGTGCTCTGCTTCTACGATATGAGCAGGGGGATGTTGATTGCAAAATGATGACAACCCGCCCGTGCATTCCCTTTAAAACCTCTGTATAGCTGCCACAGAAACCGCTGATCCTAAGAAAGTGGGCCACATTGTCTTTTTTGATTATTTTATTTTTTATTAATTTTATTATATTATTATAACCAGGCACATTTTATTATTTAAATTTTTCTTTGAAGGAATTTTTCTCTCTTGAGATTTATTTTTATTTTATATGTATGGGGATTTTGCTTATATGTAGGTCTGTTCACCACATGCATGTGGTACCTTCAGAGGCTAGTGACAGTTATCAGATATCCTGGAACTGGAGTTATAGATGGATGTGAGCCACCATGTAGGTGCTGGGAACTGAACTCTGGTCCTCTGGAAGAGCAGCCAGTGTTCTTAACCACTGAGCCATCTCTCCAGCCCCCTCTGTCTGAGTTTTAAGTACTTACGTTTTGTTAAGTAAAAGCACCACTCATGTACTTCCATTGCCTTTTGTAATTGTCCCTTCACAGCCTCTGTGCAGGTTCTTCATTCACTGCACAGATTCTTCAGGGTTCCTTCTCCAGGTCACCTTCACAAACTCATTCAGTTCATCGGTGAAGCAGAAGTGTCCTCACTCACATGCTGGTCATGTCAGCTCAGCACATGTGAACCGAGCACATGTCATGCACTCTTCTGAAAAGAAGGATAATGGTGCTTCATAGATAGCTGTGGGAATTACATTATGGCATGCCTGCTGTCTAGTGTGTTTACTCTGCGTACAAATGCTCCTGATAAGGATGGTTGCTTTCTAGAACTTTCCTTCTTTTACCTTTCCATTAATTGTTTCATTACCTTCTCTTACTTTGAGTTCTTTTTTCTGTTAATGCATATTTTTTGAGTGGTTGCATTTTTTTTCTGTTTAAAGGCATAGAAGGTTTAAAGGAAAATATCTCAGAGCCATACAGCATCTCTTACTTGGAGCTGGTGTGTCCCAGGCACATTGCCACACAAGGCTTCCTACTGGTTAATCTCTGAGCACTGTCAAGCTGCCTTGCTAGATCCTGTCACAGTTGGAGACCTAGTTTTTAACTAGTCGTTTCAATGCACTATATTAAGGCTATAAATAAAATAATATTATGGCTCGCCTTTGGATGCATTGTTATAATATGCTGGGAGAAATTGTAAATCAATACTTCATATAATTGCCGAGACCTGGCAGGTTTGGATACAAATAAAAAATACTATGTGATGTAATAGAAGAACACTGGGATGCTCTCTGCTCAATCACCCCTACAAAGGAGCAGGCTTCAGTGTCCTGCTCTAATTTTAGTCGGCAAGAATTTTCTTATAAAGGCTGGAAATGAATCAACCTTCACATTCATTGTTCTGCATTGGTTTTTCTCCAACTTTCCTCAGAAGGATGTATTTCACCCCCACCTTCAAGGAGCTTTGTTTTCCAAAGTGTTTGTGTGTGCTTTGCAAAGACACTTCCTCAACACGGTGGACGTGATGACCACTGGAACATTCTGCTTGCTAATAAAGCCAGAGGCTATGCAAGAAGATGTCAAATATTTTCTCCTGCCATGAGGCTGTCAGGTATTACTCTGCAATGATAAAAACAAAGGCTCTGACCTTCACCTATGACTTCTATAAATGATATGAATATGCACCCAAAGATCAGACAACCGAGTTTGTTGCCATTAATTGATTTACTCATTTAATGGTTGGTGACAGACTCCACATAGGAAAGGCTTTAGGAAGGAGCCCCTAGAAATCCAGAGCCACAGAGCATTAATGTGTGACCCTTATTCTGGTAGAAAGTCAACAAGTACTGTTCTAGGGCCACTCCTGGGACAGTCTGGTTGTTTTTACATCTTTAATTTGCGTTCATCAATGGATCACACTCTCTTTTAGAACTTTATATTCTCTGACTATAAAATGACTGGGTTAGCCAGATCCTAGGTGCCCATTTATGAATGCAAATTTTATGTGCAAATGATGTGGCAATAATTCAAAGTAAATATATTTTCAGACCTGAAAACAAGTCTTCCATGGCAGGAAGTAAGCACTAATGAGTGTCAGGGAAAGAAGTCAGGTTTCCTGGGGGTCACGTGTGTGTGGGTAGGACTCGGTCTGAACCTCAGGTTTCTGGTTCTTAGCCCATATTTAGTTCATCAAATTTTGCATTAAGTGGGAAGCAATATGGATTTCCCTGCTGTAATAGTGGCAGAAAAGTTATTGTACATCTTTAGAGGTGATGTCTGGTCTCATATTTACTAAATGTTCTAACATTTACATAATAGCCATGAAATTTTCAATAATAGGAAACTAAACTCTATGGACTGGAGATACCATCTTGCTCTGCTTACTGATACCACTCTCAGCTATTTAGTTTGGAGATGATATTTTAATTTAGATACATTTATTTCTCCATTAGGTATCTTGATGAGATTCGAACCTTAGATTTTGTTGACTGAGAAAAACATGACAAGTTCATTCACACAGAGCTAGACTTCCAAATAGACAAAGGGAGAAGCATCTAAGTCAAGAAACAGACTTTCTGTCTTTAACTGCAAGGTGATGCAGGAACAGACAAGCCAGTGCAGTCTGAGTTTTGCTGAACAAGCCGTCCCCTCACAAGTGCTTGATTCTCAATCTGCAGGCAAATTGCACCGGCCTGACTTGGAAGCCCGGGTAGGCAGCAGAGGTTTGGCAAGACCTTCTTGTGCATTATCAAGCGCTGTAAATTGCAGACTTAGTGTTATCTGGAATACAAAGCACCTCTCAACCAGACTTTGCCTCTTTACTAATAAAACTGTGCTTGTTCACAGGAGTCTCACTTGAATCTGTTCTGCTCAGCATAAACTGCGTCAGTTTTCCCAGGCTGATAGGCAAGGCAAACCTTTCCTTTTATGGTGACATAAAGACATACCTTGCAAAATATTTTTAACCAAAATGCATCTGAAAATGGTTCTGTACTTGGCACAATTCTTATGTTCTTGTATGAGAGACAGGGAGCAGGAGAAGAGCTAGCGGAGTCCTTAGGTCAAGTAATCCACGGGCAGTGTCAGGCAGAGTTCTGCGCGCTCCTGTCCTGAGTCGTAACGTCTACCACATTATGTATATCATTATGTGCTGGTAACTTTGGATTTTCAGGAAGTAAAAAGAGCCTTGATTTGAGGTATCTGTCAATTTCTGTGGTAGAAATCTACCCTCCAACTTCAGGCCACTGATATCTTGAAAATGTCTTTAAAAATATTAACACATATCTTGTGTGTCACTGGGTGAGCTCACACTCCAGGAAACTGATGTTAACTAGTTTTTAAAATATAACTTTAAATTTTTATAATTATTTTATGAATAAATTGCCTTTTAGAATTCATCAAACAAAATTTGCATTTGTTAAGCAAAGGCAAATTCTCAGGACTCAGTATTTACCCCTTAACCAAAATCAAAGTTGTAAAAGCCCTAAAAATATGGGGGAATGAAATGACTAATGTAACACCATCCTGTTCTGACTCCATTTTGGGTTTGCTTAGACAGATCTCGGACCAGTCTTCCTTGGAACACATTTGAGACTTCCATGGCATAGACTATGGTCCAGATGTATTAACTAAAATAATTGACAAGACACATCTACAGTATGTACCATGCACTGCCAGGAACGACTGTTCTAAGATTACTTTGACCCTCATCTAACTGTGATGTATCTTTGTGGATTTTGCTTTTAAAAACACTGTACACCTGAGGTTGGGCACCAAGAAATTTTTCAAAGGCACAAGCTTGACATTGCTCTGACCATCAATCAAAAACAAACAAACAAAACAAAACAACCCCCCCAAAAACCCAAACAAAATCAAAACAGAAAACAAACAAACAAAAAACCCCACAAAACTTTTAATTGGGCTAGTCATCATGGTTGTTAATAACTATTATATGTAGATCATTACATGATGAACTACAGTTACATCCATTTTCCAGAAAATGATAGAAATTCATTTCACTTTTTATTTGCCCACAATGGGCACCTAGGCTGATTAAATTTATCATCTGTGAATAGAGCTTTGCCAAAATGATGGTGCAGATATCTCTATGGTGTGGGGATGTATCTACTTGTAACTCAGTCATGTGGAGGTCTGAATTGTAGTCCCTTTGAGTGTGTCCCATGATGGTTTCCAGTTCCACCAGCAGAGTATGCGGTCCTCTTTCTCTTAGAAGCATTTTTTGTTATTTTCTTGATGCTGAGCATTCTAGCTGGGATGAGAAAGAATCTCAAGTTTTACAGTGCATGCCTTTGTTGTCTGGAGTGTCACACATTGTATCTCATGTTTATTGGCATTTGTACTGATTTAGATAACTGTCCCGTTAGTCTGTTTACTGACTGGCTTGCTTATTGTTTTGCAATTTAGTTTTTGAGTGCTTCATGTGTTCTCAATATCAGTCCCCTCATGTATAACTAACAAAACATTCTTCTATTCTGTCAGCTGTCTCTCTGTTCAACCAGTTGCTTTCTTTCCTATGTAGCTTCGGGAAATGCAATCTTAGCTGTTTTCTTGGTATTGTTTTTAGTGACTCAAGACTTTTTCAGTAGTTCTTGTCTATGTTCATACTTTTGAACTATTTCTTTTGCTCTAACATTTCAGAGTTTCAGGTCTGATCGTTAAAGCTATTGGTGCACTTTGATTTATGTACAAGCGGAGAGGCAATGATCTGGCTTCCTTCACCCATGTATGGGTACTCACTTTCTTGAAGCATTAGTTGAAGAGACTGTCTTTGTTCCAAAGAATGGAGAATGGAAAATCAGGTGTCTCTGCATGGATTTGACTGCTCTGGTCACTGATAATTGCATCTGCTTTTGAGCCAGTACCATGTATGTTGTTATTATTCTTTGTAGCATGGCTTGAGAATAATTTTTCTTTGGGTCCTTGGGATGGTTGTGCATTTTATGCAGGTTTTTCCCCTATTGTTTCTTCAGTTTCATCGGAAAATGTCACTGGAAATCAGATAAGAATCAAGTAGAAACTGTCATTCACATTTGGCAATATGCCCATTGCCATGATACTGATTCTGCCAATCCATGACCAAAAACCTTTGCAACTTGTAGTGTCTCCTCTATTTCTTTTTTTGTGTCTTAAAACTGCCATTGTAGGGGTCATCTGTTTCTTCTGCCATTTTCTTTCTAAGTATTTTTTTTTTCAGCTATTGTGAATGAAAGTTCACTGACTTTGTTTCATGTCAAGGTTTGTCGTTGGTGTTTTTAAAAAGCTACTAGCTTTTGAATGTTGAATTTTTTTCTTTTTTCTTTTTCTTTTTGTATCCCGCTACTTTTGTAATTATTTTTAAGAATTTTCTGGTAGAACATATGGGGCTAAACATGGATCTGATTTTATTGTCTGCAAATACGAATAATTTGATTTCCTACTTCCTTATCTGTATTTGTTGCATTTATTATTATCTTTATTGCTTTAGCTAATTCTTAGAGGACTATCCTGAATAAGAGTGAAGAAAATAGACACCCTTATTGTTGTCCTTAGTTTCAACAGAAATATTTTTAGGTTTTCCCTGCTTAACCTAATGTTGGTCATTGAATTGTTGTATAGTCTTTATTATTTTGGGTCATGTTCCTAATAATCCTGTTCTCTACAGGCTTCTGTCATCAAGGAGTTATAGAGTTTTTCAGTTTCCCTTTGTGCATGTGTTGAGATGATCCAGAGATGTCTATTCTTAACTCTATTAATGTGCTCTACTGCTTTCATTGATTTGCTTATGTTCCACCATCTCTGCACCCTGCAATGACGCCCAGATGGCTGTAAGAATGATCTTCTATATGTGTACTTGAATTCAGTTTGCAAATACTGTGTTGAGAGTTGTTGCATCTATGCTCATCAGGGAAATCAATATATAATTTTATTTTATTTATTTTTTTGATGTGCTCATAAACAATTTTGCTCCCAGGGTAACACTGGTTTCATAAGATGAGCCTTTAGGTATTCCTTTTTTATTTTAAAAGATTAAATAATTATTTATTCATTATTATGTTCACTCCATGGTACCATATGAATGTAAGGTGAGAATCTAGGGAGCGTGTTCCATCTTTCTAGCACGTGGTCCTAGAGGCTGTGAGACTCATTAGAAGAGCCTTTACCCATGGAGCCTCCTCATGGACGCCCGTCCCCACTTGTCCCTCACAATTTATGGAATGATTTGAGAAACACTGTTTTTGTTATGTCAACAGTAGTCTAAGTTGTTTGCTTTTTAATTAACAGACTAATTACTTCTTTATTAACTAGCAGACTAATAATTACTTCTTCATTTGCATTGCTTGTTATAGATCTGTTTAAGTTTTAATTTTTATTTTTAAATTTTGATTTTAAATTTGGTAGGCCATATACATCTGAATTTATGTATTTCATCTAAAAATTTCAATTTATCGGAATACAGGTTTGCAGAGCATGCCTCAATAATTTTCTGAATTTTGTTGGTGTCCATTGTTATATCTCATCTTTCATCTCTAATTCTATTAATTGGTATCCTTTCTCTCTGGCTAGTTTGGATAAAAATTTATTGATTATAATCAGATTCTTTTAAGAACTAATTTTGTTGTTTTACAGATTCTTCATATTACTCAGTTCCATCTTATTAATCTATGCCCTGACCTTCATTATATCTTTCTACCTGTTGTTTTTATATTAAGTAGTTTTTAATTTCAAAGACCTTTAGATAAATTCACTGAATTACTTATTTGAAAGTTCCCTGATTTTTTTTATTTTAACATTTGTAGCTATCATCTTCTCTCTTAGAACCATTTTCATCTTGTGACATGGTTCTGTTATATTATATTTTGATTTTCTTTCAAATATAGGAATTTTGAAAGCTTCCCTCTGATTTTTCAATAATCTAACATTCAAAATGAGCAGGTCACCCCCACCAGTTTGTGAATGGTTTGCAATTTTTTTTCTGTTGACTTCTAATTTAGTTCCATTGGAATAAGGTGAAAACCAAGAAATTATTTTAATTGTTTTGTTTTTGTAAAATTTACTTTGTGCCTTAAAATATGTTCTGTTTTATAGAATGCATTGTGACCTGTTGAGAAGAGTGTATATTCTGCAGCACTGAGAGAAACACTCAGTACAGTTGATCTACAATGTCATGGAACACTTGGGTGGTTTTTCATTTTTATTTTTTGGTCTGAATGACCTATCTACAGGTGATAGTGGTTTGTTGAAATGAACCCTGTTTATTGTGTTGGGGCCAATCTGTGCCTTTACAGCCAGTAGTGTCCATAAAATTGAATATCAATGTTTAGTACAAGTGTGTTCAGAACCATGATGGGCTTGAGATGGAGTGGCCCCCTTAGCAATATGAGGTGACCTTCTTTATCTCAGCTGATTAATTTTGGCTTGAACTTCTTCCTCTGTGGCCATGATTCATAAATTTGATTGTTTAAATGAGTCTTATACTTCTAGCATATATTGTTCATATTTTATTACTGTTTTACCTTTATCTGTCTATATCTCTATATCTCTATATGTCAGTCTCAGTCTCTGTCTCAGTCTCTGTCTCTGTCTCAGTCTCTATCTCTATATAATCTACTTTATCTTTAAGCCTCATGTCCTTTCTTCCACTCAGTCCACTCTATTGGTAACTGGTAAGGCTTAATTGCCTCCCCCGCCTGCCCCTGTTGACTGAATGCTTCATTTACAAAATTTTAATTTGATTTTTTTCCAGGTTTTCTATCTCTTTACTAAATTACTAAATTCCTCCCTCATATCCTGTGTTGACATTTTATTTCATTCATGTCTCTGTGCTCTGAGTTCATCATTTTTTCGTGCTTATTTTATGTTACTGAATGTTCATTAATAATTCCTGTGAATTCTTTGTCTGGGATATCATCCAGGTTACTCTCATTGGAGTATATTGTTGTGAACTGGTAACTTTTGAAGAAGTAATTTTTGTTAACTCTTCACTCTTGTTTTTCATGTATTTCTCAATTGAGATCTGTACTTCTAGGATCAGGGTGATGATTGGAATTTTAAAAATTGTGTTCTTTCAGTAGACATATTTCAGTGTGTTTTTAATTTATTTATTTATTCACTCTCTTTATATCCTGATTGCATCTCTTTACATCCTCCTCTCCTCTCAGTATCACCCTCACAAAACTTCCCTCCCTTACCCTCACCCTTTTCCTCAGAGAAGGAGAAGCCCCCCAATAGGTACTAACCTGCCCTGGTACTTCAAGCCACTACAGGACTAGGTGCACCCTCTCCCACTGAGGCTAGACAAGGCAGTCCAACTAGATGAAGAGGATCCAAAGGCAGGCAACAGTCAGAGACAGCCCCTGCTTCATGTTTTTTAGGGTCCCACATGAAGACCAAGTTGTACATCTGCTACAAATGTTTAGTGGGCCTAGGACCAGCCCCTGCATGCTCTTTGGTTGATGGTTCAGTCTCTGTGAGCCTCCATGGACCCAGGTTAGCTGAATCTTAAGGTCTTTTTATAGTGCCCTTGACCCCTCTGGATCTCTCAATCCTACCTGTTGTGGCCCCTACTCTGCCTCAACATTTTTGGGGCTAAGTGCTCTGGTCAAGAGAGAGAGTGGGGATGGAGGGGCAAGCGACGAGAAGAATGGAGACAAGACAGGGTGTGTGGTCAGGTCTTAATTCTCGTCCCGTCTCTCTCGTCTCTCTTTTATTGAAAGGAAATCTGGGATATTTTTAAACACAAGCAGGAGAACACAGGTGAAAACACTTTACCACATGTACCATACAGCTAAGGTCACTAAACAGCAAAACAAGCTATGTGGGATAAACAATATATTTATCAGAGTGTGCTTCAGCTGTTATAGGCTTTTGAAAACCAAGTCTTTCATCAGGGTATATGGTTCCAGATGGCTGCAAATTTGATCTAGCCACTTTCTACTAAAGTCGGCTCCCAACACCTACCCCGCCCCTACTTTTCCACAAGACTTCAGAGCTCACCTGATGTTTGGCTGTGGGTCTCTCCATCTGTTTCCATCAGCGGCTGGGTGGAGTCTCTCAGAGGACTAGTTACGCTAGGCCCCTGTCTGCATGCATAGCAGAGTATAGTTCATAGTGTCAAGGGTTGGCTCTCTCCCATGGGTTTACGTTTCCTGCCTGCCTTTCTTTTCCACTTCTCTATCTGCCTTTAACTGGACCAGTCTCGCATCCTCCCTTCATCTTAACTGTTTCCTCTTACAATGACTTTTTCTTCTGCTGCTGTTCTCCTGATGCTCCTGTACTAACTGGGAACCTTGGTCTGCTCTTATCCCTCTATCCCTCAGTACCAGGCAGCTCAGTGTTCTGCATACTGTCCTTGTTCCTTGACTTCCACAAAGTTATGGGTGTGGAGGGAGTTACTGTTTGTTGCCCCACATTGGGCGGCCAAACTGTAACAGCCTGCTGTGTTCCTCAGGTCCGGGTCGAGAGAGAGAGAGAGAGAGAGAGAGAGAGAGAGAGAGAGAGAGAGAGAGAGAGAGAGAGAAGCAATGCGAAGAATGGAGACAAGACAGAGGGTCTGATCAAGTCTCAAGTCTCGTTTATTGTGTCTGTCTCTCCTTTATTGTCTCTCTCATTATCTCCATATTCTCTCTATTGAAGGGAAATCTGGGGTATTTATAGGCTTTTGCCACGTGCCTTTCAGGTATGGATATGACGTAAGCCTTACAGGCATCTATAGCGTGGATAGCACGTGCACCGTGAGCCTTGCAGGCTTGGGTACCACGTGCACCTTACAGGCATGTATGGTGTGGAGAGCATATGAATAGCACGTGAACTGCATGCCTTGCAGGCATGGATACCACGTGCACCTTGCAGCTGGGGGCAGTAAACAGCAAAACAAAATATGTGGGATATCAGAGTGTGCTTCAGCTGTTGTAGGCTGTTGAAAAACAAGTCTCATGTCAGGGTATATGGCTTGAGATGGCTGCAAAGTTGTTAGCCGCTTTCTGCTAAAAGTCGGCTCCCAACAGTTTGTAATTCCTCATTATGTATTTTCATGGTGGTCTCATCCATCAGCTGTGGTGTGTATACTCCTGGAGTCTGGTGGGTGGAGATCACGTAACGTCCTCAGCATATGGACTGAGAAGTAAGATGCTGGGATGCCCCAGTTCAGTAGGGAACAGGAAATCTTAACTCTACTACAAGTCTGTACTGCTGAAACACTGTGGTGTCCTGCAGTAACAGTGTGCTGAAAATTGGTACAAAAACCAGGGTGCAGTTGTCCTAAGCGCACCCATAAGTGTATGTGTGGTGGGGTTGGAGCTACATAGCAGGCAGAGTTCACAGCATATTGAGGTGCATGCTGGGTGTGTACATTCCTTACTGTTCTCAGTGTTGTGACAAAGCATTTGGCAAAAGCTCTGTGAAGGCAAGGGTTACTTTGGGTCACAGTTGAGCAAGCAGGCCATCTTGGCAGGTGGTGGTCACATGACATCCACAGTCTGGAAGCTGAGAGATGAAAGCTGATGCTCAACTTGCTTCTTGCTTTGTGTAAGTCCCAGCCTCTGTCTCATGGGACAGCGCCACTCAGATGAAGATAGGCTTTCCCACTCGAATGAACATAATCTAGATGCCCTCTTTCAGATGTGCCCAGAGGTTTGTTTCTGTGATGATCCTAGATTCCACCAGGTTGACTTCAAGATGAACAGGCACTAAGGAAAAGACAGTACTGCACTGAAGGGCATGTGAGAGCTGATTGGGAAAAGTTTGCATCATGTTAGTGAACATGTACTAAGGTTAGGAGTGCTGGAACATTACATAGGTTAAAGCCATGCTAATGTAGAACTGTGGAAACACTTTATTTGAAACTGGAGGGCAAATACTCGTTTCTAATTGGCAGAGCACTTGATGGACCTTTGTCTAGGCTAGTGTTTGTGATAGTGGAAGAACGGGGGCAGAGGAAGTTAGGTTACCTGTTCCAGGGACAGGGCTGATATTGGAGGAGTCTTAACAGCTATCTACCCCTAACCCCTTCCAAAGGGAGACAGGATTGGGGGAGGAAAGTAGGTTGGGAAAGGCTGCTGTAGGGTGGAGAAAGGAACTCCTCAGTGTGGTCCAGGAGGGGTTATTGCATTCAGAAGGAGTTCCCAGCACTGACTGTCACCTTGTTTGGGAGGGTCCCATTTTAGAATTTGGAAAAGCTGGCATGTTACTTGTTGCTCATCTCTTAGGACCCTAAATGCGAACATGCAGGCACGTGTGAGATCTTGGTCGCCAAGCCTGTGTGCAAGCACTTGTAAGCACTGACCCACAAAGACACTGGACAGGACAGTGTTCTTGAGTGAATTGGACTATGATAGAGAGAGGTAGAGAAGAAATGTGAGTTCACATAGGCTCATGTGTTCTGTCCATGCACATCTCTGGCTGGCTCAGGACTCTCAAGTACAGTGACATCTCTGCGCCCTCCCTAACAGAATGATCTAAAAATATCAGCAATCTCAATAAATGTTGGTGACTAATGATGGTGATTGTGCCTCTCTTTTGCTTCAGATTTCTATGGACAGACTTGCTGTTTGGGACCAGATGGAGGAACTGTTAGGAATTGCTGAGTTTCTTTTCTATAGATCCCTGTTTATACATCCTGCCTGGTGGGTGGTGAGGGTTCCGGGATGTGTGCTAAAAAGCTGCAGCTGGGAAAGCAGGGCTCACAGTGACTCAGCATCAGGCTCTGAAGGAAGCAGGGTGTGCATGGAAGCTGAGAACCAGCACAAGCACAAACACAGGATGCGTTGTTTCCTCTTGGGCACTCTTGCAGTCCCCGAGTCCCTGAGTTAGCAAGCAGACCTTCTGCACCAGGAACCTGGGATTTCCATCATAAAAGATGAAGAGGAAGAAGAAGAAGAAGAAGAGGGAGAGGGAGAGGGAGAGGGAGAGGGAGAGGGAGAGGGAGAGGGAGAGGGAGAGGGAGAGGGAGAGGGAGAGGGAGAGGGAGGAGAGGGAGAAAAGAAGAAGAAGAAGAAGAAGAAGAAGAAGAAGAAGAAGAAGAAGAAGAAGAAGAAGAAGAAGAAGAAGAAAAGGAGGAGGAAGGGGAGGAGGAGGAGGAGGAGGAGGAGGAGGAGGAGGAGGAGGAGGAGGAGGAGGAGGAGGAGGAGGAGGAGAAAGTGATTGGTAGGCTCTTGGTGACTAGAATGACCTTTTAGTGAAGTGATTCAAATGGGGTCAGTGATAGACAGTGAGGAAGAGCAATCATAGGTCAGCAACGAGCTAACTTTGAAGGTCGGCTTTGATGACGGCTACAGACACAGGGAAGGAAGTAGGCTGGTCACCAAACCCAGGTCAGGTAACCTTGTCTGACCCAATACAGAAAACAAAATCTGAAAATGTACAGTGAAAGTGGACAAAAGAGAGCTCTGCTAACCAGTGTTTGTGGCCTGATTAGTTGACCCCTTATAACTGGGCTGATGTTGAGACTTTTGTTGTCATCTACAGATGTCATTCTTCAGAACCACAAAATGGGGGTTTTACACACACACACACACACACACACACAGAGACACAGATAACACACATACACAGACATAGACACACACACAGACACACACACACACACACAGACAGACAACACACACATGCACACACAGACATAGACACAAACACAGACACACACAGAGACACACACACAGACACAGACACAGACACACAGACACAGACAACACACACATATACACAGACATAGACACAGAGACATACACAGAGACACACACACAGACACAGACACACAGACACAGACAACACACACATATACACAGACATAGACACAGACACATACACAGAGACAACACACACACAGACATAGACAAAGACACACACACAGATTTATAATTTCGTGTTGGGTCGTATATGGCTCAGTAGAAGCAAAGACTCACTAGAAACACAAAGCGGCTATAGGCCCACGCCAAACACACATAAAGAGTAGAACCAAAGGAACCAGACCGCAGTCTTGGTTGTACAGACTGGGATCTTTTCTCGAGAAACAGAGGCTTGCTGAGCAGGAGGAGACTGGCATTTTTAATTATTTATTGAAAATTGACCATTGAGCTAGGTGTGTATATTATTCACTAGATACAATTTCTCATCAATTAATTTATTAGTTTACATTTCTAGCCTAAATACAAACCTATTCAGTCATTGTCTGAAAAAGCAGTCACTAATGCTGGGGAAGCCTGGTGGGTATGGCCTGTCTGCCAAGTTATCACAACTGGCTATGTGTCACAGAATAGCAGTTACGGAAGGAGTTATTTCACAGGCAAAATGCCAACCAGGGACCCACATTTTTTTCCTAAATAGGAATAGATAAAAAATAGATGAGTATAAAAATGTCCAGCTTACTCTCCTGAAGCCTCAGTTGGACTGAGGATGTACTTCTTCAGCTTCAGTGGGACTGGAGGATGGCATCCTGCACACACAGTCCTCTGGAAGGAGCTGAGAGAACAGAGGAACACTATAATTGGGTGGTACCAAAGGTGACTGGACATCGGTATTAGAACTTAAATATTTAACAAGTTATGAAACCTGGATTAGAAGAAGGACTGCTTTGTTCATCAATCGTGAGGCTGAGGCCCTCATCTTCCCAACTTTTTAACTTCACTTTATTTAATCAGGGTTTCAACACTCCTCTCTATTACAAAAGTATTGGTTTTTATTTATTTATTTTTTAGCATGGACCCGAAAGACAGACAAAAGACTGTATATGAGATTCCTATAATGATTTATCTTAAGAATCTGTGAACTGTACAATTGGGATTGTTAGGACTAAGAGGCACCTGCTCACCTTTTGGAAATGAAAAGCTGAAAAGAGATTCTGAGATTCAGAAAGGGTAAGGGATATGAGGCTGACCTTTCAGAGACAGGAAACCTTTGATAAACTGTAGGACATCAAGACAGTTCATTTAAAAGACGGCTTCTTAAGCATCGTCTCAGGCTGGTTCTGTGTGTGCCTCAGTGAGGCTCTTGGGTTGTCTTTTTACATAAACCCAGGGAAAGAATGGTTTCTGCTGTTGTCATGTCTGCCTTCATGTGGCACCTTGGCTTCTGGGTTTTGTTACAGCTTTTTAGTCTTTTTTTTTTTTTTTTTGTGGACAAAATAAAACTTTCCTGACCATTTGGCAGCATGGAACTTTTCTGAGATGAGTTGTTAAGGAGAAAAGAGACAGGAAAAAGGTCACCAATTTAATCTCCACACAATTAAGGTCTTGCAAACAGCTAAATAAAATTCCTGTTAACATTCATAAGAAAACTTATGAAAAATATAGAAAGTTTTTATGACCCCTAGACCTGAGCAAAAGAATGCAGGTTCACTAGTCCCAAAGAAGCTGAACTGAATGTAAGATTTCAGGCCTTCCAGGAGAAGTACATTATCCCTGAGTCAGAGGACACTTGCTGGATTAACATTCCTCAGACCTCAGGGAAGAGAACCCACCTATGGGTGGGGAAGGCCCAAAGCAGGAAGACACATTCCTGACTACAAAGAAAGATGCAAGACATCTGGGTGGTCCCAGGAACTGGCTGACCACAAGATGAATGGTTGGTCAAGGTTACATCCTTACAAAAGATAAGTGTATAAGATGTTTTCCGAATGATCCTAACTAAACTTGGGTTGGGACCTTTTAAGACTTTTTACTGTTTTTATGTTATGTTTCCTTGGTAACCCCCTCACCCACCCCCCCACTTGGTTTGTGGTTCTGCCCTATATAAGCCCTCTACTCCCAGCTGAAGGGGTCGACACTCCTCTGACCCTGCGTGGGTCACGAGTCTCGGCCTCAGTCAACTGACCCCGAAATATACCTCTTGCTGTTGCATCAAGAATGGTGTCTTGTGAGTTATTGGGTGGCTACAAATTCCTGAGGCTTGAGGGAGATCATCCCTTTGGGGGGCGGGGGGGGGTCTTACAGCTTTGCCTTCGGGCCTTTCACCCACATTTTAAGGTTTTCATTTTTGTGTAACCCAAACCAAGAGTGTTCCCTGCTTCTTAGTTTAAGGCCTGGAAGAGATAGCCTCTCAGCTGGCTGTTAAACCTGTCTTCAAATGCATCGCTGGCTGTCAGCTGTTAAATCTGTCTACAAATGCATCACTGGAGAGTGCTTGCTTAGGCAGTGTTGCCAAGAATGGCCTTGGTTATCAAGCCACCCTCATAAAACCTTAATGGTTTCTCCTTTCTGTTTCAGATTACTTGCAACATATAATAGCCTCACGGATAAACACCTGGCTGGGTACTTTAACAATACCAGGATCAGGCGGCACCTCCTAAGATCCGGGCTGGTAAGACTGCTTTGAGTTCTGCTCACTTTCTTCCATTAAGTCCGAAATTTCCAACCTTTCTTCAGATTTCCTTTGAGCCTGTGACATCTTTTTCTTCCTACTAATTCAGAAAAATTACTGAATCCTTTTTAACTTCTGATTTATTTATTTGAAGCTCTTTCTAAACAAAGGAGAGAGGCTACCATGGCTACTAAGAAAACATAAATTATTGAAGAAATGTCCCTATGAGATTTCAGCAGCACAGTTGACTTGCTTATTTATTTATTCATTCAGCACACAGTCTATGGCTCAGACACTGCTAAAGAGCAAGGGCAGAGAAGACTATTGTTTCAGAAAAAAAATGTTGTTTTTAATACTCATAGAATATGGTGTGACAAGCGTGGTTTGCTTCCTTTTCTGTCTCTCAGTGTTTAACTTTCATTTCCCTGTGATGGTTTATTGATACCTTAGTGCCTTCCATCAGCTTCAAAGCCCTTTTTCCCACACAATTTCCACTCCTTTAGATGTATATACAGTGGAAAATCCAACTCAAAAAACCCTATGGTTTTCCTTTGAAAGAGAAGGGGTGTGACTCTAGCCTGTGTTGGTTGTTGGCTTTCTTAAAGTACAGCCTTGTTTTGATGTCCAAAGAACTGTATTGTGTTTCTAATTGTTGTTTGTGTGCTTGGTACTAGCTGGGTGGAGCTCAAGAGCAAGTCCGTCACAGCCTCCTGAGGCAGTGTTATCAGAAGGGTGAGGTGAATCCTGGCTCTGCTTAGGAACAAGACTTCCATGCACATCACTTGCAGCTCAACTTCCTCAATTGTGCAATGAAAGCAAAGTCCACCCCTCCAACCCCAACACACACCCCAACACACACACACACACACCACCACCACCACCATGCCTGTTGCTGTTAGGGACCTGCAGTGAGCCACCCTTGTAATCACTGCCTGACTATGAACACTGTCAGCCTCATGCAAGTTGGGCAGGGCTCTGTGTTTATTTAACACCATCGTTAAGCATGGAATGAACACTTGTTACAAGTATGACAAGTCAGGTAAAGAGGGCGTGGCTCTTTTTCTAAAGTAATGGATAAAGGAAGAGGCCTGCTGTCTGCTGTGCTCACATCACATGGAAACCCCTTAGAAGATGTGAGTTTGAAACTTGCCCCAGACCTGTGGGATTTGCTGTTTTCAACCCCTCTGGGGGATTTAGATCCACTTCACTTGGAGTTTAAGCACTGTGACTCTCTAGGAGCCTCCTGCCTTACTGGGAAGAGAAGACAATTCCAGAGACAGATAATAGTGACACAGGGCAACTGACAAGGGGATGGGAATGGCAGGACAGCCAAACTTTAGACCCTTCCCAGTGACATGAAGTTGATGGGTAGTAGTATATTCTAGACACCTTAAGTGGGTTATCTGAAGGAATAGGAAGCAGCAACAGTATAAATTTTACAGCTAAAATTGAAGAAGGAAATTAAGAATGTGAATGTGGGGTCTGGAAAGACGGCTCCCTGTTCAGAGCATGCGCCCGAGCTCGCAGAGCAGCTCATAACGGCCAGCAGCTTCAGCTCCAGGGCACTCAACACCTGTGGCCGCTGCTGGTGTCTGCACTTACATGCACATAGGCACACGTGCATGCACACATGAGCATACACACACACACACACACACACACACACACACACAATCTTAAACATAAGAAAGGGAATGTTAAGGTGACTTGTATTTAACAGGAGCATGTTGATATACAATATATCAACATGATATATGAGAATATATCATGTGAGAATAGCAGCCTCTTACAGGGAGCTGGGAGGCAACAGCTGACGGAGCCAAGGGACAGAGTCAAAGGAAGGAAGGAATGAGGGGGAGGAGATCCACACTCTGGGACACGCAGTGATCCCCGCCATGACCAATATCACAAAAAAGCCCATCCAAACTTCTGTGTAATCTGTAATATTCTAAATCATAGCAAATTAAATTATGTTCTGCGCTGCAAAGTGGAGGAAGGAAAAAGCAGGGAGCAAAGAAAGTAATGAAACCAATTATTTCTCAAGGCAAACCAAAGCCTTCCTCAGTGCGCCTGTCTGCCTAGCCCCTGCCAGAGGCTTTTGTGAGCCCCGCAGGCCTACTCTCCCGCACTCTTTCAAGCTAGCACCTCCTCTTCTCAGGGTGCTTTCAGGAGACTGAAAAGAACACCTGGGTTCCATCACTGGAAAATTGTTACTCTAATGAAAACCTTGTTTTAAACGTCAAGTGTGCCACCTGTGTGTGTTTTCACACTGACAGGTAAGCGAGACTTCCTTTTTCCTTTCTGTTTGATGAAATATTCATTAAAAGCGGAAGTTCATTAGTGACAATGGTATTCTCCTTTAGGCTTTGAAAAGGCCACTTTCTTCTCTCTCTTTCTCTCTCTCTTTCTCTCTTCCTTCCTCTCTCTCTCCTCTCCCTCCCCCAATCTCTTTGTTTCTCTCTCTCCTCCCTCCCCCCTCTTCCCTCTCTCCCTTCTCTCTATGCCTTTCCTGGTACCTAACAACACATTTTGCTACTTTGTCTTTCCTTGTGCATTTTCCTTATCCATTCGCTCTTTATTCTCTCACCACAGATCACGAGAAGTGGGAGAATACTTTCTGAAAAGGAATACAAAGTGAACAACATGAAGCAGGATCACCAAAAATACGTCCGAGAGTGCTTAGCCCGGGCCATTTTCCACAAGGTCCTTGATATGGAGGTGCGGGCATTTCTTTCCCTTTTATGAGTAATGATTGGATAACTCTTCCTAAACTTCATGAAAAAGGAAATGGACCAAAGGAAATTGGTCCATTCCTAAGTAGCTAGGAGCCCAGACTCTCAAGTTTTTCCTCCTTTTTAGTTCAGAAGAAATATGGACACGATTATAAAGTTTGTGATATTTAATTTTCTAAATGTAGATTCCTTTACTCCACAATGGCTACCGGCCCTCACCATCTGTACCTTAATTTCCATTTGCTAAAAAAAGTGACATCTGTTTAAATATCAGTAATTCCAGTGCCATGAATTATCCCAGACCTGTTATTCTTTTAAGGCTCCTCGGTAGCTCAGCCGTATGTTAAGTTTCACAGAATAGGCACTGAAACATCTGCTGTCCCTCCTACTTTAGGACACATTGGTCAGCTCGGATTTCCAGGCTGAGCGTCACCACGTTTTGTGGAATCTGACATTGCACTTTTAGTGGGATATGAAGCTAACCTGATAAATTTTTGCAGCTTTTGCGCCACAAAGCTGTAGTTTCAATCATCAAACACCGTTTAGTCTTTGTGAAAAAGGACACCACTCCTTGGCTCAAACCCACAGAGGTAAATCAGAGAAACGGCTTGGAAGGTCTCTGACGTGTGGGTGCGTTAGCACTACGAACAAATGCAGGAGTATCAGTAAATCAGCGAAAATGTTTAGTACCAGTGAAAATATTTGTGATTATGTTGAGTGTTTCATTACATCAATCATGTGGAATGCTCACTTAAGATGTCTATTGCACACATACAGTTTCTGCCTACTTAGCAGTTAATTTTTTTTTTTTTTTTAATTTCAGATTGCGTCCACAAGTTACCTAGACTCATTGTTGACAGCCCCAAACTTGCTGATTGTAAAAGTACCAGTGGGAATGGTACAACTCTGCTAAAATATAAATAGTTATGGTATTAAATTAACCCCTACCTAACTTCTAGCTTTACAAGAGCTGAGTTCAGTGTTGGCCAGATCCTTCGAGTCTGTAGGTACATCAGATACATCGGAACTGTTACATATATTTCCAGTTGAGTCTCATATACTAACAGTACATAATTATGTTTAAAAGAATGTATAGTAATTATCATATGCAGCTTGACTTTCTCTAATCTGAAAATCTAGAATATGGGCCTGTGAAGACAGTTCAAAGGGTAAGAACACTTATGAGACAAACTGAAAGTCCTGAGTTCAAATCCTCAGCACCTATGGAAAAAAACCCCACTGTGGTCACACATGTGCCTGTAACTCCATTCCAGGGACGGAAGATGGCTATGACTTGCTGCCAGCCTAGATTTGGGTTCAGTGAGTGACCCTGTCCTAAAGGAATAGCACCGAGCAGGTCAGCTGGTGTATTCCTCTGGTGTCTGCATGCACACTCAAGACACTAAATTCATACAGTACATATTTCACACACACAAATCCACATGTACAGTTAGAAAGATAAACATGGGATGCTCAGAACTTGAAAGTATTGTAAGCATGGTGTTTGTGTTTAAGGGTTTCAGCTTTCAGAGGACTCTGCATGTTCAGATTAGGAGTGTTTAGTCATTGGAGTCTTCAGATATCCACAAACATGAAAAACAGTGACATGAGAAACTCTTCAGCCCCTAACCATGTTTCAGAAGACATACCCAATCTGTTAATATGCCAGAATAGCTAATATTGTCTCCAGGTTGCCTCCTACTGACTTGAAACTTCTACAGTTTTTCTTGACATTGCTGAAGGTATTCATGCATTCACTCATGCAACAGTAGCCCACTCACTGTGTGCCAAGCAGGGACCCTGTCCTGTGGCTGCAAGACACTGTTTATTGAAATACTGCATAGCGATTGCATAGAAGAGGGATGTGACAACTGGATCCTGGAAACAAGGAGGGCTTCCGAGCAAGGGGCACAGAACTGCTATTTCTGGGAAAGAATAAGCCAGGAGCTCAGGAAAGGAATTCCAGAGAAGAAGGAGAGCCGTATGAAGGATCTTGTGAATGGAAAGAAAGCCAGAAGACCACTCTGGGGGGGGGTGGGGGGGGGCCTGCTTGGCAGGAGGAAGTGACATCATCTGAGAAGTTGCAACTTTGTTTCTGGAAAGCCTTGAATTCGCAAGGCATGTTCCAGTGTATCGCTGAGGCAATGAGAGGTTTTTACAGCAGGGGAGTGAAATAGATGAGTGGAGCCTTTTGAGATGTTGTTGCTGGAGATACAGACGATGGATTAATTGTCTGGAAAAGATTGGAGGTGGGAGGTCAATTAGGAGTCTGTTGCCAAAGGGTGCAGCTAACAGCGCCAGCGGGTGAGGCAGCTGTCTATGGGGACAGCAGAGGAGAAAGCTGTTGAGAGAAGTCGCTGTCTCACAAGCATGGGAAATGGAGAGAGCACTGGGGACTGAATGAGGAGGAGAAGAAAAAGGAAGGATCAGGAACGTGGGAATAGAAGCCCATCACTGGTGAGGAACAGGCCTGGGGAATGCTGTCTGGGAGCCTGGGAGCTCATGAGGTTACCAGCTGCAAAGTGACTTCACTGGGGTCTGGACCCAGGAGATACTGGCAGGAGGGCTTGGGGAGAGAGTTTCAGCCACGCTGCTGACTGTGGAGAGTTGGGGACAAATGGAAGTTGAGAACAGATTGATAGTTAACATAAGTTTGTTGCTGAATGGGTAAAAGATCAGAGGAGGAGGGAGAAGAACAAGAAGAGTCAAGAAATGATTGATGACACTCAGGATGGGAGTGATGAAATTGGCAGGGACCAAGACCAGAGAAAAGGTTTTTCCTAAAGGACAATGAGGCAACAAAAACACTGACTGATTTCAAGTCTAATTGGAAGACCCATTTTTATTTAGGTATATTTTAAATCACCAACCATTATATGAAAATAATTGGAAAACAGACAAATCATAAAGCAAATGTAATTATATAAAGTTTCTATTTTCAGAGATGGCTATTATACTACACTTCTTTTTAATACCTTCTGGTCATATTCATACAACAATAAAACATCAATATGGCCAATGCGGTAACATGTACCTATAATCTTAGTATTCAGGAGGTCTCGGCAGGAGGATTGCCAGAGTTTTGAAGCTGACTTGGCTATGTAGTAAGTTCCAGGTCACCGTGAGCTAGGTTCCAAGACCCTTTCTCAAAGAGCAGTGGACAGTGGATTCCAAATGCAGTCCATCAGGTATTGAAAGACCTAAGACTCTCCAGAAGGGGGTTCCAGGGGACCCCACTAGAGTTGCAGGATGGCACGCACCCAAAGGACACATGAGAGACCTTCTTGTTACAAGCACATGAGGCGGTTTAATGATGAAACGTTCCGGGCCGCCAAACACGTCTCGTGCAAGAGACAGTGGGAATGACCCTGAGGTTCCAAGTTTTAGAGTTTTTATAAGGATGGAGTGGGAGAAAGGGGGAACCTTCACACGGGTACACATAATTGGCTGCTTTACATCAGCAGCTGTACAAGTCGAGGGGGCAGAGGGCAGTTCCTGCAGGTGGAAGCTTATCTATAGTGTCTAGTCTAGTTAAACTTAAATTGCAGTTTCTTGGACCTTGAGAGGACCTCAAGTGGGGGAAGGAGTTTGGAGGAACACCAGATGGCCCATTATTCATTTAGACATACTCTGGGGCACATCCCTATTCTCTATTTAAAAGTGTCCTTGCATACCATTTTTATCTATATGTCTGGCCAAGTCCTTGGGAGGCTCAACAGGCCTTCGTCCTTGGTCCTATAACTTTATATTTTCTGTAACTAATTAACTGAGCCCAAACCTGCTGACAGGCATTTTTAACTATTTAGGTTAGGGAAAAGGAATCACAGGGCCCTGCTAAGTTTATTAGTTTGGGCCTATTTCAAAATTTTCTTTCAGTATGAGCCACTGGCTGCCCTGACAGAGGACCAGAGTTCAGTTCCCAGCACCGGTTTCATGCTGTGCATGACTGCTTCTAACTCCAGCTCCAAGAAGCAGCCCTCTACCACCATGTCCACAGACACATAAATAAAAATAAAATCATCCTTCGAACACACAAAAAAGACAATCATCAGGATGCGTTGTGACAAGGACATGGGTTTGAGGAAAGAAACGGGAAACAGGAAGTGAGACCAAGATACAAACCTGTGACTGTGTGCCTTGGTGTCTTTGGTTATGATATGTGCTGGCTTTAAAACTAGAGACATAAAAAGCAGCAGCTAACTCCAGGGATGCTCTCACGGACTGCCCCACCAGTCCCTACAGTCTTCTGCATTCAGTATCATCCTTCCTCCTGTGTTACCTTCATTTTCCATTAAAAAAATCAAAATCTTTAGAAACTTTATTTAAATGATTACATTCTGTTCCAGCCCGTGGATTTGCCAAACATTTAACCATTTTTCCCCCAAAATTTACACCACTATTGCACTATTCAAAGAAAAAAAAAAGGGGCGGGACCCCTTTCAGATAGTATCTTTTTGTGCAAAACACTTAAAAGCTTTACTTGGTTTTCTTCTTCAGTTTACGAACAAAGTTTATGGTTAAAGGACCTGAATACTTTTAGCTAAGATGTGTTTGTAATTGGCCTCCCAAAGAGTGGTGGCAATTGATATTCCCACCTGCACACTTAGGCAGGTGGTTCTTCTCCATCTAAATGACAAGAGGGGTAATTGAAAACAGAGCTACCTCTGTTGGGATTATTTTCCACTAAAATATTCTTGGCTCTAACTAGCACAGTTCTATCCTCCACAGCGCTGCCACCAGCTGGAAATAAAACGGAAACTGGATACCTTAGCTAGGAAAGAGCGGATTCAGAGGTTGAAGGTAAACTCATACTTTTTGATATCATGGTGTCATTTGAACTCCCAGGCAGTTAGGGCCTCTACTGTTGGACAGCACACATAGCTGAGATCAAGCAAATGTTTCAGTGGAGCCTGGCTCTCAGTGCCATCAGTACAGATCATGACAAAACAGGCACTGCTCCTGAGAAACGCATTTCAACAAGGCGAAAACTTTCAGACAAACTTGAAAATCGTCACATTTGCTGTCTGGCTTTTGTGCTTTCTTGTGACAGAGGCCAAAGGATAGTCATGAGTCTTCAGAAAATAAAAAGAGATGGTAATGTACCAGCTTGAAGGAGAATAAAACATCGGAAGAATTATACAATCACACATTTTCATTCGAATGTCACCCTTGGATTTTATGGTGGGAACAAGCTTCCTTAGTAGAAGGAGGCACGAACAGCTAACATTTTGTGCTAGGTATTTTTAAATCCCTTGGTTGTTCTCTATTTTTGTTCTTTGCAGTGAACTTATGAAATACATCAATTTGAATCAGGGGGATGAGAGATTCAATTAGGCGTGTTTGAAAAGTTTCAGTTTAGGATGGCAGATTTATTTGATTTCTTGAGCTATTTGAAATCACGGGCTGCTTGTTCTTAATTTGCTATAGTATTACAAATGTGGAACCTGAAACGCGTTTCACAAAGCGATAAGCATTTGTAAAGTGTTTGTAGGGCAGCCTGCCCTGTAAGAGTAACATTTTCCTCTCTGGGTTGATAGACTCAGATCTTTTATCAGAGACAAAGGGTGATCTCTTTACTAAAGTGTTAAATGACAGGCAGCGAGTCCCTTCTCAGGATCAGGGGAGCGGGACGCAGAGGCTCTAGGTTTATTCAGCTTGGCTGACCATGCCTTGCATCAGGAACTTACAGTTTCTGTGATTTGTTTGGCAGCACGTGGATGCAACGGTGACTGGAAATACTGATTTCCAGTGCCTAAAACAGGGTGTGCTGTGTCTGTGATTTGTCTGTCCCGTGTAAAGGCAGATAGGAAGACAAGGGGTCTAGGAAAGTGCTAAAGGCACTCCAGTTGCTCCCATCTGACACCTTCTTGTCAAAACTCATTGCATAATTGCAATTGGCAAAGGCATGTTACAGGTCCCCTCTATTTAGTAAAAGGAACTGTACTGCTTAGAGGTATTATTCAACTACTGTTTTTATAACAAAAACTTTAATCTTTTCTGGTAGTGTGTACCCTCAGTATAGAGAAGTGCAAAGGACACTTTGTTGGCCCAACAAACATTATCATTAAGTAGAATTTTCTCTCAGAATGACTCCTTTGTGTGTGCAGGTGGAGAGGATTCCATTTTCTGTCACTTACTGCCTACCACACCCTGCTACCAACAGGGCTAGAGAAACTTTGCTAACTTCCATGTCAGAGAAGCAGTCTTAGTGGGGAGGGCTTTGATCTCACAGTATGGATATGTGTCAGGCACTAAGCTAACCTGATCACCTATATGTCAACTTCACATTTTTTTTTTCTCATTTCAGGGAGAACACACAAGGCGATTTATTGAGGATAACATGCCCATTCTGACTCCCCATCCCCCAGCTGGCCCAAAGACTAATCGTGGCCATAGCGTTCTGGCTGAGGAAGGACGTTCTAGCCCATTAATGCTGGTGAGCCCTATTAAGCATTCTGTCCCAGCTAATTAATTTATGATTTCTCATTAATCTGAGAAAGAAGGCTCTCTGGGAAGCATGTCTGCACAACCCTATAGAAGTGAAAACATAGGGAAAGGAAGCATTGGGAACTACAGTCTCCTCATTACTCAATATTAAAAGTCAACGTTACAAGTTCCCACTCCAATCAAAATTACTGTGGACTAATAATCCCTGTACTTGCAGCTACTATACCAGGTTCTGAAGTGGAGGTGACTTGTGATTATGTAGGCACCCAGATACCACCCCTGGCTCCATTTTACCTATAGAAAGAGAAAACTCATTCTGATATCTAAGATCAGACATGACAACTTCAAGTTATCTCTCTCAGTGTTTACCCTTCAGCCTTTGGCAGTGCGGAAGGATTAAGCCCCCAACTGTGTCTTCTGGGTGTTATTCTGACATCTGGGTATTGTTCTTGCTAGTCCTTTATCTGCACAGATTCAGCAGTGCCAGGTTGCATGTTGGCGACATCCTACTATTTCAGCTTATCAAAAGTAGATGCTTCTTCCTTGAGATAATTAAATGAACTGAACTCCCATCTGAAGAAGTCATACGCTGATATTCTATCCCAGCGTGATGCGTCTGTGGCCCAGAGGTGATATTTGCTGGAAGGAAAGCAGGGTTTTTCAAAACAGTACAGATTCAGGAAAGATTTAAAACCATGTTTGTCGGATGCTGGTGTTGAAGCTGGGTTAAACTCCCAGTGACATCTTTGCCCTTGTTTTTCGTGACTGGATGTTTTCCTTTTGAGTCTGATCATTTTTATTTGTGTTATACAACATTTGTAGAGAGATGACAAAGCCTTCAAACATAGTTGAGGTAAATTTGTCACCTGTGGGATTAAGCTTCAACATTCTGCAAAAGGTAAACATGTCTTGACCTGTCCTAGCGTGACAGTACAAGTTCTGAAAAGCCCCAGTGCTCTCTGGGCTGTTCCTCCTCCTCCGGGTCTGATTTGAATGTAGGTGTGTACACACAAGTATGTCTTTGTTAGATAGCAATTCATTAGCCTCTCCCAAGTTTTCCCAGGAAGAAACAAAGGAAATAGTGCTATTTTCTGTCCTTCTACCGGTTCAGAGAG
This sequence comes from Arvicanthis niloticus, assembly GCF_011762505.2. Lineage (NCBI taxonomy): Eukaryota > Metazoa > Chordata > Mammalia > Rodentia > Muridae > Arvicanthis > Arvicanthis niloticus. Next base: position 130,341,649 of record NC_047661.1, read on the forward strand.
GGAAAACCCCTGTTCGCTGTTCCCCCAGTTTTCCAGATGAACCACCTCAGGAGATAGTCTGTGGTTCACTGTGCAAAAATGAGGGGGTCCTTTAAAAATCAGAGGCTACACTACTACAAGCCTGACCCTTGAACATGAGGGTAGTAGCCACTTGGTCACATGCTGAGTGTCCTGTGCCCCTTAGAATAGCTACTGTGATTTGGAATTTAATTTCCCACTTTACAGAAATTCAAGTGTCCCTTTGGTTTGTCCATTCTATCCAGGACACATCCTCTGTCAGATTCAACCCTGACTACCAATTACACTAGATGGAGACCGGAAGCTTTATGGGACATCACTATTTTTCCTGAACTTCTCTGACTAGAGAAGCTTTTAATACCCATCCCTGCACTTTGATGCTAATTACACTAAAGTTTCAAACACTGTGCAAGCATTTAGCTGCATTATCTCTGTTAAAACCGAGGAAAGTCATCTCAATGGATTCTGCATGTCTTTGAGAAGTTTACCCCCCTGTGATCCTCTTGAGAATTAGCAAAGCTTGGCTAAGCTGAGTAATTATCAGGTAGCCAATTTCAGCTCACTTTCTGGCAGAGCTTTGAGCACATTAAGATGGTGCCATATTTATTATGGAGAGATATATTTACACATTGTAAAACGCAGCAAGCTTAAGGTAGCCTCTGATATGAACCACCAGAGTTTGGGGCTCACAGCTGCTACTTAATGGGACAGATTTGTTTTTAGAGATAAATGTGACCAGTTGAGCATTTGACTGCCACATCCATCTAAACTAGATGACAGTGATATGCAAATGCACAGAAGTAAAATTAAGAGCACAGCCACTGGAAGACAGTGTTCTGGCTTGCAATAACCTGCTCTCCTGGATCTCCACACAAGATTTTCGTGTTTGGGATTATCAGACAGACTCAAGAGAAAATTGGGTCTGGTAGAATCCACAAGAGCTCTTTTGGGTGATTTGAGTCTTTTATTCAGAAATGTCATTTATTTTAGATCTCTCTATAGTCTTGTTTTCTCTGACTCATATGTTACTCCAGTTGATCCACGTGTGTTTGTTGTGGTTCAGGTTTGTGTTCATTACGTTCCCTGTTACTGAGAGAAAACACCTTCAAGAAGTAACTAAGGATCAAGAGTCTGCCTGGCTTATAGCCTGAGGAGACAGAGTTCACATGGTGGAGAAGACCAGCAGCAGGGGCCATGGAGCTGGGACTCTTCTCACATCTTGTCAGAACAGAAGCAGAGACAGGGATAGAAGCAGAGTGTTCTATAAACACTGAGGCCTGCCTTTCAGAGAGAATCTTCTTCCAGCCAGCCTCTACCTAGCAAAGGACCCACAAACTCCCAAAAGTGCAACTCCAGTTTTGAACCAAGTGTTGAAACAGCCACTAGGAGGCATTTCATAGTCACATCATAAGAGACCCAAGTAACAATGGCTTACCCATGGGGCTTCATCCCCAACCAGTCCAGGCCCATGAGTCTTAGGTGACTCTATGAAGTCATCAAACACCTGGGTTCCTCTGTGTTACTCACCCACCAACTTGAGGTATCTGCTTCATCCACAGCAGCCAGGCTGTGTATCACCATGTGGATGCTCCAGCCTGAGGGAAGGGGTCAGCGGGAAAGTAAGGACGTGCTTCCCTTTGCTACGAGAGTGAACTGCAAGTTGCATGACTTACTTTTGTTGACATTTTACTAGCCTCAAGTGAGAGGCCATCTCCTTACAGAGTTGTGGGGAAGTCTGGGGAGCATACCCTTTGTTTGTGCCAGCCATGTTCACAAATGAAAATTCTGTTACTGAAGAAGAAAGGAAAGCAAATATTGGACAGGGTGGCCTCTGCTGCTCTTCTGTGATCCTGGCTCAGAACTGGCTCTTACTTGGATGTTCAAATGACCATCTTCCTTATCATTTGGCTAAAATTTCACCTGCTTCTGTGAGAACTTAGTTTTTCTTAGCCTCCTTGGTTCACTGTAACTATTGTGAGAGCGTTATTCTAGTCATGCTCTTTGGCATTGGTCAGTCTGATTGACCAATAGGATCTTTGGATGCTACATATTACTTGTTATCTCCTCACTTGGCCTAGGATAGAGATTCAGTATTGCCAACAGTTGAAATCAAAAGTTTTAGCAGTATGTGCACCCATGCTTCTCAAGATGCTATGAGAACCAATGCTTGGTAGGAATCTCTGGCTGCCAGTTTTTTCATGTGTTTATTTATACCTACTTTTGCAGAATGGAATATTTGTGGCTCACCACGCTTTAGAGTCAATGTACAAAATTCTATTCATGAATCATTTGTGTACCATCTAGCTCATACCACTTTGTCCAAATACGCATGCCCTATTCTTGGCATGTTTTCTACTGTCTTAGTAGAACAGGACAACCAGGCCAAAGCTTCATTTTTCCCCCCTACTTTTGACGCATTGCTAATCTTTATACTAAACTTACAGTATTCTGTTGATGCTCCTGAAGGCACTTATAATGTTCCACGCTGGCACTTTTTGTATTTGCTGCAATACATTCTTGATTGGAAAGTGTGTCTGTTGGGGGCTCAGCAGGAAACAGATGGCTCATACAAATAGAGTCATTGCAAAGTTGTTTAATAAAGAAACTATTTAGGAAGATACAGCAGGGTGAAGAAAAGCCAATAGCCTGCTGGGGTCAGCACAATGGGAAGCCACAGTCCCTAGGTTGAAGAGGAGGCTCTTCTGTAGGAAGGGTTAGGTTCCAGAAGCAGTAGGTCGATCCCATAGCAGGTAAGGGCTTCCCCACAGAACCATAAACAACTTTGGTGGTAGGAAGTATTTCTTCCCTGTAGGATTATGGGAATAAAGGCCTCCATTTCATCCTCCCATCTTCTCTGATATCATTCCTTTCCTTGGTAGACTCTAATTGCAGTCCTGAGGTCAGTTAGTAAATTCCTTAAGAAATCACTTCCAGGGTCCAGAGCTCCTCAGACAGAGAAGGTAGACAGGAGACCTAGGAGAACAAATGGAGGCCTCTCAAGCGTGGAAACATCCATTTTTATACAGTGCATCCCAGTGTGGTCAGCTATAACATTTCATTTTGTTTTCTTACAATTTTCGGAAGCAGTTGAAGATATGTAATTGGTGGTACATTACAGCCAAGCACCTGCCTTTCCTGGTGTCTGCTTTTACTTTGGGTGCCAACCTTGCTGCGTAATGAATTCGGAGTAGATTTTATATTGAAAACATTGAAACTGAAATGAGTCTGTTCCAATAATACCCTTTCAGTTCTCTGAAATAGGACATTATTTAACTTAACATTTAATTGGGCAAAGCCATTCCTTGCCCATATTTAGCACAATGAAGAATTTACAGTATGAGCAAAAATATAGGACTATAATAGAGGACATCTCTTTTGTCTAGAAAGCTCCATCCCCATGACATGTAGTTATGTAGAGGACTTCAACACCATATGTTTTAACAAATACTTTAGGGTCACAAGGGTATATATAATGGAAGGATATAATTAAAGTTTGATCTGTTCAGTAAAAAGGCACCATTAATTACACTGGGCAATTTGTTGGGTTATTAATTGTTTCTGGAAACATGTCAAGGTACTAATCTAAATGGATTTCCCCCCATCATTGTCTAGACAGCCCCTCGACCATATACTGCCCCAGGAAATATGCAGCCTCCGGTTCGTCTCCAGCCTCTTCTCAGTAATCGCCAAACGAGAAATGGTTCAAAGATAACTTCAGGGTCCAAACCCAAAACCTCATTGCTGCAAAGTGAAGCTCCGTTTCCTCTTGGGGTAATTACTATTTTCCTTAAGAAACATTTGTTTTTAAAATATGGATTAAAATCACGTACTATCAAAGTTTTTAAGATGCCGTATTTTCATCCACATGGTGAAACTTACACTGAACTTTCACGAAGCACTTGCCACGTACTTGTGATGAAGTGTATATTGCTGCAATTGGAAGGCCTGCTTTTCATTTAATTGTACAGAATCTGTACAATTTCAGTGACATGCAGTGTTTAGCTCACTATGAGAAGGCCAAATAAAAAATAAAGATGCTCTGTCCCCAATCACACACACATGACAATAGTCCACCATAATGACCTTGTGTGGACTCATTTCAGATTTTAACACAATGAGAACCAGGCAATGGGACTCTGCTTGGCAGGCCCATGTTCCTGTGGGGACTCTTTCCTATCAGTGTGTGAAGTTATTTGGAGGTTGAATTACAGAAGGAAGGAGAGTCTACGTTTTAAATGTGCTGAAGTCATCAACCTAGGGTGACACTGCGTCCCTTTCAAGGTTCTTTCTTAGGCGTGGTTACTATAAAACAATCTACCTAACCAGGGAGGCATAGGCCAGGCCGTTCCCAACATGGGGAGAGACTGTGTTTCTAACTTGCAGAAACATTTGCAAGCTTAAGAACTTGTGTCGTGAACATAATTGCAATAGCATGAAAGAGATGAATGTGTTTTATTCCTTTCTGTGAAATGCTACTGACAAACCTAAGACACTGTGCCCTGGCAAGGACAAATGCCCTTCATGCAGATGAAGTGATTTAATTTCATACTAAATATTCAGATACAACGGTGGCATCTCAGTTCATTGAATGTGTTTTTAGCTTATGAGAATGTTTTACTTACCTTATTCAGTTGATTTCCTGGTAGCTTCTTGAACAGCAAAAGATGTTAATTGGGAAGTGATGGCACTTTTTTTTTTTTTTGAGAAACTTCTTGGAGTGAGGCAGGCTCCTAGGACTTGGATCTGGGTACAGTTGAAGGCCCATACTTGGAAGGTCATTTCAGTCACTGCCCCAGGAGTAGCCAGGTCCTGTGAGATCATTTCAGGCTACTTAAAATAATACACAAACAAGATCCTTTGTCACTTTGTGGTAATCTAAAATAGACTTGTCTTGATCATAGACAATTAGTCCACCAAGAGTTAACAAATGGTCAAACCTTATAGCAACAATGTTTTCTCCCTGGTTGGCAGAGCTGCTTGGGAGGCAGACTCACAATGAGAAGGTTGCCTGGTCACCATAGAATCAGAATGGGGCTGTGACTCAAGGCTGTGTTCCTGGATCAGGTTAAGGCTTCCTGAGGTGCCCATCTCATCTTAGGAATGAGCTTGCCAAAATTACCAGAAAACTCACAGGTCTTTGCCTAAAACTCTATGTGTCCTCCGGGGTTAGCTTTGCCATTAGGGTTGGGCATACTCAAAGCCTGCTGGGTAGAACGTCCTTCCCCATAGACAGTGCTTCAATGGGTCCTCTCCATGTTTGCCAAGGTGATTACATTCTTTATAAGCTTCTATAGTTCTGAGTTCTATTTCTGTAACTTTTCCCCCCCTAGACATAAGAGTACTACTAGGGAAATGACAGTCTTTGACATCTAGGGACTGAACTTTTCACCTTTCAATAATTTTCCTCCAAATTTACTCTGAGACACTGTCTTCAAGTACTGTCTATATGTATACATTGTGACCCAATATACAGTCTCATCTTCCTGCTTACCAGTTTTGAGGGCATGGGTTATTTCTGAAGGAAAGTCATTTGAGTAGCTCACACACACCAAGAAGATTAGTTTCATGTTAGTTTCAATTAGCTAAATTCAATGACTAGTTTGGGAACTTATGAGAGGTTGGGTTCTGATGTAAGAACGAGTGTTAGTATTGCTTACCAAGGAAGACAGAAGTCACTTACTAGAGCTTACAGTGTAATATGTGTAAGCTAAATATACTATGAAAAGACATACTTTTAATAGTAGTATTGATGTTGAAAGGGCTGATTATCAGATGAACTCCTTATGAAAGACAGTGGTCTGTAGTGTTGCTAAGTATGTAGTGAGCACCAGGTCGACCTTCTTGCTTACTGAAAGACTGAAGAGGATAGAGGTATAAGGATTGGAAATACCACCACAGAGAAGACCGGGTTGAACTTGTCACAGCAGTCGGAGTGAGCATCTTTTGGAAAAAGTGACCTAGTCAACAACAGGTTGGTTTTGATGCCACTAAGTAAACTAATCAGGTGGCAAATTTTTCAAATATTCAGAAGGACTCTCTCCTGTCAGGAGACATCAGCACAAATGTCTTCGAGGCCCTCCAGGATGGTCTACCACCATCTTAACATGTAGAAATTTACCCCAGGAACATACAATTAAGCGCAAAGGAAGAGTTAAGTTTGCTTTGAGCTGTCATATTTACAGTAGCGAATAAGCGAGAAAAACTACATAGTGCAGTATCATGTTCAAATGCTTCAAAACTTAAAAATACAGTGTAATTCTATGTAATGGTTTAGAAAATTATCCAATATGCCATCAGTTAAAAATAGAAAACATTACTTTAAAAATATTATTAAAATCATTTCTAAGACAGGACAAATAGCTGATACCCAGTTATGCTATTTATTTTTAAAAGCAATTAAAAATTGTCCAAATTTCCAATGTCCTAGATTAATTAATTTTAGTATTTGAGTTATGTTCGTGTAATTTTAGTTTGATATTCTAGGCTCAGTCTATTGGCAAAATAAATTGAAAACAAAGTAAGAATACTCAATATAAGTTAATAAGCAAACAGTAGAGTCTGCTTACACAAAAGTGTTGATTCTATTAAAGATTTAAGCTATACTTGCTTATACTTAATCTGCTTTTATTGAATTAGTAATTAGTGTCCTTTGGAAAGCTTTTCTTAAAATTTTCATTATTAAGCAGCTCAAAATATAGACTAAACTGGTCAAAAATTAGTTATGAATACAAAAATGGAAATGTAATGTCAATTTATATTATGTGACTATAAAGAATTATTAAGGTAAATTGGTGTAAAATGAATAAAAACATCTAACTCTTAAACTTTGGATATTTACTTCAGATAAACAAAAAACAATCAATTTTCAAAAATGTTTAGAGATAATTTTATCTAATTAATATTTTTAGTTATACTTTTAAAGATTTTAAATGACCAAGGTAAGGTATCTTGATTAAACTCTCAAGCAAAATGAAGACAAATATTCCAAGGATAAATTAGTGTTTAAAAATTTCTATTGTTTTAAAAATCAAACTGTACATGTAAATTACTTAAAAGAAATACTGTCTGTGCTATTATGTAAGAATATACTCATATTTCTATACCCTAATGAGAATATATAATGTAATTAAAGAAACAAAGCAAATTTTATGAACCATTTTTCTATTTATGGATTTTTAGGGTGCTAAAGTTTTTATGGCTTAACTGAATTTGCACATCTTTTATATATAGGCACACTTACACATGTGTATCTGTATGCTCAATGCACATTTATGACAGAATATTAATACTTGGACAGTTATCTATATAAGATTTATTGCAGGATTTGTAGGTCAAAGAGTGTTCTCTTTGAAATTTGGTGGATATTTTTGATTGTCCTTCACAAAGTTTGAAGATTTCAAGCAAGCACACTCAGTGGTGTTTGATCACAGGCTTGCTTCTGCCTATTCAATCCTCAGGGTATATAAGATCAGAATGTCCCTATTGCCCAGTATACCGGCCAGCCCTATTTCAGGGTCCAACCCTGCAGACCTCCCAGTGTGAAATTAACTAAATCAACTATCTCTAAATCTTCTACTAAAACCATATATTCATACAAGGTTAGAAATACGTGCTTGCTGAATCTGCAATAGAGAAAAACTGAGTTTCAAAGTAGGAGCATGTGTTTTAGGTTGGTGTGTTGTTCTCAGCTCAGCTTGTGACAGTCATCCAAGCTTGCCTTTGATTTGGGTTGTACTGGGGCTCTCCTTGTGTGTCATTGGGTCTTACGTTATGATGTGTATGTAATTACAGGGCAAAAAGGCAATGATGAAATTCAGGAACTACATGGACAATTCCCAGAAGGATCTCTACCAACTTCCACACATTAACAGTTACCAGACACCTGTTCCCCCAACACCCCAGCCCCAAGCAGGAAAGAGCTTCAGGGAGAACAGGTTGGAGTCATGGAGGAGAAAGAAGCTGCGTCCCATCACGGCTCCCAATGGCCTTGAGCCTCTCTTTGGCAAGGTGACTATGGTCAACATGTTCTTTTATTACTGTAACACTAGTGACGTCACACCAGGTGGCTTCTAGATCTGTAGTGGAAGAATTTTCTAGATCCAGGTACCAAAATGCATTACATAAATATAGTATTTTTCTAAGTACAGCTGTAAAGAACCCCAAGAGTCAAAGGAAACATCTGAGTAATTAGGAAAACAATTCAGTTACCCTAAGTGATGAAAGATTACTCATGAACTCTAACAGTCAGATTTCAGTTTAGACTCCAACTTCTTCATTTCCCTTAAGTTGATCATTCAGAGTATCTTCGCATTTAGTTCATGAAAATTCATGAATTTAAGCACAGCTAGAGAGTGTAATATAAACCGAATTTTATTTTTAATGGTTTATTGCAAATTAGAGAATACTGCCTACCAACTTTTCCACTATTCTTTGGAAATACTGCGGTTTGACACACACATTTCCCTAAAGCATTATTATGGCACATTCTTGTAAGCCTAGCTGAACTTTACACAGCTTCAGTCCAATAAGAGAGCGAAGGAACTCTTATTTTTTTGTAGTGCAACAGACAACCACATTTATTACACTTAACTCCTGTGACTCTTAGCAGATAATGGGGTTGACATTTTCACCAGTGAACAAGTAGTGATGTTCCTAAAACACACCACTCTGCATCCCACTTTTTCAAGGCAGCCTTGCCTCAAACACCCTTCTCAAGGCCCCATCTGTCCCGTCCATATCTCACTCCCTCTAACTTTCTAAAAGGCCAGGAAGTTTTTTCCTGCCTTTTCAAATTTCCTCCCTTCACTCTGATTTTTCTCTGTTCTCGCCCTTTGCTGCTGTCTCTGGCAGAGCCTCTCTTCCCTGAAGACTTTGGCCTGGGTGCCTGATCTTGACCTGACCCTGCTTTCCCCAGTCGGCCTCTTCAGCCTTGTCACATGATCTCTGCTTCTTGACAGACTGCAGGCTGTAGATAGAGTTATCAAATTCTTTCTATGTGGACAGCACCTTAGACCAGTTTTCTCTTTCCTTTTACATCTTCAAAAATTTATTTGTTGAAAATTTCACAGGCATTTTCATACTCTCAACTACCTGTCTCCAAATGCCTTTGAAATCTACCAACAGACATCCGCTCTCAACTTCATGTCAATAATGATGATGATGATGATAAATCTTCATGAGTCTGTCAGAGCTGATCATTTACAAATGAGTGTCAGGCCACCACTGGTGTGTGGACAATCTATCAGTGGCAACATGCCCCCTAAAGGTGACTGTCCCTTCCTTAATAGCCACCAGCTGCAACAAGCCTCTCAGCTAGGGGCTGAGCCTCAGGAGCTCATTCCCCAGCCCATGCTGCAGTAGAGATCGGCAAGCACGTGGGGTTGTGTGTAACATCCATGTCAAGTCCTGAGGTCGCAGCTTTCTCCCCCAACCTCTCTCTCTTAGTTGTGTCTGCTCCCTCTTCCTCAGTGTGCCCACGAGCCTTGTAAATATGGATGCTAACGGGCATAACACATCACATTTGCTTTACTGTTTCCAGAACTTCACTGGTGTCTGCTGTAATGTTCTCCTTTAAGATTTTTAATCTTGTTTTTCTTTTGGAAGAACTGACTCTGTTTCATTGACTCTTCATTGCTCTCGGCTTTTTACTTCACTGATTTTGGTTATCTCTTCCTATTTATTTTATTTTTTTATTTGTCTTTGTTCTTGTTTTTCCAAGGCCTTAAAGTTTGTCCTTGAGTTATTGAGATACCTCTTCTTTTGATGTAGCCACTTGACACTATTGACTTTTTTTAAGACTGTCTCAAATGTGTGTAATAGATGTATGTTATATTTTCATGTACCCAATTCTAGAGGTTTTATTTCCTTTTTGATTTCTTCAGTGACCTGATAATCATTCTGTAGTGTGCGTTTAGTCTCCTTGTGTTTGGCTCCCTTATGTACTTTCTGTAGTTTATATTGTTGATACAGAGCTTAGTTCCATTGTGGTCAAGTAGAATAGGCTAATTTAATTTTCCTACATTTGTTGAGACTTCCTTTGTGTCCCAATATATGACCAAATTTGGAGAAAGTTTTCATGGGCTGCTAAGAAGAATGTGTGTTGTTTAGTGTTTGAATGGAATGTTCTATAGGTGTCTTTTAGGTCCATTTGATTTATGATGTCATTTGACTCCGATGTTTCTCTCTTTAGATGACCTGTCTACTGGTGAGAGCGAGGTACTGAAATTATTATCACTATGTTAGGGTTAATATTTGGTTTTTACATCAAGTAATATTATTTTATGAAGTTGAGTGTTTCTGTGTTTTGTACATACATATTTATAATTACAATACCTTCTCTCATTTGAGGAGAGAGGAGTTGAGGCCAATTAATATTCAGAATTATTAGTGTCTAATAAAATGCTTTATGTCATTAGATATTTTAGAAACATTGGTCTCTCAATTACTGAGTTTACTGATGATTCACACTCTCTAAGCTGTGAGTTTGTTAGCTTCTTGCGATTGTTTAGGTTTCATTTGTGAATGTCCAGGACCTTCTGGAGTCTTTTAGGACTCTTCGGCTTTACTGATGAAATTCTGTATCATTGAAAAATAATCCTGCATACTACTCATTACTTCTTGTGTTAAAATATTCTTTCTGTAATACATAAAGAGAAAGAATATATATTATTCATATATATATAATTATATATGTATTATTCATATACATTTTATTACTTTTAGCCTTTTGGATTTTTAGGCGTGAAGTCTGGGCTTTAAGTGTGCTGATGTAGGAGGTTGATGGTTTGCGTTTAATTCGGTCTGGATTTCTGCTCCATTAGTGAGCTTAGCCCCCTGACCCATTCCTCCTTCCCTCTTCTTCAAAGCTTTTCTCTTGTCTTACAACATAAATCTTCCCAGGCCTTTTCTCTTACCTCTTCTCTCTATTTTATCTCCATCTCTTGATCTGAGCATCACCATAATTTCCATCTTGATGTTTACTTTTCTGTTGAGATGTATCATCTTCCCGTGTGGTTTGTCCTTTCCAGGTCAATAGAGCCTGAGATGCAGAAACATCATAGTAAGAAGTTATACTTATTCATCTATTGATGAGCGAGGTCTCAGTTCCACCCATCACCCAGACTTCTCCCCCACCTCTGACAAGCTTGAATTACTAGTTTCAGCTGGTCCACATTTTATTCCATTGTTTTATATCGTCTCCTTGGGAAATATACTTACCTCCAAATCACCTATTGTCTTTTCTTCATTTGATCATCTCTTCTTATATGTCTGCTCTATGAACTTTTAGCAAAATATAAAAGTTTACGTTTAAAGGCAATACTAATGAGATATATTATTTTGTGGCCTTTAGAATGTCGTGTTTAACACACCATATGCACAATAGCTCCAAAAGGAGACACAACAATTTCACTTTAGAGATGAAGAAAATCAAGTTAAATAACTGACCCATGATCACGGAACCCATTAACACCGTCTTAAGTGTACATCCCTGCAAGCTGACCTGTTTTTATAATACTTAAACTCAAAAGTGATTAATTTATTTTTTCTCAGCTCTTGAAATTAACCATAGTTGGTTACCTGTTTTATTTTTTCTCAAGAGAGAATCCAATTTTACTTCTACGTGGTAATTCCAGGTATTTGAGATACATGACCACCTATTCTTGCAGGGATATCAAGAGTTCATGTATCTACACAGCTCCCAGAGGAATGAACTAGGAAAGGGTTTGTTGTCTTTGTTCACTTATAAAGATGAGATGGCTCAATACCAACTCAAATTAAAACATTAGCATTAATTCAGTTCATTTGTTTGAATTTTGTTTGAAAAAATAGCAGAGAAGGAGAAGAGAAAGGACTTAAAGTGGAAAATAACAAATTTTGTTCAAATCTTTATTGTTTGCAAAAATGAAAGCCAAAATCTGAGTGCTAGAGAGATGGAGAACATATTTTGTAATGTTTTTGATTCTTGGACATTATGTACGATGTCCCTTTATAAATATTTTGTTATAAGGGGCTTAGAATTAGATCTCTCATCCAGGCAGTGGTGGCGCATGCCTTTAATCCTAGCACTTGGGAGTCAGAGGCAGGTGCAGCCTGGTCTACAGTGTGAGTTCCAGAACAGCCAGGGCTACACAGAGAAACCATGTCTTAAAAAAAACAAAACAAAACAAAAACAAAAACAAACAAAAAAAAACTAGATCTTTCTGTTCTTTGTATTGTAAAGTCATGTGGGAGAAGGAAGTCTCATGGGGAGATATTTACTCTCTATGTCCTGTGTCCTCTATTCTAGGATCCTGGAAGGATTTATAAAACAGCACCGCATAGCAATGCAGTTATCACAATGGTCTATTTTGGAAAAAATGTGCACCTATCTTACGATGACATAGACTTCCGAGATGAAATCAAGATTTACCAACAGCACTGTGGAGGAGAGAACCTTTGTGTCTACAAAGGGAAACTTCTTGAGAAAGGTACAAATGAACGTGGGGAAAAGAAAGTTTGGGTTGATGTTCCAGATACGCTGTTGTTGACATAATATGAAAATGACTTTAACCACTTTGTGAAATTATGCACATCCAGGGAATTATAAACCAGCTGCCTAAGAGTAAATCTAGATTCACAGCTCCTTGATTGAAACTAGAGCAGCGATTGCTCCTGCAGATTGTGGGAGAAAGAATTTGGAGTGATTTACCCTGGTAACAGATTGAGTTTTGAGACAGAGATATATATGATCATTAAATATTTCAGAAATATGCTGTCACAAAAGACTGCAAGTTAACTATTTGGTTTGCCATAGTGAATGATATCACAGGTTATCATAGGAAAAAAAATTACAGATTGGCAATTTGTTAGAATATATGGAGACAAAAATTAATGATTCAGTAGATTCTATAATGAGTCATACCTAAATAATGATGTAAAACATTGTTTAAATGCCCTTTTTAGTAATGTGTACTTTCCTTTGATCATAAGTCCATATTTGTCAGGTTTTATTAATACATATTCCCACATACTGTATTGTAGAGCTTCCTTCAATATTTAGTTTAGTGGGGCAGCAATGAAAAGAGGCATGTTTACAAAACTATGTTCTTTCCTTGTTTGCATAGGAAACTCTCTTTAGGAAGTTCTGTTAGTTTTCAAAACTATATAGGAAATCAAACAGACTGAGAAGCTGAGAAAGGATGTTGTCAGTACACATGGAATTATTTTTTCCTTTGAAATTTTTTTTTTGCCAATCGAAAAGAGTGACTCTAATAAAAGGAGCCACAAAATATAACAACAGATTTGGAGATTACATGTTTTAAGCCTCTCAAATAAACAAGATATTGGAACATTAGCTTTAAGTTAAAGTAAAATAAAACATGGTTCTCAGTTTGTTGAGAACTGTTACCATTTTTACAAATTTGCAGAAATGAGGGAATTTATTCTGGTGTTTCCCAGTCACATCCCAGAGTTCCTTCATCTGTTTGTAGATGAGGGAAGGGAGGAGCCCCTGAGCTGAGGTGGCTTTCGAAGGATATCCCAGTAGCTCTTGCCAGTTGGGGTGGGGTCTATGGTTCAATGCTACCTCAGCTGTCAGTAGCAAAAGTGCCAACCTTTTCCTAAAGGGAAGGATGTAAATTTCAGTGAGCTTGGCATGTAGGAACAAAGCACACCCTCCCATCTTAACCCACGCAGGTGGGACACAATTATTTTTTTTAAAAGTATATTGTTTGTGTGTTAATTTATGAGGATCAATGAAAGTAGCTATCAGGTAAAATTAGAATGCTTATGTTTAGGTGTCTATGTTTAAACAGTTTGCTGGGTTCTGTATCACATTTGATTCAACAGCATGTATACAGAACAGCTATTGAGTGGAGAATGTGACTTTCACAAATGAAGTCTTACCTGGGTGGTCTAGAAACAATGCATGGGGTGAACCAAGGATGCAGACCCTAAAGCTGGATGGTTATTTTGTGTACACACTGATCCTGGGTCTCTGTGTTGAGACACTGGATAATCTTACACAACAGCTTGGAATGGGAACTTAAATAACGGACTCTGTCCCGGCTGTAATGTGGTCCCGGCTTAAGTTGATCAGTAGGAGAGAACTGTTCAGGACTGAAGAGTGGCTTTGTTAGGAGCTACCATGAGGCTCAACAGCCAGAGGGATTTATCCAGGCTATCAAAGATGTCTTCAGTGGTGTGTGATTCTGTGAAATGTGAATAGGTTTTAGGTTTTTGTGGAGAATAAATAAAAGCCTTATTTTATACTTTTGGGGTATATCATTCACTAAAGTGTGGCATTTGTTCTTGAAAATTAAAAATAACAATAAAAATTATGGAAGGATGGGGCTGAGAGCATGCTTTTAGTCCCAAAGTAATTCCCGGTGCTTGTTGTAGTCGGGTTTATAGAGTTGGAGCCACAGCGAGCTGCTTTAATGCATCCACGGAGAGCCTGAGCTGTTTTTACTTCTCATAAAGATGGCATTATCTTCTAGGCACTCTAACTTGCTGTGTGTATCCTTTCAAACAAAAGAAGCTTTAGCCTGTGGGCCCATGTGGGGCAAAGAAGCTGTAATTGATTTTTTTGGCCTTCTAGTCTCCACTTCTTGACTCCATTTTCTTAGGGTTCACAAACCAATCACACCTTTCTCTTTCTCTTGCCTTTGCTCTATAACAAGCCTCCTTCCCAAACAGAGGGTCCTCTTCCTGGGATGTTTACTTGGCCTGCGATGACCCCTCTTCTCTCTCTCCCTCTTAAAATCAAACCCCACTCAGCCAGGAGTCTAGTTGAAGTGTCTCTGCATTTTTTTACGTAACGTTTGCTAAGGTTTCTCCTAATAGCTACTTTGGGAGTCTATCTAAGCTTAGAATGGAAGCTCTTCACTATATTCTGACCTCATTTAACTGTTCTTCAATTCTTCTCTCGTTTTCTATTGATTTTGATTTTTAAGGTAGATTTATCAAGATAAAATGAAATGTCACGACATCCACCCATTATATGTGTGCGAGCAAATGGGATTCATGGATTGTGTAAAATTTGGATATGCCCTTGTGCAACCATTTCAGACCTGCCATCATGGGGGTCTCTTCACTGACAGCTCTCTGTCTTTCTGCTGACTTATTGAATCAGCAGTTGCTTATTTTTGATAAATGAGGAACTTGTACAGATGATTACATCCACTCTCCAGAGAACAATTCCAGATGGGGATACAAACAGCAATAATATTAATAATATATTAATATATTATAATATAATCAATGTAACAATAACAATAATGCCTATAAAGATGTACTGCAGCATGTTTGTATAGACACATAGTAATCTGTCTTAGGGTTCTCTAAAGAAGCAGAACTGATATATATATATATTATATCAGTTCTGCGTCTTTATATATATGTGTGTATATATATATATAATGTATATAATATATGTGTGTATGTGTGTGTGTGTATCTGTGTTGTATTAGATATTAGAGCGGCTTACAGGCTGTGATCTGGGTAGTCCAACAATGGCTAAAAGTCTGGAAAGTTTTTCTATGAGATTGAATGTCTCCTCAGTCCCAATCTGGCACTGGACTTCGATGTTTCCTGGAGAGCTGCAGGTCTTCAGGCTGTTCTGGGATGCGGAAGTTGGTTCTAATATGTTTGTGTCTCAGCAACAGGCTGGGTGGACTTACCAGGGAAAGTGAGAGTTGCCTAGCAGGCAGGAAGCCAAACTTCCTTCTTCCAAGTCTTTTATCTAGGCTGCCACCAGCAGGTTCCTGTTCAGATTTAGGGCAAGCCTTCCTGCCTCAAATAACCCAACTAAGAAAATTCCTCACAGGCCTGCCCAGCAGCCTGGGCTTTAGCTGATTCCAGATGTTGTCAAGAAAAGAACTAAGATGAGCCCCACATAATTCTCTTCATCAGACTGCTAGAATGGTTTGGATTGCCCTTTTTCCTCTGTGTGGTCCCCAACTTCCTGTTTCTTAACATATATCTACATGTATTACATACTATAAACTTTGAGTTCTGACTTTTCTTTACTGCGTTTAGGGATTTTGGAGTCAATATGAACTCTCATTTCCAGAACCGTAGTACATCTAGGGAAGTTTCCAGCTCTCAGGGTGGTGTCTGATTTCAAATGTTTGCCAGTGACCTGTCAGAGGCCCAGCCTCTCTACTAGCTGATCAATTTGTGGAATATTAGTTTCCCAGGGCTGAGAAAAGAAATGTCTCTGAATCATGGTGTATCTTCTATGTCCAGAGGCTAGAAATCTACAATGAAGACAATCCTGGTTGGGTTTCCTGCGGAGCCCCAGGTCATTAGTCTCCCTTGATTCTGTCCAGTTTTGACTCTTCAGGCAGGTCAGCCCTCTGCTGGTGACAGTGCTGTCACGGAGGTGTCTGTGTTGGCTCTGTGTGGCCTCTTTTCTGTATATGTGTTCCTTTTTTTGTGAGAACATCAGGTATTGGATTCAGGGAAAACCAACAGCCAGAATACCTTCCTCTTGAGTTTGTGGTGTCCCTGAAATCTAAACAGTAACTGGACAGGGTCACCAAGAAGTCCTGAGAGATTCTGGACTTCAGTGAGTTCAGGGAAACATTCCACACCTGGGGGGTTCTCATGTCCCAGCTTTGGTTTTTCCACCAGGCATTCTTGTTTGGTCTGTGCCTAGCTGAAGAGGAAGGTAGACTGGGATTCATGAGATAGGGTGAGTCCACGGAGACCCAGGTTGCTTCCTGAAAACTTATCCACAGTTAGAACCTGTTTTTTCCTTTAGTATCCCAATGATCCTCATCATCAGTGAACAGCCAAACTGGAGTGTCTCTGTTTCCAAACACTCCAAATATTTGTTTTATTTTTTATGTGTCCATGTATGTCTGTGTCTCCATGTGTGTATGTACACACATGTGGAGATGCCCAGAGAGGCCAGGGGGTGTTGGATACCCTAGAGCTGGAGTTCCAGGTTGTCGTGAGCCACCTGGTGCATACTGGACACTGAACTCCAGTCCTCTGTAATAGCAGCAAGTGCTCTCAATTGCTGAGCTGCCTCTCCAGCCCCTCCCTGTGTTTCCCTAGTTTCCATTTTCTGGTGTGTACTCATAGAGCTCTGAGGAACAAGCCACAACAGAAGGAATATGTGGACTTGGGGGTCAGTCTGTAATGAGTTCAGACTGCCTTCCCAGCCTCTGACTGAAGAGTCTGTTTATCATTAAGACCGGTGCACTTTTGAGCACACTGTGTCTCAGCCTTTCCAGAGGCCCACCTCCTTCTTTGTTTACTTTCTCACCATGAATACAGAGATGGGCAGGGCGAGGCTTTTCCAGTAGGTCTAACTCTTAAAGACAAGTTGCATTTGATTTACAAAGTTTCCAGAGCTCACTGTTGCCTCTTCAATAACCAAGCAGGAAGGAAGAGGTTAAAATAATGACCCACTGATTGATTATCTGGGGCCTCCTGCCACTGTGGTAGGATTTGAAGGAAACAAGACACACCAACTAGCATTGCCTCACAGTTTTACAAATCCACTGCACAGCAAGCATCTGAACTGGGGTTCTGAGACCCAGCAGCAAGAGTACCCAGAAACTATAAGTGCAATTAGAAACAAACAAACAAAACAAAACAAAACAAAACAAATGAAAGCACAGAATTTGTCCTCAGCTCTGTCACAACACCTCTGAGCTGAAGGGGTTTGCAACTCCATAGGAAGAACAATATCAACCAACCAGACCTCCCACTCCAGAGCTCCCAAGGACCAGACCACCAATCAAGGAGTACACATGGAGGGATCCATGGCTCCAGCTGCATATGTAGCAAAGGATGGCCTTGTTGGGCATCAATGGGAGGCCCTTGGTCCTGTGAAGGCTTGATGCCCCAGTGTAGGGAAATGTCAGGGCTGGGAGGTGGGAGTGAGTGGGTAGGTGGGGGAACACCCTCATAGAAGCAGGAGGAGGGGGAATGGGATAGGGGATTATGGAGGTGGGACTGGGAAAGGGGATAACATTTGAAATATAAATAAATAAAATATTCAATAAAAGAAAACAAAATAAAAGTAAGTAAGAAAGAAAGAAAGAAAGAAAGAAAGAAAGAAAGAAAGAAAGAAAGAACAAAAAAAGAAAGAAGAGGATCTCAGGCAGTCTGGCTTAAATAAGTCCCCCAAATGGTTCCATTGTACATTAAAAATTTAAAACCTCCAGTGCAACCATATTTTAACAGATTGTAATAAGAGCTGTGATAGGTAATGTGTGCATGGCAGAGAGGTGGGGCCTCTTGAAGGGCTCCTGGAAGCATTGCATAAAGCAGAAGTCTGGGTCATTCTGTAGAGCATCTCTTGGGTGTGACTTTATTAGAGAATTGTAAAGATTTGGGAGTAATTAAGATTGCATCACAAACATCAATTCTTAATTTGGTAAAATGCTTGAAAAGGTAAGGAGAAAAAGAATCTCAAATGCAGCCAGCAGTAAACGCAGCTTGGGGTTGAAATAACTGTTGCCAATATATGCATCATAATTAGACTAATTATGTATGATATTGTGTGTGAAGGCCTGTAGTGTGTGTGGGTATGTGTGGGGGTGGGGGTGAGAAGGGCAGAAGATGACCTTGATATGTACGCTTGGCTTTTGTTATAAAACATTCAGTCTGGGCTCTTCCATTCACAGGGAAGCTCTTGACCAAGTGCGCTTAGCTGTGCAGTTATGGTCCACCTGCTTTCCTTCCCCAGTACTGGAAAAAGTTTTCAGAATACTGGAAAAAGTATTTTCTGTAGCACAATGTATTCTTTTGAAAAGAAAAAAGTGTGGTTAGTAAGATGTCCTTATGATTCTGCCAGTCCTGATGATCGCCCAGCTCAGGAGTGTTTGTGTTTGAATTCCAGACACCTTTCAGTTTATCTCCAAACGCCACCACGGTTTCCCCTTCAGCCTCACCTTCTTTCTGAATGGGATTCAGGTGAACAGGATCAGCTCCTGCTGCGAGTTCAAGCACCGCAGGAGCTCCCGCCTGGGAGGCAAGAGAGGCTACTTCGGGTTTGTGTGTGTGGAGAAGGCATCTCCTTGCTACAGGTATGCAAGCATGTCCTTTCCTAGAGAGGGCTCTCTGCCATGTTTTCCTCCATTAATGCTTTTCTCTGCACAGTTCTCAAAGGAAATTAATCAGTATATACAACCTTATAAAACACCAACCAGATCCCAACTGTGTTATATAGATGAGATAAAAGGAGGTGACATTTTGAATTCTGCCTCACTTCTCATCTCTTACCTGACACTGTCTTAACTTCTACCTCTGTGGGGAGAGGGGTCAAATTTTTGTCATTTCTTTGTTGTTATTCTTGGTAATGGCTTGAGACTAATACCTCATACCCATGTAACATGCCTTCCTCTCTCTCTCTCTTTCTCTCTCTCTCTCTCCTCTCTCTCTCTCTCTCTCTCTCTCTCTCTCTCTCTCTCTCTCTCTCTCTCTCTCTCTCTCTGTGTATTCCAGGATATGGGTCCACTGGTTGGATCCAGGCATAAATTTGAAAAGCAGAGTCAAAGGTGACTCAATCATTTTTGTCCTAGGGCCTGACGAGATGGTCCAGTGGGTAAGAATACTTGCTGTGTAAGTGAGTGACCCAAGTTCAGATCCTCAGTGCACATACAAATTCAGACATAGATTCATGTGTCCGTAATCCCAGCATTAGAAGGCAGAGACAAGAAGATCCCAAGAGTGATAGCCAGTTCAGTTTTAAAGGAAAATTCCCATAAAACATTTTTCTGGGTCATTTATTCATTCATGACTCGGTAAGGCCGAGTGATAGCCAGTTGGGAGACCTTGTCCCAAAGAGAGTAGGGGTGGACACCCAAGTTCTGCTTTGTTCACAGAACCCACTCTCAGTTGCTGTATCAACCCTTCTCATACCAAAACCAAACACAGGACTAAAGAAAACATGTCTGTCCTGAACAACTGGAAAGATGTGTGTTTAGCACATATTTAGGATTAGTGGGAGAAGATTCAGTTTGGAGAGGTGGAAGAACAGGTTTTAGTTTTGGACACAGGAAGTTTTATATTTCTGTGAAATAACTCAAGTGACAGAATTCATGATTGCTAGCCATTTGGGTTCTGAATCTTGGGTGAAGTGACCTGTTTGGATTTGAGAATATTTTGTATAGTGATGGCAGGAAAGTCATGAGAGGGAGGACTTTCTTAAGACAGTGAGGACTCCTGACAGGCAAACTTTGTATCGCTTCCCTTCAAGATCTCATGGAGGAAGAGCCTCTAGAGAAGGAAAGCTAGTGTTTGAAAGGGATCCCTGAGGCAGGATTATCTTATAAATAAATGTATGAAGAATAAGGAAGTGATTTTCTGAGCCAAATGTGAGGACAGGCTGAAGACTGGTGTCTCAACTTCCCATAGTGAAGTGATCAAATACCTGAGAAGAGCTGGAGGGCGAACTGTGAAGGGCATATGGTCAAAGAAGTTCAGCAACAAGAGTGTGCAGAGGCCATGATGGTCAGGAAGCAGAGAGATGAATTATGCAGGTATCAGACCCCAGCCTGTGGGATGGTGCTGCCTGTGTCCAAGTCCTTTCCCTTCCATCAATTCTCTCTGGAACAGTTCTCACACACACACACAAAGATGAGTCTCACTGATACCATAGATTCTTATTAATCCCCTGTGTTGACAATCTGAGTTAACATCTAAGCAAGGTGGCAGGGACGGGGACTTGCCACAGTGGCCTTACAGAGTCATGAATGAATTAATGACCCAGAAAAATGTTTTATGGGAATTTTCCTTTAAAAATGATAACTGTATGGTTTCCTGGACAGTATAGGGCTTGAAGGGCCTCTTCGTCTTCAAGATGCAGTATTATGTCATTAATTTATGCTAATAGATAATATTGATGCTTGGTAAAAATCGTAGATATGTAAAGAGAGAAGTTGTTAGCGATTAAGATTTCAGTAGACTTGAGAAACTGGGATTGAGAATTCAAGTAGAACTTTCAGTCTTGAGACAAGAAGAGATGGGTGTGCAATGGGTGTTAGCTGGTGGGTGTGCAGTGGGTGTTAGCTGGTGGGTGTGCAGTGGTTGTCAGCTGTAGAGTGTGCAGTGGTTGTCAGCTGTAGAGTGTGCAGTGGGTGTTAGCTGGTGGGTGTGCAGTGGTTGTCAGCTGTAGAGTGTGCAGTGGTTGTCAGCTGTAGAGTGTGCAGTGGGTGTTAGCTGTAGAGTGTGCAGTGGGTATTAGCTGTAGAGTGTGCAGTGGTTGTCAGCTGTAGAGTGTGCAGTGGTTGTCAGCTGTAGAGTGTGCAGTGGTTGTCAGCTGTAGAGTGTGCAGTGGGTGTTAGCTGTAGAGTGTGCAGTGGGTGTTAGCTGGTGGGTGTGCAGTGGTTGTCAGCTGTAGAGTGTGCAGTGGGTGTCAGCTGTAGAGTGTGCAGTGGGTGTTAGCTGTAGAGTGTGCAGTGGGTATTAGCTGTAGAGTGTGCAGTGGGTGTCAGCTGTAGAGTGTGCAGTGGTTGTCAGCTGTAGAGTGTGCAGTGGGTATTAGCTGTAGAGTGTGCAGTGGTTGTCAGCTGTAGAGTGTGCAGTGGTTGTCAGCTGTAGAGTGTGCAGTGGGTGTCAGCTGTAGAGTGTGCAGTGGTTGTCAGCTGTAGAGTGTGCAGTGGGTGTTAGCTGGTGGGTGTGCAGTGGGTGTTAGCTGTAGAGTGTGCAGTGGGTGTTAGCTGGTGGGTGTGCAGTGGGTATTAGCTGTAGAGTGTGCAGTGGTTGTCAGCTGTAGAGTGTGCAGTGGGTGTCAGCTGTAGAGTGTGCAGTGGGTGTTAGCTGTAGAGTGTGCAGTGGGTGTTAGCTGGTGGGTGTGCAGTGGGTGTTAGCTGGTGGGTGTGCAGTGGGTGTTAGCTGTAGAGTGTGCAGTGGGTGTTAGCTGTAGAGTGTGCAGTGGGTGTTAGCTGGTGGGTGTGCAGTGGGTGTTAGCTGGTGGGTGTGCAGTGGGTGTTAGCTGTAGAGTGTGCAGTGGTTGTCAGCTGTAGAGTGTGCAGTGGGTGTTAGCTGTAGAGTGTGCAGTGGTTGTCAGCTGTAGAGTGTGCAGTGGGTGTTAGCTGTAGAGTGTGCAGTGGTTGTCAGCTGTAGAGTGTGCAGTGGGTATTAGTTGTAGAGTGTGCAGTGGGTGTTAGCTGTAGAGTGTGCAGTGGGTGTCAGCTGTAGAGTGTGCAGTGGTTGTCAGCTGTAGAGTGTGCAGTGGGTGTTAGCTGTAGAGTGTGCAGTGGTTGTCAGCTGTAGAGTGTGCAGTGGGTGTTAGCTGTAGAGTGTGCAGTGGGTGTCAGCTGTAGAGTGTGCAGTGGGTATTAGCTGTAGAGTGTGCAGTGGTTGTCAGCTGTAGAGTGTGCAGTGGGTGTTAGCTGGTGGGTGTGCAGTGGTTGTCAGCTGTAGAGTGTGCAGTGGGTGTTAGCTGGTGGGTGTGCAGTGGGTGTTAGCTGTAGAGTGTGCAGTGGGTGTTAGCTGGTGGGTGTGCAGTGGGTGTTAGCTGGTGGGTGTGCAGTGGGTGTTAGCTGGTGGGTGTGCAGTGGGTGTTAGCTGGTAGGTATGTAGTGGTTGTTAGCTGGTAGGTGTATAGTGGCTGTTAGCTGGTGGGTGTATAGTAGCTGTTAGCTGGCGGGAAACACTATTTGCACTATTTCTTAGAATAAGAAGTACATTTCTCACTTGAGGTTGAGGATGAACTGGAGGTTTTAGAGAAGAGAAGAGGAGTGAAACAAAATCCAGAGAGTAGGTGAATGAAGAGTCCTGTGCAGTAATGCCCAGCTTAGCACAGGCAGGATGGCATTCTGTTTCCAGTTCAGATGTGCTGTCCGGTTGTTGGTAAATCATTTCAGAGATTTCCACTGAACTCTCTAGAAAATAAATGAGTTTATACTCACTCATTCATGTGAAGTCAGGGTGCTTGAATGAGAAATGTTAGGCTCCTGTGTTTAAACACTCGGTTATCACTTGGTTCCACTGCTTCAGAAGGAAATTGAACCTGTAGCGAAAGGAGCCTCCTGGAGGAAGTACAACACTGGGAGAGCTTTGAAGTTTGATGTCCTGGCCTCACTTCCTGTTCTCCCTGTAGCCTGTGTGTGGATGAAGTGAGAGGTCTCTGCTTTTGACTTCTTTCCCAAGATGAACTTCATTTCTCTGTAACTGCAAGCTAAATATATTCATTCTTCTTCACATTGGCTTTCCCATCATTTCTTATGTTAGTAACAGAAAAGTAACGAATGCATGGAATATTCTTAATGAGTCGTTGTATAATTGGAAACTGGACTACTAAGCCCTGAACTTTGTTTTGGGGACTTGGAAAGAGCACAACACATGACTGTTGACATCCGATTTCCTGCTCAGTGCTTCCTACCTTCTCTGCATTCTATGAGTTTATTTTCTTGATCTTTCCAAGGATATAAAAATAGTTATGAGATTAAAGAATGAGGTCCTTCATTCTCAAGTGATTTACTTACAGTTCTTAGAGAATAGTTACTTTTTTTTTTATTAGCTTCAAAACCACTTCTTCCAAAGATGTCAGTGAATGCTTGAGGTAGTCTCCTTTGCTGTCTCCTTGTCACAGGTGAGGTAGAGGTCCTCTTATAGCAATAAAAATGGGGAAAGATGGGTGGTCATGGAGTCCTGTTTACTTGACTTCTGTCCCACTTAGACAACTTCAGATATTCTAGTAATTTATTTGAGCTTCAGTAATCAGAACCATCATGCTGAATTACACTCAGAAGTGAAAGAGGTAGTCAGTGATGGGGGAGCCAGATGTTACTCACTTCGTCCAATTCCCTTCAGCAGATGGGCTATAAAACGTCTGAGCTTTCAGCAGGGAGGCACCAAAGCCTTTACACAGCACAGCATACATTCCGTGTAGCAGCAAATCACAGGCTCTAGACCCTGGGTTTGTGGTTGCCACTGATCAAGAAAGGGATGTTTGCACAGAAGGCAAGGCTAATAATGACATCCTGTGAAGATGTGTGGCATCATTATCCCGGGGAAAGCCACACACTAAGCACATCATCATAATGGGAAAAGCCCTCATCATGCTTAATTTGGGTGCGATGCTTGGTTCTCATCCTCTCATTTTTGATAGCCTGATCTTTAGCTGGAGTGCAAATCCTCTCAGCTCTATCACACAAGGAGATGCCAAAATGTTAGGTGATAGAATATGGTACTTCTTGTTACTATCATTTTTGAAAAAAAAAAAAAAATGACTAAGCGATTTCCATGCTGCTTGAAGATTCAAGATGGCTGAAAATCCAGTAAAATCTTCAGTTTAAGAAATTGTCCTGGGCTAGGGGATGGCTCAGTGGTTGCCCAAGTATGATTGCCTCAGTGATGAACCGAAGCTTACCAAGCTGGATAAGGCTGTGTACCCTTCTCCTTCCATGGTGAGATGGCTGTGGTAGACTAGAGCTCCCCAGAAGCTCAAGGGTGAAGGCTTCTCTGGTCCCTACACACACAGTGTGTTCAGATCATCTGGGTGGGTGAAGGCTTCTCTGGTCCCTACACACACAGTGTGTTCAGATCATCTGGGTGGGTGAAGGCTTCTCTGGTCCCTACACATACAGTGTGTTCAGATCATCTGGGTGAGTGAAGGCTTCTCTGGTCTCTACATATACAGTGTGTTCAGATCATCTGGGTGGGTGCCAGGATTGAGGTGCAGTGACTTCTACAGAATGTTTCCAGTTTTGAAGAACCAAAGCTTACCACCAGTGAATCCATACACGGTTGTAAGGAAGGGCTTCAAAAGGCTATTCTTAAAAAGCAGTAATGGAAATTCTGTTAAGAAATGCATGGACTCCCAGGACATTTAAAAAGCACAACAAACAGTGACTGATTTTGTTTCTTAAAAACTAATCACACATTTTGAATTGACCTTAAATGCAAGTCATTAATGTGTTCTTGGAGTAATGAATTGCAAAGGCAATAACATTTTTTTCTGATTATTTACATGTCTTTGTTTAATAAGTTTACTTTTATCTTATGTGTACATGTATACATGAGTGTATGCCGCGTGTGTGTAGGTGTCTCAGAGGCCAGGAGAAGGTATTGAATTCCTTGGAGACAGAGTTACAGGTGGATATGAGGCAACCAAGTAGTGTTCTAGTCCTGAGAACAGGAGGAACTTTGAAGTGCTGAGCCATCTCTCCAGCCCCTCAGTTATACAATAGATAAGGACTGATGGTTTGTCTATCTATCTGTCTGCCTATCTGCCTATCTGTCTATCTGTCTATCTATCTATCTATCTACCTATCTATCTATCTATCTCTATATCTGTCTATCATCTATCTACCTACCTATCATCTATGAATCTTTGAATCATTACCTATGTGTTTATATATTTAATTATAAATTATATTTATATGTAAATTACATTTATACATAATTTATGTAATTCTTGTAAAATACTTGATAGTATAGTTTTTGGTTGATGAGAGCTTTTAAAAATATTTAGTATTGTGGTTAAAATTAAAAATTTATGTTCATATGCAAGATTTTCATATTAATAAAAATAAAATGGCTTATTTTAAATCGGTCTATGAAAACAAGTAGCATATTTCTCATAATTTTATTAGAATATGATACACATGAGTTATAAAGTTTACGACTCCATCAACCTACTATACAAGTTAATAAAAGCTTCCTGCTGGTGTTTCTCACAGATGCATTATTGCAATGGGCCTTGACAGAAAACCATCTTCAATGAAACCTAAGAAGGAAAAGATTTCTGAGAAAAAGGAGGAGCCACTGAAGAAGAGTCAGGGGAAACTGAGGAAGGACAGAGAGAATGCACCATCAAAAAGGAATGAGATGGAGAGAAAAGAGTCCTCTGTCTCAGCTGCATTTTCAGCTGAGGAAATAAAATTAGGGGTCAAAGAAGTAAGGACAGCTATTGAGGAAATGGAGTGGAAGGGCAAGTCAGGACAAGACATCTGGGAAGAGGACCAGGACAACACTGTTAAATACGGTAACCAGAGCAGGCTTCTCTTGTCGTTACTGTTGTTCCAAGTCTTCATAGTAACCTGTGCACTGTAGCTTAGCTGTAATCTGTAGGCAGCCATGGCCTGCTTCTTCCATTTTGTCCTGTGGTGTGTTTTGAGGGGAGGCTTCCTGGCCTCGGAGGCGTTGAGGTGCTTGCTGCGGGTATGAAGACATAAAGGAGTTTCTGTCCTGCTTGCCAGGGTCAGGATTCACACCGATAGAGATCATTTGACCAAACAAATAGAATTTTGTTTCTTTAGTCTTTGGATATGATTGCAGGAGTGGCATTTGCTGTCCACTTTGGGGTTTGTAAGTACAATATATGTTAGCATTTGGAACTGGGACATGACATCCTAACAGTTAGAAGTCCTAGAGTCTGTCTATCCTGTTTTTCTTCCTTTCCTTTCTCCCTCCCTTCCCTCTCTGCCCCCTCCTTATCCCTTTTATGACTGCCCTCTCTCCACATACATATGTATACAGACACAGGCACACTGAGAGACATACACTCACACACCTGCACAGTAAAATCTATAGTGGTAGTAACAAGAATAGTGTTGCCAGGTTCTGAGCAGGGCGTGTCACCAGACACCTTTCCCACTCCTTCCACTCACTCTTACCTATGTGGAAGCACACTCCTCTCCATTTTACAGTTAGAAATGGGTCTCACTCAGGCGCAGACAGCATAACAGAATTCCAATCCATACCATGTGGATCTACTCTGAAACCATTAAATGGTTTACTCTGTACCAGTGTTCTCAGGTTTTTCAAGGCCACTTGTGACAGAGTGTGTCCCCTTATCTCTTGAACACAAAGGCTGGATTAGAGGAGCAGTAGCCATAGGTTTGCATTCTCTATGGAAGTTCTGGCTTTAGAATCCACTTTCTTACATTATGTTTCTGCATAAGGGTTTCAGAACTCCTGGAGAAAAAGGCCAATGTTCTGGGCCTCGTGTGTTGATGATAGAGATAACGTGACTATTTCAACAGATTTCACTCCTAATGCTGGTACTCTGCTCCCTTCTCTCTACAATCCTCCATAGCTCTCTTCCTCCTCTGGACTGGGAATTTTAAGCTATCAGGCATTGTTGTAGTGATGGCATAGAGCTGCTTCCCAGTGCTTTTTTCTGATAAAACATGGACTCGAAAAGGATGGGCAATGGGAGGCTTCGCTCCTTTCCCTTGTTTTCCTTTTACTAGCATGGTTGTGCTGTGGCAGTGCCCTTTGCCAGGAGGTTCTGAGTTAATGGGCTTTAACGGCCAATTCCATGAAGACCCTGGAGCATAGGGGGACTGGCAGCAAGTCACACCTCTCTGCCTGGCCTTGGCTGATCGCATAGCCAGAGCCGGGTTAGGAGAGATTCTAGCAGATTCGATGTTCCACATCTGTTCACCCGGCACCTCTCCTCTTAAGTGGGTATTTGAGATAACAGTCTAACTGAATGCTCTAGAAGAACTTGGGATGGGAGAGCAGACCCTACGACAGGAAAGATGCTCAAACACATACCACCAGGTCATCCCCATGTAAGCCATGAGTGGGTGACACAAAGGTGACTCTTCTTCTGCCCCAGTGAGAATGGAAGGCTGCTGGAGGAGTGAGCTTTCCTGGGTTGATGAGAGGTTAGCACAATGCTCTGGCAGGGTTGAAGTTTTATATTTTGAGGGGAAACATAGAAACCTGTCAAAAATAGGATGCAGGGCTGTTTCTGTTTTCCCTAGATGCACATTTTAAGCCCCTGTCCTGACTGGCCACTGTGTTCCTCTGGTTTAAATTAAAACCCTCCAGTAACCTGTATTGCTCTCAAATAGCAGCAGTTTAATGTGTTTTGTCCCCTTTAAGACCAGCTCCTCCATTACCCTATGACAACCATTGTTAGTGCTGATTCATATGTTTCAGATGACCTATAGCTCATGGGTTGGGTTAAGTATTGCTGCTTCTAATACCACAGCTTTGTGCTATCTATGACATGGATGAAGAAGTTGAAGCTTAAAGATGTTAAAGTTCTCAATGTCACATAGCTAAGAAATGTCCTATCTGGGTATAGGACATGTGACCACCTGATCCTCAAGCCCTCATATTTCACTACTATTTACTGCTATGGATGGAATTACTACATTACACTTATGTTCTGTCAGGCTCCTGCTTATCTTGTGATGAACAGCATATAATGCAAAATAGTTTATGTGTGGGGCTGGACGGATGATAGTCCAGTAGGCAAGAGCAGTGACTATGCAAGTATGAGGACCAGAGGTCAAATTCCCAGAACCCACGTAAAATCTGAGTATAGTCACAAGCACCTGTAACCCCAGCACTGTGGAAGGGTGGAGCCAGGAGGATCCCTGAGTTCTAGCCAGCAGTTAGCAGGTTCAGTGAGAGACCCTGCCTCAAAGGATGAAGATGGTGAGTGAGAAGGGATGATGAGGGAGAGAAATAGAGCAGGATACCTGCCATCCACATGCAAGTGCAAGTACTGCACACATTTGCACACATGTGTGCAGAGACATACATGTACACATTACACACACTTGCACACATACACATGTATACTATACACATATGCATAGCCACACAATGCACTCATACTTGTGTGCACAGAGATACACACATATCCACATGTACATACATGCACACATCACATATGTGTGCACAGCCATACAATACACACACACACACACACACAGCTGACCTCTAGTATTTCTTTGATCCCATTTCACTTAGGTTTATTCTTTATCTGTGGAGCTTTGTCCCAAAGTGTTCTACCAATGTCTAAAGCCACAGATCGTGCTGAACTCTGTACACATTTTGAAATATACATGCGTCTGCATAACAAAACATAGTTCATAAATTGGGCAAGAAGATTAATAGCAATAACTCCTACAACAGAATAGTTATGAGAACGCATGAGGGTAGAGCTGGGGTCTAGCTCCGTGGTACAAAACTAGCACTTGTGAGACCCTGAGTTCAGCCTCCAGAGGATGGATGGATTCTCTAGTAATAGTTATACTTTTAATTACAGTTTAATTTCTAGGAATTTCCGTATATTATTTTCTGACTGCATTTGGGCATGGGCGAGTAAAAGTACACAGTTAAACCATGGACAAAATAGTAGCTGCCCTTGTTTTTCACATAACTAATGATGAATCCTAACTAAAAACCTATAGTGTGAACATTCATGTGTCAAAAGTAACTACTGAGACTGCTGTAGACAGTGAGTGCACTATCTACCTAAATCACATTTCCTCAACAAAGACTGGAGACTCCTTGATGGCTGGAGTTGTTTTACCATCATGTCTTTTCTTAAAGTTTTATATTCTTTTTACATAGAATTTTTGAGTTAAAGCTTATTAGTGAACAGTTATGAAATTGCTCTGGGGGCTAGAGAGATTGCCCAGCTATTAAGAGTGCTGGCTGCTCTTCCAGGGTACCAGGTTCAGTTCCTAGCACCTTCACTGGTGACTCACAGAAACTTAAGTCCAACTGCAGAGGATCTAATGCTCTCTATGGCTTCTGTAGATACCTGCACATATCATGCACACACATGTGACACACACAACATGACATACACATATGACACATGCAACATGACACACATATGAAACACACATGTGACACACATAACATGACTTGCACATGTGACACATACAACATGACACACATAAAAATAAAATACTATAGAGACAAATTGCCCAGCAGTGTTATATGAATCCTCTTACTTTCTTACCATTTACTCTGTGTGTTGAAACAGGAGCTAAATTCCTCACCCTGCCATTTCTTCTATAATGTCATTTCCCGACATATTCCTTAAGTGTGCAGATCTCACGTTAGCCATCTTGGCGTGCCCACTTTCTTCTTATTTTTACCTCACTCTTGTTTTCACGAAGGAGACATTTTCTGTGCCTAGGACACTCATTTCAAAATTAACTTTCTTTGATTGCGTAGGTTGGGCAGTCCTCAAGTCCATTACCCAGGAGGCCGCACCACCAGAAGAGCCGAAGTGTCTAGTAGCTAAAACACACAACGTGGGAAACCTTTATTTCCTTCTATCTTTTAGCTAGAGGATAATTGTTTACTTGCTTAATTGGTTCTGCATGAGAGCCTGTTGCTGTCTGTCTTCGGTCTGCTGTCACTTTGAGATTTTAAGTTTGGGTGGTGAATTAAGAGGAAACAATTAAATATGAAAGGTGAAAAATTATAACCACGAGAGACAGCTGGAGTTTATACGATGTGACAATTTGCTTTCCCTGGTACAAATTTGCTCTGTCCCTGTAGGGAATGAAGTAAATTTGAGGCTGTGACAGCAATGTTCTATTTTGTAGAGTTTTTATTCTTGAGTTGTAATTATTCTGTGCATTGTAGGAATGAACACTTTACATGGTTCTTGTTCTGGCTTAGCTCTAAAATCATCTTTAGAGCTTTGCTCGTTGTTCATTCGGCTCTCAACATGCTATTCACAGGCTATCTCTCAGGTCCTTTGGATGTGATTAATTGAATTTTTCCACTTCACTATTAATTAGAGTGATATCCAAATATTTTGAACAATCTTCATATGAAATATGACCTCACTGGGTCTCCAGATTAACTTCCATTATTGTAATCCTGTTTTCCTCATTTTCAATTTACTTCTAATTTATTCTCTCCTATAAAGCTTCCTTCCCCTTTTCCATTTGGTCACCGTGGATAATGGTGTCCATTTGTAAATGAGCCTGTGTTAGCTTCCAGCCTTGTCATTTTGAACTTCATTTCTCTTTGTGCTGCTGTGTGTAGATGATTGCAGTCTTTGACCATTTACTACTAGTCGGCCCCATTTCATAACTGTGAGAAATCAGCAGAGAAAGACCCAGGAACCAGAGGACAATGGAGCCAGAATTTCCATTAGAGTGAAGTAGTTGAAGCTCTCCGGCTTCTGTTTTCATGGTTTCAGTGAAGTTTCTTCTTTCAGACTATGAAGAAGATTTTGAAATAGATGAGGAAAAACAAGATGAGAAGCTGGACGAAGAGGACCAGGGTGGTGACCAGATGAGTGGGAGATCCAGGTCACCCACCGAAGGTGACAGAGATAACCTAAACCCAGAAAAGGAGATTGAGACCTCTTCAGAGAAGGCCGCAGATGCCCCTGACAGTGAGAACTTCGATGATACTGGATGCTCAGACAGCGAAGAGGATGACAGACAAGGCAGGTGGCAGAATGTGGCACACTGTGATGGGAGCTCACCTTTCCTAAATAAGGCAGAGATGTGTGACTACCTAACCTGAGAGTCCCGGCCAGATGCCCCTCAGTGCATTTCTGAATTGCAGAGATGTTTCTTAGTCAGTTTGTTTTTCTTAGTTTGGGGATTTTTGGCAAGATGTCAGATTAGGCTTGAGCTGACTTGGGTTCTGTCTAGTTAAAAAGTTACTACATCCTTTTATCTCAAAATATTTCAGTACACACACACACACACACACACACACACACACACACACACACACACACACACACAAATGCCCACACATGAAGTAGCTCCTGTAAGGGGCTTGGGTGGATTTCCAGAAAGATACTGAGGCAGGTTGTCTTTTGGTAACAGACTTATTGGAAGAGTTACTAATGCCACAGAGAAACCGTCTGCAGAGTGTAGGCCCTCTCATAGTTTCCAGGGATCCAATGTAATAAGATTGATGATTGATGGGAAACACATACCTGCTTGCAGCGTGACTGACTGATTCCTGGCTCAGGTAGCAGGAAGAAGGGCAACTTCTCAGCCCATTAGTGAGTCCATCATACCGGATGTGCTGCCTGTGCTCCTGATTGCTCTGGATATCCTAAAATCCCCTTGGGACACTGAGATTGACAGAGAGAAGCCCACAAGCAGGCTGTATCAGTAGGGTGCCTGTCATTTCCCAGTGACAGTCAGAATGGCAAGGGTCAGCTCTGAGGGTGGAGACAGAGGCAGCTGCCTGTGAGCCTGGCCTGAGGGGCCCCTAACCCAACCTCAGCAGCTTTTGTTTGGTAAATGGATTCTAATAGCTTTGGGTTGCTTATCTCTTTTCATTTCTTTTTAATTCTGCCATGAACAGAGGCTGTAAACCTAGTAAGTTCGTAGAAGGGTCTGTGGCTTCTTTAAAATCAGCTTAAAACAACTGTAAGTGTTCATAAAAAAAAGGTCATTTTAGGTAGGAAAAGACTTTTTAAAAGATTGTAGTTTACTCATGTTTGTCTATTTTGTTGGATACACATATTTGGTTTATGATTTGTGGCTTTTGATTGATGATTTCTTTTGGCACCTCTTGGCTTTCATCAATAGTAATAACAATGTTTTTTACATATTTAAGTCTGCATAGCTTTGAAATTTGTAACTTGAAAATTAGGTCACATTTGGTGACTTTTTGAGTTGACGACTTTTTAAAATATTCTTTTTTTATTCCAAATTATTTTCTATATAAAATCAAGTTTTGAATTTGGGAATTATTCAGATAGTCTAAAAGGAATTAAGTAATCAATTTGGTTCTGGGTATATCTTTAGTTAACAATTCTACTTTCTTCAAACTACGATTTAAGAAAACTTGTTCTAATATTTAATGTACATGTATTTAAGGCAAACCCAGTGGATTTATGTAGGGTAAAAGAGAAAATGGCTTTGTTTCAAAGCCAAAATGGGTCTGTGAATATAACAACAACATATTTAATTCTAAACTCTTCAATGGCTAAGGTAAGGAGTAAATGAAATATAATTTTAAAAATCAGAATGAAGCCAACTCAGTATATTTGTAAACAAGATCGACATTTGTATTTATTACAATGTCAAACATTACAGTATTTTAATATATTGGAATGTTCTATAATTTCTGTTATCTACACTTTATACTTCTTACACTAAATACATGTAATAGGTAAGATCTCTTTTCAGTTTGAATACACATACTGGAGGAGTTCGGTTTATGGTTCTTTATGACACAAAACTAAGTGTCATCTTGTAGAAAAGAATTCACCTCAGTCGATATTTTTAAAGAAATTATTCAAGGGATTTATCAATAAACAGATTGAAAATGTATTTGGATATAAATATAATTGGCTCAGAACACACCGGCTTGGGTTTTCATGCCTGTTGTAATAGTGAGAGATTATAAGGCTGTTGATATCACAAAGATTCTGTGAGGTCCTTGGATATCAATTGTCTGAGTTTTGTACTTTCTGGAGGTCACATAGATTTATATACACACACACACACACACACACACACACACACACACACACATATATATGTGATGTATATATATATATGTATATGTTCACAAAGAGAAGGATACAGGAAATGCTTGTCTTTTCTTCAAAGGGAAAGTTTTGATTATTTGCACCATAATTACTGAATAACCGAGGGATGGGAAACTTTGATGCCAACTGCTGCTTGCCTGTCACTGACTGGAAGGGCCTCCTGTGGAGGCAGTGCCAGAGCTCCTGAGCTGAGTCCTTTTTATTAGGATTCTTTTATGTGCTAAGCCCCACATTAAATATGCTGCATGAATTACCTCATTTACCTCAAACAACCTTAAAAGCAATTACATTCTCCTTTATCTACATTTCACAATACATAAGCTTGCAAATAGTGAAATTAAATACTCCCAAAGCCAGTACATAGCCAGTACATAGCCAGAAAGAACTGCAATTTAGTTCCAATTATAACCAAACCTCAAAACCTGTACTTTGTAGAAAACATACATTTTCAAAATCCAAAAATATTCATGTACCTAAAATTCGAACAACCTTTCAACCCAAATGAAAAGAATTTGTTTCCTTTCTGGGGCCTCTACAGCTCAGAGGCCTTTTGAATTTTCACTACCTCTGTTTTCTCCTTTAGCCTGTTTTGTTTTTACAAAAGGGAAATAAGAATGATCAGTTTCTAAATTTTCCTTGATTGACCTTTGTCTCCAAGCATAAATGTCCCCCTCTGTTCCTAAGCTTTGTAAGGTCTCCTCTTAGTGATTCTGCTTACTGGAGTAGCCTGAGCTAAGCCTGTAAACCATATCCTGTAGTAGGTCAGTTTTCAGACTTTCCCATATATTAAGTTTTGTTTCTCAAATTAGCCAAACTAAGAGCAAACAAAACCATGCTAAAAAAGCCAGGATGGGCAGGATGGGGGGTTGTTTTGCTTTTTCCTCACAGAGATAGTATCACAAGAGGTTTTGTAAAATGCCTTCCAAAGTACTTTGAGTACTCTTGTGATCTTTGATTAATGTTCATGATAAGCAGTTCTTAGCATATTAATTGAAACAGTTATGTAGAATTCCTGTTATTACATAGAGGCAAAATTGCAATATTTTAGGGATGGTCATAGTCATAATCATTTCACAAATGCTGGAAAGTTTATGAGGCAGAATTGAACTGGCAAGCTATTAGTTCTTCTCATTTCAATAACGGAATTATCCAAGTATCCTTTCAAAGACCACTTTGCATCCTGGGTGTGCATGTACATTGCTACTTCTCCAGTATCTGAAATATAATCTCACTGCTTGTCTGTTCCCGGGAGGCCTCCTGTCTTCTGATCCTTTATTTTAATCACATTCCAGCTCAACAGTGTGCCTGTTAGTATGAGAAGTTTAAGAGTTAGCGATTCTATCTGGCTAGTACATAGCATTTATTAAAAAATAACAATATCATGGTGGATTTCATGGAAAATGCAGCATTTCACCTATGAATGTGTGAGAAGCATAGCTTGGGCATTGGATCCCAGATATCCGTTCATCCCTTTTATTGACATTATTAAGAAGCTTGCTGTTCTTATTTGGATGTGTTTCATTTGAACCTGCCTGCACCTCTTCCCAGGGGCAAACAGTTGCCCAGACTGTCACTCTCATGGCAAATCAGCCCTGTTTAAACTGCCAGCTAGCAATTGCACTAGTGCACTTTGATGAACTCAGTTTTGTAGCCCATGAGTGATGAAGAATAGACGTCTAAGAGAGGACCCTGCTCCAGGAATGATGTGTGCAGCTTCCTGCCATTTAAAAGGAGTGACAGCTCTGCTCTCTGCATTTGTGTTTGCAACCCCAGACACTAATTTATCAGGAGAAAATGCATTGTCAAAGATAGATGCTGTAGTTCTGATGGGAAAACACTGTGTGACTAAGAATACACTTTTCATGGGCACTTTGGGTAATAATTCCTATGAAGAGGTAAAGGCTAGGTAATTCCTCATGAGAGGGAAGGGAAGACATCAAAGAGAGGCTAGAGATCAAGAGACAGACAGTGTTAGTTCTCAGACTGAGAAAAGAGCCAGATCGGAAGCATCTTTTTCTTCTAAAAGTGCATTCATTTGTGTATTTTTCAATCGATGAAGTAGATATCATAGATCTAAAAATGTCAGAGTCACAAAAAAAATTTTTTTAATTTGCTTGATATCAAGAGTTCTACCAGTTTTGGATTTTACTTACTTGAATATATTTTTTGAGGATTTCATATAGTCACACTATGTATTTTATTCTGATCATATTGGTTTGACTTCGTATGAAATTGAAGAGAAGCACATGACAAGACCCCCTTCTGTAGTGACATTGATTTGGCATATTGTAAATTACTGAACTTGCAGTGCATTGTGCCCACAATTGGATGGGGAAGAGCCATAAGGAGATTATCCATAATATATGGACAGACTGTATGCGTAATTTTGCATACTTATTTAATTTTTTTGTTCTTATTTTATTTGTTTGGGTGTTTGCCTACATGTATGTAAGTACATGATTGGTGCCTGTGGAGACCAGAAAAGGCTTTGGATGCCCTGTAACTGAAGTTATAGTCACTGCTAAGTGGGTGCTGGGAACAAAATTCAAAAGCCCCGCAAGAACAGTGAGTGCTTTTGTTTGCTGAGCCATCTCTCCTGCCTCAGTCATTTCTTAATAACATGGTTCCTGGGGTAGGAAGTCACAGATTGAAAACAATGGTTAAATTCACAATTGATCCGTTTACACAAAATATCATCAAATTAATTCGTTCTCTAGTTTGACTTTTCAAGGCAGGATCTCACTATGTTTCTAAAGCCGGCCTTGAACTTGAGAGCCTTCTGTCTCAGCTTCCGGCATGCTGGGAACAGAAGCATGTGCCACAGCAGCTGGCTTCACTACACTCCTGAACCCGTATGGTACAAGTAGTTATGCTGTGATGTAGTACAGTTCCAAAGAAAGGTTGACTGACCAGATCAGTATACAAATACATAAAGGCACAGGTGGAGCAGTGCGACTTGTGATTTCTTCTAATCTCAGTGCTGTGTTCACTATGTGGCTTAGCAAGTTCAGTCACACAGTGTAAAGGTGGTTACACACTCGGGGGCTCTTTCTTCCCGTTGTAGCTGCATTGTCAGCAGATATGTCCTCATAAGTTCATGGATACATTTATCTCACTGGTGGATTGAAATATCTCAGTGAGTGATAATTATTTTTTGGTGATGATACACCTGCTCTTAGGACAGAAGATTGGCTCATGCATTAGTTTAGTTTGTATTTCCACATTTTAAAGTCTCTATTCATTCTAGAACAGTGAGTCTCAACATGTAGGTCACAACACCTACAGGCATGTGCTATCCTGCACATCAGATATTCATATTATGATTCATAGCAGTAGCAAAATTACAGTTATGAAGTAGCCATGAGAATAATTCTCTGAGCTTCACCACAACATGGGGAAATGTATTAAGGGGCTACAGCATAAGAACCTCTGTTCTAGGATGCTCATTGAGTATCAGTTACTTGTCTCATTAGGTATTGTCTGTGGAGAGTTCACCTGAACCCTGATACCTGGTATGAGATATAAGCAGTTCACAAACTCATGAGTATACAGGACTCATAGTAGTTCTGGGCATGCCTGAAGAAAATAGTAGTGTTATCCATGAAGACTTCATTTTGAATTCTTAATAATAAGAAAAATTCCATTAGTATTACAGATGAAAGAGTTGTGGGCTTTATTGGGTTGGGCCCCATGGGCTTGATATAAAGTTTTAATTGAAATTAATTAAGATATCTTAGATTCTAGCTTAAAGAACAACAACAAACAGAACAAGGTAAAAAATGGAACTATGGGAAACTAGCAGATTTTAAAAGCATGCTCCATACTGAAGAGTAGGGATTATTGAAAACCCAGCCCACTCTTGTCACTGGTTTAAGACAGACTGTGCAGGTGCTGATGGTAAGGAGAGTGAAGAAAGTAGCAACCGTTTCTGAGAGGTCTTCATGGCCCTGCTAGAAAAATGAACCAATATCAGATAAACAGTACAGTTACCCATCTCTTCTGCAAATGAGAGCCAATAGTCACCCAAGAGCATGCACTCTGCAAAGAAGCCAAAGAACAGCTTTCTTTTTCTTTGCAGAATATTTCCTGGTACATGGGATGCTCTCAGCATTTATGGGTGGGTGAGCCCATGTAGTGAGTCGATGTTGTTAATGACAAAGAAAAAGGAGAGATGGCAGTTGAATGAATGTTCAGGGGAAGGCAGTGATCCTGCTAGAGACCAGAAACAGTGGGGAACATGCAGTCGGCCTTGGCAGAGACTCAGGTACTAGGAGACATTCTTTCCTGGCCAAGAAGACCAACATCAGGGTCTCTCAGCCACAGGGCTGGGGTGGAGGAGACTGTGGGACAAAGAGTCAAGCAGGAGGCTGTTGCTTTTCTGTATGCCTCCAGTAACCTTTCTATTCTAATGACAGACAATTTCAAATATGTCCTCAAGATTGCTTTGCACAAACATTTTATATAAATTGTGCTTTATTTCTAAAAGAAAAAAAATACAACTTATGGTGGAAATCCCATTGCACTATCCTGAAGCTTTTTCTCTAGGTTCCATGTTACCCCAGGATCTCTATAGAAATGGGAACGAGCGAGAGTGAGCATAAATTACAGCAGGCTGGTAACGGAAATGAGTTTGCATCAGATGGAAGGTCCACTTGCCACTTTGAGGCCTCTCAGTTCCCCTTCTTTCTTTACTGACCTTACTCAAAATTTAACCAGGGTGAGTTGTCAGCCTTTTGAAATAAGATAATATACCTAATAGAAGCTACTAAAGAAAGACAGAGGGGGTATCTATTTATTATCATGTGAACAACTCACAGAGCACGACGTGGAAATCATCCTGTTGATAGATATTCGGGCAGTACATGCAGTTCTGAGGTACCCAAACACCAGAGTGTTCTAGGATGGTAGGTTTTAAAATAGATAAAATAATTGAACTGACTGATGTGGCTATCCAAGAGAAGAAGAAAATGTGTATTCTTTAAAAATAAAATCAAACCATTATTCAAAATTTCCAATAATGAAAATATGTCTAGCCATTCTAGAGGTTCACAAAGACAAGTCAAACAAACCTGGAGTTAGTTTTCAGTTAAATGCGGTTTATTAAAATCTTCCATGATTCATAAGCTGGATATGGGGCACACACGTGTAATAACATCACTTGGGAGGTAGAAGTTGGGACACTTGGAAAGTAAAGGCAGTGTGGGGCTCATAATGAGACCCCACGTCAAAATAACAAGAGAAAACAAAACAAAGAACAAAGATCCCCCATAAAACAACACCCCCCCCCCAAAACCAACCAACCAACCAACCAACCAAACAAACAAACAAACAAAACAAACACAAAAAACCAAACCAAAATAAAACAAAAAATCCCTGGTGGTTTATAGATTAGTTTTTTCTTTTATTACGATAATAATATAGAATGTATTGAGAAAGTGAACAATTTCCCCTAACATTTGTTAAAGGTTTAATATGGTTATTTCCCAATTTAGTTCCACGTCAGCTGATAAATTCAGGATATAACAAAGATGTTATCATTTTTTGTTTTTGTAGATGTGAAAACCATGTCATCAATCTCATCTAGAAGTCACCCCGATTCTAGCGAAAGTGAAGATGAGTCTACGGAGGTGGGCGGGGACGGCGACTCCATAAACAGTGAAGGGGAAAGTTCCAGAAGTTCCTATTCTCAAGATGTGCGGGAAAACGATGACCCAGGAAAACCATACTTTCCAGCCGAGGAGTACGTGGAAACTGAGATCGAAGAGCAAGAAATAACAAAACTAGAGGGAGATAACGGACCTTGGTTGACAGAGCTCAGCGGTATGCATGTTACTGAGGGGAAACCAACAAAGGGAACCCAAGCTTTATCTGAGAGTGAGTCCAAGGAGTCCAGGCGGGCAGCTTCTTCAGAGGTGAGGGCTAAGAGTGAGCTCCAGAAGGAAGCAGGTCTCCCTGGGGTGGAAGAAGAGGGTAAGTACAGCCCATGAGGTAACATGCCGCTGTACCTGTGCATGGAAGCTGATTTGGTCATTGCTACTGCCCGAGCAATCGGCTGGATGATTCTGGAAGGATTCTATATTTCCCTTTCTTCTTGTCACAGAATTACACATGTATTTTCAGCTTGCTGTTTCCCTTCTATTACATTTTAAAAATCGCCTCATCATTCTTAAATAGCCTGTTTCTTATTTTCTGTAAATTCCTTCCTATGGTAATTCTATCTCAAGAATCAAATAAAACACAATACATGTGTGAAGTCAAAGATCACGTCTGGCTTTTTAGAGATTGATACTAACATTGCTCTTTGTTCTGAGTCATGTATACATTTCTATGTGCATAGCTCGTGTGGACGGTTGCTCAGCATGTCTTATGCATGGTTGTACACTGGCTATGAACTCACTGCATCTCATAAGCACCATCATCTCTGCTCTCCAGGAGAAGCAGCTATTTCTAAGAGGGTTACATTGCTGAGAACTGTACAGCCAAGAGCATTTGGCATTGGGTCAGGCTGGGAGGTTTCAGAGTTTCTAGAGACTTCTATTGTCTCACTGTCACTGTAACTTAGATTCGATAAAAATATGAAAATTCTCCAAGATCTTTCAATCTTCACTCTCAAATATTCCCTGACTCTGAGCTCTTTAATTATCCCCGGGTTTTGAGGGTGTGTGGGCAGGTAGTGTTTGAAGAGAGACATTTAGAGTGCAGGACAGCATGTCCCCAGGACCACAGATGCATGGGCAGCCACAGGCTTCTGTCACCTCTTAGAAGCAAGCAGGGGGCTGAGCTGAGTGTGTAGACAGGTGAACTGTGCCTGCCTGACAGCTGCTTCTCAAAGAGGATTCTGAACTCTACCAAACCACCAAGCCCCGCCCTCCCCTAGTTGCCCCTCCCCCGACAATGCCTGCTGATGTTCTGGGTTCCACGATAAAGTTGTTTCACATTTTAATATTATAAAGTCCAGCTATTTTTTTTAAACTTTGAGTCCTATTAATTGCTATACTTTTTAGATCTTTAAAAAGTAGGAATATCGAGTATTATCTTCCTGTTGAACTGTTAATGTAACCTTGTAGTATATCATGGTAGTATAGTCAAAACGAATCTGTAAGGGAAACTCCTTCCAGAACATGTTAAGAAGGGTCAACGACGGGGCTAAAGTCATTAACTACATATAAAATCAGAGAAGAAAAGGGAGCAGAAAATGATGAAATTATAATCTCAAGATCTTTTAAAAACGGAAAGCAAGGTTTCATGAGGCTGGATTCGAGCTTAAAAGTGGGAACACAACAAAGGTGATCTGGATTGGTGATCTACACAGGGACATGACCTGAAAGTAAACCCTCAAAAATAGGTAGTATAAGCTAAAAATGGTTTTTATATTTTTAAGTGGTCCAAAAGACCAGAGGAATTTAGTTCCTTAGTCTTATCAATCTTGGCCCTCAAATTATTCTACAGAGCACTGGCATTTCAAAAGGATTTGCTTCATGCAAATTAAAATTTCTATTAAAATGTTCTTGAAACACTTTGATAAAAATAATTAAAATCTTTGATCTTGGATTTAGTCATTATATTCTGGTATAGTATAACAGATCTAGGAAACTTCGCAAGTTAGTAACAAAGAAGGCCACCGTGCAGGCTGAGGACATAGCGTAGTGGTACAGAGCTTGCCCAGCACGTGGCCCTGGGTTTGAGCTCCAGCACTGGAAAAACACTCAGATGTAACATTGATTTTTGTCATTATTTTAACTTCAGAAAACTAGATATTTTTCTTTTCAAAATTAGCATGCAGAATATTAGAATTCACTATGATATTTGCATGTGCAATTTGTATTTGTTGACAGTTTTCCACCCTCAGCCTGGATCCTTGCTCCTCTTTTCTGCCCAGGCCCAGTACCCTCTCCACACTTTGATGGCACATATGTTCTGTCACCAGCTTGCTCAAATCTCCCTTTTCCCTTGGGGTTTTATGAGCTGTGTCTACACTCACACTTGTGTATACTCCTAAGTTTATTGCTTTACTACAATTCAAACAAAGTATACATGGACTGTTTTTAGGATCATATTTGCTCTGAAAGTTATTTCAGTAATAAATTATTCACATATATTTAGAAAAACGAGTGTCTGGGATTAAGGGTAATGGTTTGAGGAAACCCCACTGTGCCAGCATTGGAGTTAGGGAGTCTTTCCACTGAGCAGATCTGCACTCTCAGGGAATCCAGAACCACCTTAGAAACTGTTCCCGTTCTGTGGCCCACAATACAGTCACATAAATAAGCAAGGTTGTAGAGACTATGTTTCTTAAGATGAGCAGAAGGCCATTTTATACTTTGTAACATGGGTAAAATGTACATTTAATGTCAAGTACATTATTGTGTATATAATCAACATATATATGTATATGTGTACATATATGTCTTTTATGTAGATATATATACACATATGTGTAAGTAATAAATCTTTCAAGGACAGTACATATATTATGCATATTAATGAAACATATAGGAACATAACATACTTAAATAAGTGTTTTGTCTA
This sequence comes from Arvicanthis niloticus, assembly GCF_011762505.2. NCBI lineage: Eukaryota > Metazoa > Chordata > Mammalia > Rodentia > Muridae > Arvicanthis > Arvicanthis niloticus. The sequence continues at coordinate 130,383,389 of NC_047661.1, forward strand.
ATTTTAATATTACTGCTATACTAATATACTGTTACAATAAAGTCTAACAGACTTAATGCCTGAGAGAACATGCTTACTGTATAATGCTTCTTAAGATGAAAATTGGAACCCTGTAGAGTTAAAACCAACATAAAGGATGGCTTGCATTGCTTCTGGAAGCATGAAGAAAATTCAACCTCTTCCTTCCTCCAGTTTCCCATCTAACTTGGGCCAATCTCCTACCAGCTTCATTTCAAATCCTGTCTTCCCTCAGACTTTTCTCCCCTAGTCATGCCTCCTCCATCTCCTGCCCCTCTGCCCCTGTCTCATAGTGCACATGGGTGCACACATAGACTCCTCATACCGAGGCTCCTTACCACGGTTGCAATGCCAAGTAACACTCGTAGATCTGGAGGGTAAGGACATAGCTTTTGAAGCAGGGGACACTATTCAATGTTCTAATCATTTCAAACAAATTCTGCATGCATGAGTCACTTGACATAGGCAGCAAGCAGCCGAGAGTAGAACTTAGTAAACAACTCATCCTTTAAACACCGTGATCAAAATATATGACAGAAAGGGCCACGTTATTTGAAATATTCGAAGCATAGGTTTTCACCTGTATTTATATATGTAGATAATTTTTATTAAGCAGGTGTCTATAAAATTGATTGTAATATGCTGATGAATAAAGTAACAGAAGCTGAGCATATCAGTAGATTTTATTTCTCATGTTTTAGAAATGATAAGTATATTTGTTTATTATTTTCTCAATACATGAGTAAATATTTTTCACTTGATATCTCTATTTTTACAAATGTTTTGTTATCTTTTTATTAATATAGGCTTGTCACTAGATGGCAAGGGATAAGCTTTTATCTTTGTTAAGCTTTAAAGCATGAGCTAAGTTTAATTTTAATGTTTATTTTTCATTAATATCTGTATAATATACATGGATAACATTCATAAACTAGAGAAAAATTTAAATATTTTTTCATGCATTTTAAATGCAAAATTACTTTCAATGTTTGGTTGGTTTTTAAATTTTCAAACTGACATTTTATAGTTTATTGTCTTATTTTATGAATGTAGAAAGTACTTATAAAGCACAATCTGCCTTATGTTTCAATGTATGACCACAATCACCCCTGTGTGGCCTCGGTCAGCATCCTCAATGTCCATGTGTGCCGTCCCTCGCTTTCCTCAGGATCTAACCACTTCCCTACTGTTGAATACCCAACACCTTTCCATTTTGTTGTGATAGATTTTTAAATACTCACTATGATTAACAGTACTTAAGTGTTTGATTACCCAACTTATTTCAAATTCACACATGTTTGCTTAGGATAGGTTGTATGAAGTATAATTCCTGGATGAAAAGTTGCAGATTTTTCATGAGTCTTGGTAAACTAATTTTTTTCTCATTTACAAACAATTGGCTCAAAGTTTAACTATTACAGGAAGGCAGGGTGGGAGTAAAAGTTTATTGTGTTCGGCTTCCTGTCTTTCTCATCTGTGTTGCTGTGGCTAACAAAACGTTCATGGTTCTAGAAAATTTATAGAGATATATTTACAGATTGTGAACATAAAGTAAAGGAAGAGTAGTTTTCTGTTGGTTACAATATAAAAGGCTTATAGAAGTAAGTTCTGGTGTGTGTGTGTGTGTGTGTGTGTGTGTGTGTGTGTGTGTGTTGCTGGGGACTGAACCTAGAGCTTAAGTTGGTGTTCCAGCAATGGCCCTATATCTGCAGCTTCAGTTTGTATTTTTTATGTGCAGATTAAGAATAACTAAAGTAAAATTTGGTTTGTTGTTATGTGCACAGCATGCAACAGGTTTGAATGGAAACCAAATCTGAGCTGAGGTCTAAGTATAAAGTCTGAACAAATGCAGAAGCACTCAGTGTCTGTTCCAGTAGACTCCTCCTGCCGCTGTGCACTAGGCATAGGCTTTCTGTCAAAACCTGTTCCCGGTGTGAATATCATAAAGTCCTCGACAATACGAAGTTTACAATCAGGGAGGAAACATGTTTAACAAATGGAAAGTAAGCATGGTGGGTTATCTGGGGGCACAGACCTGAGGAGGCAGAATGATTATCTAAGGGATGCCTTTTGAGGGCTGGCCTCTCTGCAGATAGTACATTTGAACAGAGTGATGAGTCAGGGCAGAGGTCATGAGGCAGGGCAGAGGGCAACAACTCTGTCACCTGCAGGAGATCTGAAGAACAGCTAGGAGGCCATCTGGGCTGGGGAGGTACTGCTCACACAAGTTTGGAGAGGAAGCTTGTGTAATAGATTTGGGTGAAAGAAAGGGGAAGCAGGGATGGGCAGGGAGACAGGGACACAGACAGAGGTGAGGTCAGAGAGGCAGACTTACAGACCTCTGTGCAGTACCCACTCTGCCATGGGAAATATTTTCCCTTAAAGTTTTAGAGTAGACTGAAGATGTGATCAGAAAGTTTAAGAAAGATGACTCTCACCACAGTAGGAGATAGAATTTGTCCTTGAACAGCTGTGGCCCCGAGTTTGTAATTAATTCTGGGTTCCATGGGCCATGCTTCAATGTCAAAGGTAACACCAGAACATCTTCACTGTGGAGGCACATGATGTTAGTTGGGAGTTTTGTCATGGTGAGTTTCTGAGGCAATAATTGATTATCTACAAAGAATGATCAAGACACAAAGACACTCTCCAAAGTGACTGTGGGCTGAAAATGAACTTTGCTCTGTCTTTACTCTGCTTCCATGGATTTTGATGGTTTCTGGTTTTAGTTAAAGCCACTGGCATCGTTTGCATCTGCTGCTGAGCATCTCGGGACTGTCCGTATGCTTTAGGATGGGGCCAGTTCATTTTGTTTCTCTAGCAGAGGAGAAGGAAGGGATCATCAGAGTGATGAGATGAATGCATGACTTCCTAGACTAGTTTTTGTTTCGGTGGCTGCTATTTAACTATTGTTTCTTTTTATTGTTATCATCATTATTAATTATATCGTTATTAGCCACATCTCTCTAAAATTTTTAGTTAACATACACTGTAATGATTTAATTACAAAATTTATATCCATATGTAATGTACTTTTGTTCTGCTTCATCTATAACCTGCCCCCTCCTCCCCACTCTCCTCTTCTCGGTTCCCTTCCTCCCTCAGAAACAACCCTCCCACGTTATGCCACTCCCGTGACAGCATCTCTTCTGCCTTTTCTATCCCTCAAGCCCTCTTCCTTCTATTCCAAGCCACCACCCACTTTTCTATCTGCACACAAAAGTGAGTTTGCATCTAGATCCCACATGTGAGAGAGAACATATAGTATTTGTTCATTGGTGTTCGGCTTATTTCTGTAAAAGCCTCATTTCCTTGCAGACTTTGGTACTTAAGATAGCCCCAGATGTCTGCTGGTACTGCAAAAATTCAGCCTTGTTCAGCAGTTGCTGAGTCAACTGCGTTCTTGGCCCCAACATCCTGGTGATTGCCATTGCTCAGTCAACTGCACTATTACGCAAATCCCCAAACCACTGCTTATTTAAACCTTAAATACATCACATTAGACGCTGATGTGGATGTCAGGAAGTGCATGCTGACAAGAGCCTGATATAGCTGTCTCCTTAGAGGTCTGCCAGAGCCTGACATATTCAGAGGCAGATGCTCACAGCTAACCATTGATCTGATATTATAATTATAGAAAAATATGTGAGTTCCATATCCTCCACTCATTAATGTCATAAACCTTACTCAGAAACACAGCCAACTGTAATGGGGTTGTCAGGAAGTGAAGTGGTCTCCAAACTGTGGTGTTGTATGTTAAGGTTTCAGCTTGTATATAGGACATATGAAGAAACCTAATGCTCAAAGAAAAATGTATCTCTCTCTCTCTCTCTCTCTCTCTCTCTATATATATATATATGAGCTTTATGAATTTATTTCTTTCTTTCTTCCTTCCTTTCTCTCTCTCTCTCTCTCTCTCTCTCTCTCTCTCTCTCTCTCTCTTTCTCTCTCTCTTTCTCTCTCTCTTTCTTTCTTTTTTCTTTTTTTGAGACAGGGTTTCTCTGTGTAGCCCCAGCTGTCCTGGAACTCACTCTGTAGACCAGGCTGGCCTCAGACTCAGAAATCCACCTGCCTCTGCCTCCCAAGCGCTGGGATTAAAGGCGTGCGCCACCACTGCCCGGCATGAATTTCTTTTTTTGTTTCCAAGTTTGTATTAAGATCAATAGTAGTCAATTTGTCATTTCATTCACTGAGATCCACCATAGATACCACAGTATTTCTTCCCAAACCACTAATTATCTCTCAGAAACTTATTTTACACTAGTCAAGAGTTAGAGATGGTATCACAGCTCTGATTTTTTCTCAAAGTGTAGTCCTTGGATTAGCCACATTGTGATGTTAGAAGGTGGGGAAAAGGAGGAAAAAGGGGAGAAGCACAGAAGTGGAGGAGCAGACTGGAGATTGATCCAGAAGACAAATCTCAGTCTCGTGTTATTGACTGAGTCAACCACAGATGATGTATGTACAGTTATGGGAATTATGAAGTTAGAGGCACAGGCCTTCAGATGAACTGCAGTGAGGAAGACAGGGAATTGTCAGACACTAAAGACAAAGGTAATTGACTTTACATTTGGTTAACAGTGTTGACTTGGGCTTGAGTGGCAAAATGTGCAAAATGTTTACTATCATCCCGACCATGCAGCAGTAGATATTGCTACCAAGTACATAGGAGCACTGGTTAGCACAGCATGCTCTGTATATACAGTACTTCATTTAATCCCCCGGATACCTTTGATTCTACATCTCTCTTGACAGATAGGTAAGCCAAAGGAACAGCGTGGAACTTGAACCTGGACCTCTGTGCCTCGGAAGTCCATGGTAGTAATCAGCATCATAGAATAGAAATTTGTGTAGGAGTGTGTACTGTCAAACTGATAGGAATTCTGTGACAGCCTCTTATGGCTTCTGCTCATATTGGGTGAGCACTGAGGTCAAATCATTAAAGTTACTAATGGATGGAATGCTCCGGGTGAGGTCAGTAGGAGTAGGGTTAGCCTCTAAAGAAGCAGTAATGATTGGCGTCATAAAATACAGAACACACATTTCCAGAAAGCAAAAGGCAGCTCAGCTGCCTCTCCACTCATGTCACCATTGCATGTGCGCTCGGCAACTATCTCTGCATTGGCTGCTGTCTTATTTTCATGAAAGTCTTTCTTTGCATGTGTCTCCTCCTTTCATGATCGACTATGGTGTGCTGTGTTTTCCTCTGAAAAAAGAATCATAGCTTGGAAGCTGTCTGATCTCTATTTGTTTTTAGAAATGAGCCACACTTTAATGTGAATCTGTTTAAATTAAATTGATCCTACTTGCTTGAATGATCTGAAATTCCAGCGTTCCCATGGCCTCTCTTATGCTTTTTGATATTTTATGTGCTCTTCAATCAGTTGAACAGAAAACAGGTGAAGCCAGTGAACCTGGTCACTGCCGCTCTCACACTGCACCTGGACTTAGCCCCACAAATGACGGGGTGATACCCACGAGGAAACCAGAGGTCAACTTGAGCAGAGGTAAGGGCCAGCCATTACTTAGTGAAATCCGCCACAGATGTTGCCTGTCTGTCTTTCATCTTCAAGTCCTTGTTTTGTTCCCTTGCCCTTTTAAAATTAATTAATAATTACTTTTTTAAAATAATTTTTATTAGATATTTTATTTCCACTTCAGATGCCATCCCCTTTCCCCATTCCCCTCCCCTTAGAAAACCCCTATTCCATGCCCCCTTTCCCTTTTTGCATTTATACATTTTTTAAAAATAATGTTAATCATAGGCTTTATAAGTTTGGAATTGTTCAATCAGAGGTGTAACCCACTGACCAACCTAGATATAACAACTATCTTTGACTGGTGGAGATACACGAACATCTGCCTCCCTTTCTCCCCCCTCTTTCTCTCTTTCATCACCTAGCTTCTCCTCTCCTTCTTCTCCTCTTCTTACTCCTTTTCTTCCTCTCAGTACTCCTCCTACCTTAGCTCCTCCTACACATCACCCTTCCTGTTAAAATGAAACTTTTCTCTCAAAATACAATTAGAGCATAATTATGCCAATTTGTACCAGTGAGGTACAAGATAGTCCTAATACCCAGTCCATCATTTTGTTGACTAACCAGCTCCTCTGTCATCTATCCTAACTAAAACATTTAGTTCTGAACCTGGCTTTAGGATGAATGTCAGCTGACGACCATCCACTCAAATCTTTTTTCTTACGGTAAATAGCTATAAGTTTTCAACCCCGTCAGAAATCCAGAATGACTGAGTTAACTATAATTGTGGGAAGCACAAAGCATAGCTTCTAAAACTTAGCCAATTTATAGAGACCTCTGAACACCTGAAAAGCCCCTATACTACCAAACGTTGGAGCATCAAATCTTCAGCCTTCTGGCCCAGAATCATCTGACAGACCTTGGTGATGCAGGATTATTAAGGACTGATTACTCTGTCTAGGCAGATATAATCAGTCGACTATTCTGCATGTGTGTCCTTTTCTGGACAGTAATTTGTCTGTAGATAGAGAGAGGCAATTCTTGCCTAGTGGCTGTTACCACACAACTGGAGTAACTCCAAGGATGCTCAATTTCTTCTTAGAATCCACGACAGGAAGCTGTCAGGAGCAGACAGGTCTCTAATCAATATGAACATTAATATATAAATATTTGTAGCATCAGTTCTATGGACTTCTGATGTTTTGAAAACCAACTATCCATGTAAGGTAACCTGGACTGTTTTCTGTTAACTCCTCCCAGCTATTTCTAAGTAAAATATGGAAAGCACCCTAACAATAAACTCAAAAATATGAATTTGCTATAGTCCCTTAACTCATAGGTTAACCGTCCCAAATCAGTTAAAAAAAGTTAAAAAAGGGCTGGGTCTAGGCATTGTATTCCTAAATGTGTTATACAGGCACAATGCCCATGAGTGTATCAATATTCATCTAATTTTTATATTAATAAGAGGCTCGTACCAATGAAAACCTTAAATTTGAGATCAAAGTAAATTTTGTACCATTTAAGAATTTATAACTTCATCTTGATAATAATTATACAGATTTCTACCAGTAGGTTATGGCTATGCAGTAAGTCCTAGCTAATCCCCCCTGTTCCAACAAAACCACTACTTGTCCCTAGAAAGACAGACCATTATTAACCACATTAGTCCCCAAGCTCAGGGAATAGGGGCGCTGACTCTTCTTTAACTTCTTCAAGCTGATTAAGGGCGTTGAGATTTTAGAAGAGGGGTGGGGGGGGAGAGTAAGTTGATAAGCCTCTGATGCTGTGTCTTCACTGAATCCAGATGGAATTCCAGGACATCAGAGGTTTGGGCAGGTCTGCTCAGTATGCTTGATGAGTAGATACACCAAGGCTGTGTATTCTAAGATACTGCCTGAGTTCGAGCACCTGGGATCCCTGCTTCCTCTGGGTTCTCGGATGTTGGGGGCAGAGCTGCCACCCAAGATCTGCTCAGCGCTCTGGCCCAGGCCGGAAGGAACCAGTGTTCCGGGCCGGGAGTGACTTCCTGGGTCCTTTTGGTTCCCAGTTACTCCCTGTTGAGGGCGGGCCCTGCTGTCTGCTTACCTAGGATACTGCCTGAGTTCGAGCACTTGGGATCCCTGCTTCCTCTGGGTTCTTGGATGTTGGGGGCAGAGCTGCCACCCAAGGTCTGCTCAGTGCTCTGGCCCAGACCGGAAGGAACCTAATAATTACTTTTATTCTCTTCTAATGGATATGGAATATGATGGCAGGAATTGGCCCAGAGTCCTGAATCCTGAAGAGGGGCTTTGAAACTGACATTAGCTATAAACGCTGTAGTTTATTTTAAAAAACACATTGATGCCTAAGATAAAAAACAAAACTCAAGTCCCTGGTGTTGATTTGCAGATTAGTCATACGCAATAGCTGAACGCTCCATTAACTGTGAATTTACCTTTGCTAAAGAGATTACGAGCTCCAATAGATGGTGCTCTACAAGGGTTCAGGTAAACTTCTCAGCCTTTTCAGAATCAGGGAAGAATTCACTGCTGTCAATGTATAATGGGACTGATGTTCCATCTTCAAGATTGCTAGCTAAGCATCAAGTCAACCAACATGACTCACACATCTGGTCAACATCCTATGCCTGTGGTGAATGCTGTTTTATAATCTCTCTGGTTTGAACATTTACGTGTACCTGAACTCATTCTATTCACCATGTTATCCCATCTCCAGTGTTTAGTGCGCGTTATCAAGCACAATGAGACAGCTTCATGGATACTGTAGAAGGCACACAAGAGACTTCCTTTTTGGGCAGCATAAAAGGGTCAGGTGACATTTGCAGTATGTAGAGTCTCAGTAGAACAATGCTGAACTATTGGAGTAAACATCCCTTTAGAGGAATTGTGGTGAACCCCCCAAACACACAATATAGACAAGGATGTTCATGCGGAGGAGGCTGCACTCTGGGAAGAATGTCTAGTTCATCAAAGGCTGTGGGAAGAAAGAGGGACAGTCATGAGGATCTTACAGCCAGATGAATTACTGACCACTTCACACAAACAACACTACTGATTGCCACAAGAATTTTGCTGGTCGAATATGGATACTACCATTTTATAGACAAGAAAATGAAAGCGTAGAGAGGTGCCATTTGCTAGGGTCATGTAACTAGTAGACATAAGAGTTACATGTGCACCAGGCCTATCTGACCCCGCCCCAGGCATATCCTCCAGGCACAGAGCCAGTGGACCTGTTGATGAACATTGCTTCTATAAGATGCTTCCTCAAAGCTCATGAGACTTCTCTTTTTACTCACTGCTCTCTCTGAGGAAGGCTTCAATTACCCTCTCTCTCGTGCTTTGGGAATGTTCTGTTTGACTTCTCTGTGCTGTGTGTGTTCATATAATAGCTCAGCTGGGTGTCATTAGCACATTTTCTCCCAGAATTCAGACAGTATATTATTACATGGTGACTAGGCAATTTTATTCCCCTGTTTTCATGAATGCTCTTTAATTAATCCATAAATTTAGAGGGCAGATTTAAAAGCCAGATGACGGTATTTAAGTGTTTTCCATAACTGACTTTTCAATAACACTTTGTGCAGGAATTTGAACACTGACAGATAAACTAAGAAGAAACTTGACATCCTGGGATGTTTATCATTGTTCCAACATAGTTGTGTTCTAAATCAGTCACAGTCTGAAGTGAAATAAAAATGGACGACGTCTTTTTTCAGGTGACTTTGCTACATGCCATCTGGTCAGACAGTTTGGCTCTACATATCCCTCCCAGAGCTCTTATGCACAGTTTTAGAAATTGCCAATTGAATCCTGTATAACTAGATGACTCATAAAAGCCAACCTTAGCCTCACTGACAGACCTGGATTATTAAAATTTTACACCTTTGTAAAAATATAAAAATGTATTTTAAGGGAATGTCATGTCAGCCCTTTTTGCCTGCCATCCAAGTGGGTTGTGGTATTACCTGGAAAGAGACAGTGGTAACAGACAACAAAGGATATGTTTGAAGAGGTGATAGAGTGCCAACATTGTAGAGTGTGTGGAGGGAAAGGGGGAAGATAAGACAAGGGTTAGGTTGTCACTGGCAGTACTGTAGATAAAATAGTTACCAAAAAAGTGCAAGCAAGGTCAAGCTGAGAAGGTAAAGGACTTAGTATCAAACATGGTGATCCAAGTAACATCCCTAGAACCCACACAGTGCAGGAAGAGAACTGACTACTGAAAGTTGTCCTCTGACCTCCATGTGTGCACTGTGGTATCCTAACAATCACTTTCTACACATACACTAAACAAACAAAAAAGTTGAGAATGCAAATGAGCAAAGAAAATAAGGAAGATATGTTTGCATAAGTTTATATAATATACTGGTAGAATAATTTATTATAATCCACAGAATCTACACATGAGTCCTTTTGTGTGTATATATACAAAACATGTACATATGTATGAATATGTCTGTCTGTCTTGGGTAATTTTCTATTACTGTGACAAAGCACCATGACTAAGAGTATTAGTCAGGGTTTCCTAGAGTAACAGAATGTTTAAAATGTATCTCTCTATGTGTATAGAAAGAAGATTTATTAGAATTATCTTTAGACTGTGGTTCAGCTAATCCAATAATAGTAGTTCAGCCCAACAGTCTCATCCAGTCTTTATCATATGCTTGAATTTTGAAGAAGTAGGCTCCAATGCCAATGAAGAACTGGATCTGCTAGAGAGGACAAGAGAAAACAAGCAAAGAGAGAGAGCTTCCTTTTTTTCGTGCCCTTTATATAGGCTGTCAGTAGAAGGTATGGACAGATTAAAGGTGGATTTTCTCATTGGGTCATAATCTGATTACAAGTGGGTCCCCACTTTAAATGATTTAATTAAGAAAAAATTCCTCATGGGCATGTATAATTATTTGCATTTTAAAATAATATTTGATGTAGTCAAGTTGACAACCAAGAATAGACATCACACCAAGGCATTTTATCAAAGAAAATGGTTTAATTTCTGATTTATGGTTTTGGAGCGCTAGAACATATGATGGCAGAACACAGGCCACCCAGTGCTCACATCTTTATGTGGAAGGAGGAGGCACAGAGAGAACACAAGGAATGGCTGGTCTTTTGAAAGTTCAACGCTCATCCCTAATGACACACCTCCTCCAACAAAGCCATACTCTAATCCTTCTAAAACAGTTCCTTCAACTAGAGACCAAGTATTAAATATCTGAGCCTATGGGGGGCATTCTCATTCATCCTCCCAAATTCCAATTCCTAGTCCCCATAGGCCTGTAGCCACATCATAATGCAAAACTAACTTAGTCCTACTTCACGAGATTCCGTAGGCTTCTACAGTCCCAACATTGCCTAAACACCCAAAGTCCAAGTGTCTTGTGATCCTCGAGGCACTGTCTTAATTCTTAACCCCTGTTAGAAAAAAAAACTAAACCAATGCTTGCAATATACAATGGCACAGAATATATATTACTATTGAAGAATGGAGGAAACGGGGCATAGGGAGGAAATGTCAAACCAAAACGCAACACCTTCTAATCCTTCCCAAGCAGTTCCAACAAGTATTCAAACCACATGGCCAAGTATTCAAATATATGAACCTTGGGGATTCATTCTTATCCAAACCACAACAATGTCCATGTTGGTGTGTGTGTGTACCTGCATGTGTGGATGAATGTCCATGTCGGTGTGTGTGTACCTGCATGTGTGGATGAATGTCCACGTGTGTATGTGGGTCAGTACCCTTGGTTGTCACCTCTAAAGCATTGTTCATCCTGTTTCATTTGTTATTGTATTTTGTTTGTTTTGAGACAGGATCTCTCACTGAACCTGGAGCTCTTGAACATAGGGGGACAGGCCAACAATCCCCGGGGGCCCACCTACCCCCTGATCCCTGGTACCGACACCTGGGCATAGCATGCCTTACCGACTGAGCTATCTTCCTAGTTCTAACTTTGGTTTGTAAATGAAAAATATTAGAGTAACTTGGCTAGAGAGATGCCTCAGTGGGTAAAGACGTATCCTGTGCTAAGTCTTGTGACTGAACTCCACCCCTGTAACACACGTGAGGGTGGAAGAAGATCACTGACTCCTCAGAGGTGTCCTGTAACCTCATTAGGTGCTTCTGTGGACATGCACACACCAGACAGAACCACAATCATACATCAGATCTAATATTTCAATTATTAAAGTAATGGATATTGCCGAGATACAAGCTCTACCTCTCAGAGCCTCTAGTTGGGAATTTGCTGTCACCCACCCATGTCCTACACACATCATTCAGAAGGATGCGTGACCTGGTAAATACTGAGAGACCTAGAGACCTTTCAAAGACATAGCAGACCTGTAGATCCTGATACTCCGGGGAGTCTTGCATTAGAACTCATGAGGTGAGATGCTCCAGAAGTGTTGTAGGAGGGTTGTTTATGCTAGACTCTGTCCCACACCACAAGGTCCAGTCTCTCTCTGTGGTCCTGTTTTGAAAAATGTAATCAGTTTCTGAGCATAGATAGCATGTAACCTGACATGGAATGCAAACTGGCATCTTTACTAAAATGTCATACATCAACTATAAAGATTTTTGATGATTAAATCTAACCAGAGATGCTTTAACATATTGCAGTGGTATGTGATGTAATTGCTACCTCTGGACCATGGCCCTCTGTCTAAATGTCTACTGAGGTAAAGGTTCTCTTTGTGCTGTGGGGAGCTATGAGGTTTTAGACAAGTAAATACTTTTCTGCTTATTATAAAATATTTTCTTTTAATTGTTAATACTTTAAATGAAAGTCGAGTATATTGTGTGTTTTACATGTGAGATGATTTATTGAGAATACGATACAAGAGCATTGGGAAATGCTGTTTGCTTACTTCAACTTGCCTGCTGTTCAACTTTTATATTAATGGGTCCATTAAATTTGAAAGCATTTCTTTTCATAATGAGGAAAAGGCATTTCCCAATCATGGTCCATGTTAGTTAACATCTTATCAACTGAAGAAAGATTTGATATATAATTTTAGTGTCCTCTTGATGATATATAAAATCTCATATGTATCCTATAATATTTTATATTTTAGTTTCTGCTTTGTACACTTTGATCTAAGTGACCTGTTTCTCTCCTCTCCTCTTCTCTCTCTCTCTCTCTCTCTCTCTCTCTCTCTCTCTCTCTCTCTTTCTCTCTCTCTCTCTCTCTCTCTCTCTCTCTCAGTGGCACCTAATGGAAATGTAAGGATAGAGGAAAGAGCAGCCATTGGCTCAAATGAGCAACCCAAGCAAGCTGCACAAGAGATGCTCACACTGAAAGAAAAAGCCATGGAAGAAAATGAATCTTTCCAGCCTGAGGATACTAATGCCTATGCGGGAGTAAAGGAGGAAGCAGTGATGGAGGAAGCAGGTACCTGCCATCCCCAGGATGCTGACATGGATGCAGGATTGGGAGAGAGAGTAGGGATGCAGGAAGATGATGTCCACCATCCCCAGGATGCTGACATGGATGCAGGACTGAGGGAGAAAGCAGGGATTTCAGAGCTTCCCTTAGGGGAGAAGAGCCCACCAGGAGATCTGCCAGCATCAGCAGAACAGTCTACAGAGAAAGGGGAGTGCCCTGTAAGAATAGCTAGTGAGCCAGAGGCAGGCACAGAAGAAGGGAGTAGCAGGCATGAGTTGGAACAGTTGATCCCCACAGGAAAGGTAGCAGCAGAAGCCTCTGTGTTTGTAAGTGTAGAGCAGGCTGTAGACAGACAGAGGGATGAGGACCCAGACAGGCAAGCCTTGCTGCAGACAGGACTGGGGGAAGGAAGAGCAGTTTCTGAAGGGGGTCAAGGATTGGAGAAAGCAGCATTCACAGACAGCACAGGGTTCAGCTCAGAGACTCTTAGAGAAGCAGCAGTTCTGAAAGAAGGGACTTGTGAAGTGAAGGAGGCAGAGAGGGAGGTGGGCTTTCCAAAACCAGATGGAGACCAAGGTGAAGAGGGAGCTCTTACAGCGCTGGAGGTCATGGGGCCTGTGGAGGACACAGGGCCAGAGAGAAAGGAGGGTTCTGAAGAGGCAGTCGGGGGAGAAAGAGCAGCCATGGAGAGGAAGGAATTTCTGGAAGCAGAAGCTCCTTTCAGCTCCTCAACAGGAGAAGCACAAGCAAGCCCCAGGGAAGTTTTCCTGGGCAACCATGAGGAACTCTGTAAGAAAGACACAGCAAGGGAGGGAGTCATAGCTGACACACAATCCACCATGGAACAGGATCTTCAAGCCATTTTCCACGGGGAATTAGCTGCAGCTGGAGGCATGGAGAAAGTTGACGCGCCTCTGAGGGAAACTGGATCTGAAAGAGAAGAGGAGTCAGGGGCCAAGGCCCTGAAGACAGAAGACTTTTTAGAAGAGCAAGGGGTTAAAGGGGAAGAGGAGGGCACAGTAAGTGAAGTCGGCTTTGAGGAAGAGGCTCCTGTAGTCCTCCGTGAGAATGAGATGGAGGCTGATGCGAAGGATGCAGGACCCACAGGGGCAATTGAGTTGGGGGAGGATACAGAACTTCTAGAAGACCCACCCAAAGAAAGAACCGTGACCTTGTTTGAAGCAACACCTCAGTTTGAGAAATCACCGAAAGAGAGTGAAGCCGCAGCCACAGAGCACAAAGGAGAAGAGCTGCCAGGCCAGGAGAGAGAGGCTCTTCGACATCAGGGGAGGGGGCTCAGCCATGATGGAGATGGGCTGTTAGGAACTCCTGAACCTGAGCCAGCAGACAAAGCGCAGGGATCAGAGGGCTTTTTCACGGCCAGAGGTGAAGAGTGGGCTGCCAAGGAGCTGGACAGCCATGCAGGGCCGGAGAGACTGGAGGAACATGGGCATTTGCAAGTACAAGGAGGAGGAGACATTATGAGAGTGAACCAAAGAAATCTTCCTGAGGAAAGGCTCACCAGGGCAGTGGTGGTCTGTAGAGAAGCCGAGAGTGAGAAGCCGCAGGGGGAAGGGAGTGAGGATAAAGAGTGCCCTCCAGGGACAGTGACTGACAGCCTGACAGGGCAGAACTGGACCATGGGAAGCAGCACAGTCGAGGCCGAGGAGGAGGATCCGCATGGACGAGGAATCGAAGAAACAGCTCCAGAGCGGAGGGAGGAGTCCGCAGAGTCAAAGTCAGCTGATGGTATCCTTGTGGCCTCCTCCTCTGTGGATGCTCAGAAGGAAACCTGGGACAGAGCAGGTGAGGCTCTAGGAGAAACAGCAGCCAAAGACAGGACGGTGACTGAAGACATGAGGCCCAGAACGGAGAAGGTAGCAGTGGTGGAGGAAGTGACATCAGCAGGGGCTATGGTAGAGACCGAACAGGAACAGGATCCTGACGTGCAGGACTCAAGGCCTGCGGAGGACAGAGAGGGAGGGGAAGGAAAGGCTTTTCAGCATGCAGGTACGGGTTCGGCTGGGGAGGAGACAGGGGCTACAAGGGAGGAAGAAGGCCAGTCAGGAGCAGCAAAAGAGTTCAGAGGATCAGTGTCTCAGACAGAGACAGCTTAGCAGAGTGTGTCTAGAGGCAGCACCTCCAAGGAAACTGGAACTGGAACTCAGAAGAAGCATCTGGAAAGACTGCAAGGAGAACTGGAGAGGGCAGATGTTCCCTTGAACACAGCTGAGTAGGAGGTCCCGTGGCAGATGGTGAGCTGCAGTCTGCTGTGTTTCCAGGACTTCTAGAAAGCTTTCGTGGCTCTCCTGTCTGCGACGCAGGCTTCACTGGTGTCTGCTGTGTTCTTATGTGTTCTTCAGCTCTGGCTACTTAGCCTCAAGCTGGCCGGACGGGTCTGGTGGACACGGGGAGGGGTTAAAACATGCAGAGGAGGCGGATCAGCTCTCTATGTGGCCCTTTACTCACATCCATCTTTGGAAATGGCGTTTCCTGAAGTGAGGTCTGTATATCTCACAGGACCCAAGGAGAGAACACACAATAGAGAGAGAAGTCGGACGTTGAGGAGCTCAGGGAGGAGAAAGAATAGGGCCAAAATATATTGTATGAGGATTTTAAAAAGCATACAGAGAAGAATGTTTCCTCAGCTACAGAGCCGGCCCAGAAGTAAAGGATTAAAGGTCACTTTAGAACTCTCCACATTAGCTTTCGTTAATACACATATATAAAATCCACACCCTCGATTCCTCCCAAATTGCCACCACCACTTTGGTTTTTGAAGGATGGAATAAAGGTCGTCTGTGGCCACTTAACCTTGTAATGCTTCTATGCTTTTACCTCTGATGTTTTACAAAGTTTAATACATTTATGTTTTCCACGTATAGATGGAAAATGCTATACATATTTAATATACAATGTTTAAAATACCTAAGTTTTGAATGGTGTTAGTAAACACCAACATGTATTTATTTTACAGAGTCTGTTATTTTTCAAGTTATTATCACATTGCTAGTGCATAGTTTTATTATTTTGAATGATTTTATCATCAGTGCTGTCTTTTCCCCACAGGATATTGTGAAACTGTCATAGTTAAAGACTGGAGTGGGAACAGACTGAGGCAGGTTCTATCCAGAGTTTCTTTTAGCTCACTGCTGGCCTGAGCTGGTCTCAATTGTAGACACTGGTCAGTAGGTTACTAACCATGGTCAACTAGCTTCAGTAGATTTCCCCGCAAGGGAGCTGTGGCCCCAAACAGAGATCTGGGGGAAAGAGTGTTGAACATTCTCCAGCTAGTGTGTCTATATTTAAATCAAAGTGATGATTTTTTTCAAACATTTGACTTTTACCAAAGATTACCAGAAGCCACGCCCCGATGGTTTGGTTTTGTTTAAGTCACTTTTTATTTAACAATTAAATATTAGTCCTAATTTTATGCACAGGGATTGTATCTTAACCACCTTGGAAATTTGTTGTCTCTTGGAAAGGTTAACTCTTCCTATTTACACTTGGGGGGTGGGGAAGGGAAAGCGGAAACTTTCCTGAAAAGGCACTTTGTGTGTGTTTGCATACTGTTTTCTCTGGTAGAGTAGAAACGTGTGGCTCTCAGCGTTTTGTCCTTGGGAGCATTATCTACCAGGCTGCTCAAATGTAAATGAGAAATGTATATAATCTAGATAAGTGTGAGATGTGTGATGACCATAGACAGAAGACGTGGCCCATCACACGCACTCTGGGTCTAGCCTGCGTTCTCTGTACCTGATATCATCGTGAAGATCAGCAGCCCCTGCTCCCTCCAGGGTTCTGTTATTTCAAACCTGAGTGACCCCATAGCCCACAGTAAGCCAGCAGCCACAATGTCTCTCCAGATGGCACCCAGATATTATTACCTAGTTGGGTATCAGCCTGTTCCGAGGGGCTGGGTTTCCTTGAAGACAGTTCATGCTCCAAAGCTCACACTGTTGACCCCTTTCTAAAAGTGAGGAAATGAAAAATTTCCAAGACTGCAATTTCCCAGCCAGGAGGAGAATCAACCTTTTATGGGGCACTTTTATAGGTGAACTCTTGCCCCACAAAAGCTTCTGATATATCCAGTTTTAAATGAACCTATGCATCAATATTTTAATTTTTTTCTTGATTCTATTATGTAGCCAAAGTTGAGGAATCATTCAGACTGCCGTCTGCCCTGAGTTTCTATTGTCAAGGTGTTCTTTTGTTATAGATGGTTTTAATTTTGATAAACAATGGAGCTTTGTGATAATCAGTGACAGGCAGAGCTGTACCAGAGCAGACATATTGGCACAGAGAGTGGACAGATCATTACGTCAGAAATGCCAGTACGTCAAGCTTACCACCTGGTTCTTCTCATCATTAGAAACTGCATAGAGTCTGGGGGGTGGACCAGGGTAGACACTGCTGTTATAGGAAAACTTGGAGGTGATTCTAAAATGTGCCACAGCCTGAACAATGATGATCAGGTAGCTCGTTAGTTACAACTGAGAAATCATTTTGGCTGTAAAACAGATTTTAGGAGCATTGTCAAGTTCATCTCTGTCTCCGTGCCTTTCCTGATCCACATGTCCTCCTGTGTGGTTGTCTGGAGGGGATGATAGTCACCATAAAAATGGTGAAGCCACCCTTCAGCTTATTTCAGTATGGTTGTGTGCAGTGTATTTGGAAGACTTGCCTCTCCCCACTGAATAACAAGCCCATGAAATCCAACCACAGCCGCCCTGCCCTGTGCTCTGGTCTGCGGCTGGGTCTCATCTGCTCCACATCTGGTTCCACGTGTTACTCATCCGTATCACTGTGACCTCTACAGGGCTTCCCCTGGTGTTGCCCCTCTGCTACAGAGCACTTTAAACACAGTGCTGATGAGAAAGATTGCAAACTCCTTACTCACTTTGAAAGATGAGATCTGTGCGATGTGTTAAATGGAAATTGCACTGGATTATTTTTATATTTAACACCTTCTATCAGCCCAGCCTGTAGTGTAATTCTACAATCTGCATGTGGGTTTAACTGTGAAATTCAGTGTTGTGATGTTTTGATTGAGTAAATTTTATCTCTGCAAATATTAAACCAATAAAATTATGCTTAGCAAAACTTTTTTTTTTCCCCATAGTTTCTTCATTATTAAAAAAAAAAAAACAATACATCTTCAGACTTGACAGGAGAGTTTCCTTGGAACAGAAGAGTAAACCTTTAGGAAGTTTTGTGTTATTTTCTTGCAGAGTTTGAATGATAAGGGCAGGTAAAGGAGGGGTCTTACTGGGCTACACTTTTAAGTATATGTGTTTGCAGACTGCCTGCATTCATCTGCATCTTCTACATTCCTGGGATAATGCCAGAGAGGAGAGTTATTCTTACCACTTTATCAGCAAGTGTAAGTGGAAGGTCAGTGTAGCTAAGTGCCTGTCTGAAGTCACAGTCAACCTCAGGTCACAAAACCTCTACCTTAGACTAGCTCTGGAAACACTGGACATTATGTCTAAGAAGATTCTAGACTGGGACGCTAAGTGCTGGTCTCCACATGTTTCTGTTGAAGGAGAAAACGTGTTACTAATACATCTCCTAACTGTGTGTGTGTGTATGTGTGTGTGGGGGTGGGGTGGGGGGGAGTGTTTTCATTAAGCTCTTACCAAAGAACAAGAAATTTCATACAGTTCAGGAGATGACAGACTGCCAAGGAAACTTAGGAAGAACTGGGCTCTTCGACTGAGTTTTGAAGAAAGCCTTTATAAACTTCACAGAGGTAAATTTACACCGTAGGTGAGTTCTCTACCCTCCTTATGATCAATAATTTGCCACCGTTTGTGTTTGTGCCCTTGGAAAATGATTGTTTGAACAAAGAAGAAAAAAATCTCAAAGGAGTGTATTTAGTGGGTGAAATATTTGAACAGGCTCAAGGACGCTCCGTAGACGCTGCTGTGACCTCAGTAATGTTTCCTCCAGTCCTTCTCTATACTTGGTTTTGTCATGAAAAAGAATTTCTCCGTCACCATGGTTTACAGAAGAGATGCAAGAGAATGGGGATAAATAAAGCTGGAACTCCGTAAGAATCACTTCCAAAGCAGCCCTTCAGAAGCCGCTCTACCTAACCCTTCCCTGGTTTTTCCTTTGTTCAATTTTCTTTCTCCAGATACACCCAATGACAGGAAAACTATGTCCACCATAATAACTGGGACTCATCTTAAGAGATGAAACTGTGAGTAGTTGATAATCACGTGGTTTTTTATAATTTCTTCCAGACTGCTCAGACGCTTTAGCCATCTGTGTGACCCTTACAGTATTTTGGAATGTGGCAGTACACCCATTTTTAAAATGAAAAGGAGGTACAGAGAAAATTCTAAGAGACAACCTGCTGTCGGGCTATCTGCTTCGCAGATGTCTCCTGGTCTTTATTTAGTGCATACTTACAATTAAGGTGTAGTAAGGACTCATACATGATGGGAGAAACCTCCCAGGTTATCAGAGGTCTGGGTACCGTGGTAACAAAAAGACCTTCAAGCTGTTGTGAAAACATGCTTGAGGGGCAATGGATCTTTTCATTATTGCCAAGGCTGGACCTCCAGGGGCACATTGTCTTAGAGTGACCTCATGGCCGGCCTGTGGTCATGACCATGTTCTCAATCCTCTGCATTCCTTGACCACAGAGGCTGAGGCTCCACCCACTTTATATTTTACTGTAACTTGCTGGTCATCGAATGACCCAGTTCAGACAAAGGGTTGAAGTGTGGTGTATGTTGAAGGGATTAGCTTTCATGAATGATCAACAGAACCTTCTGGAATAGTTGCAGCTATTTGCTTCCCACAAAACTAATTGAGGACCAGACTGAACCTTCAGCCGATACAGTATCAAAAATATTTTTTCATAGTTTATTTTCCGGTGAATTTAGTTAAATTAGCCATGGGGCGTGTCTATGAAGTGCATCGCTGTACAATGTTACAAACTCCAGCACATCCTTCCACTTATTATGTGATATAGAGAAAGCAGTAAATAATATTTGTTCACAGTCACAAAAACTAATTAGAAATAGAAGTCACTCATTCTCAGAGATATAATATAAGCTTTTATGTGTGGTGTTTATTAAAATTTATGATGCATGGATGTGATCTTGATCGAATGTGAACTTCTAATAATCCCAATGGTGCTCATTCTGGAAGAAATTTAATACAAAAAGCCTCATAGTCATAGGGACTTTTTTAAAATTAAAATTTAACATATATATTAGTTTAGTGGGAGAGAAGTGTGTCAGGAAGAACATTAAAAAAAAAACAAAATAGAGAGACACTCAGAGCGCAATGTTTCATTTGCAAAATGGGATGGAAATAGGGGTTTAAAGGAAAAATACAATATTTTCCTAACGCTAAAGCAAAGCTTAGACTTGTTCCTTTGACAGTAGACATCTGAGGTCAGGCCCTGGGAAGTGCTTCAGGGTTTGTTGGGACAGGCTTTGAGAACATCACTGTGGTCTGAGAGAAAAGCTGGGGTGTGGGCTGCAGCCTACCCTGCCACTTAGGGGAGCCACAGGGCAGCGATGGGTGAGGAAGGGGCAGGCCTCTCGATTCTCACAGCAGTCCAGTCCCTCTTTAATCTTGGTTAGGTGCTTCCTGCAGTTGAGAGCAGCTCCCACACAGAAACTCAGACCTCACCCCCAGTCCAGGAAGCAAGGGGCCAAATGTGTTCACTTTGAAGAGGAGTTCACCATGGAACCCCTGAGTGCCCACTGCATAGGTGAAACTGATATCAAATTGTTGTGGGACCTTGATGTCATGACTACAGGGAGAACAGAGCTATGAACATTTTATCATAGACACTTTATAATGTTAGAAGCCATTTCTACAATCACTATTTAAAGGTGAACACATTTAGATGTCGTCATAGTTTACTCCTGTGAACAGATACCATGACCAAGGCAACTCTTATAAGGACATTTAATTGGGGTGGTTTACAGGTTCAGAGGTTCAATCCATTATCATCAAGTGTGTGTGTGTGTGTGGGGGGGCAGGGCAGCATCTAGGCAGTCTTGGTACAGGAGGAGCTGAGAGTTCTACATCTTCATCTGAAGGCTGCTAGTGGGAGACTGACTTCCAGGCAGCTAGGATGAGGGTCTTGTTTCCCACACCCACAATGCCACACCTACTCCAACAGGGCCACATCTTCTAATAGTGCCACTCCCTGGGCCAAACATGCAACCCATCACGAATGAACAATGTATAAGTACTAATGGTTTGACAGACGTGTTTGGAGAGTCCTGGTATAAACGTCTGAATGACTACTGGGTATTGTATTCTTCCCATGGCTCTTGGTCTGCTGTTCATTACTGAGTGATTTACCAAAGACCCTGTACATTCTTAAAATATGTTTTTGTCTCCATAGTGTTAAAGTGATATTTGCTGCCAAATCAATGAGTGGACCATGAAGGTTTTTGTGCAGTGCTTGTTGGAATCTAGGAAAAGAACCATGGCCCATCCTGTGCTCACGCGCACCAACAGAGAGCTCTGATAGCAAGTGGGCACTAAGGAGCAAGGCTCAGCAGTGTCCCTGGGAAGGACCAGAGCTTAATCCTCCTGAAATACTGTTTGCAGCACCCCACCCTTCTGTTACGGGTGAAGCAGCCCCAGGCAACACTAGAATGAGCTGATGTGGTTCTGTTGCAACAATACTTTGTATTAAAAAACGCATGTGTTGGCAGACTTGTCCTGGGGACTCTAGTCTGACAGTCTCTACTAAAGTCTACAGGTGACCAGGTCTGTAGAATGGTCTGACTCCTCAGTTTGAAAGCTATGACAAAGTCACCAAAAGGAAGCGAGTTAAAGCAAGAAGGGCTGATTTCTGTTGCAGTTCAGAGGGTGACAGTTCTTCATGGGGAGGTCACAATGCCAGTTGTTTATGGTGGGTCATGGTGACAGTCCTTCACAGGAGGTCATGGTGACAGTCCTTCAGGAGAGGTTATAGTGACAGTTCCTCATGGGAAGGTCATGGTGACTTAAACATGAGGCTGGAACTTTTATTGTCCCCCTAACTACCAAAGTTCATCCCTGAAGATGGCAGAGGTTGTATATGCTGTTCACACACACATCAAACTGTGTCCACAGTCAGGAAGCAGAGAGAAATAAATCCATGCCCTCAGCTTGCCTTCTGTTTTATTCTCCCCACGGAATTGGGATGGATCTTCCATCTTAACTGACCTAACGTAGAAATGGCCTCATAGATTATGCTCAGATATTAGTTTCACTGGTGATTCTAGAGCCTGTCAAGTTGACAATCAGATTATATATATATTTCTTAATACAAAACTCTGGGGGAAATCTATTATAAAAAAATAACTAACTTTAATCTCATGGTGAAACGGAGGCTTCTAGAAGCTTCCCCTCCCTTTAAGCTGACTATAACACTTTGGCTGCCAGTCCTTACCTCCCAGAATCAGTTCCCATCTTCTATCGGAATGTAAATGTGAGAGTCTGTAAAGAAAGAAGTGTTGGAGGTCCAAGAAAATGCAATTTCATGTCTCACAGACTGACTTCCTGGGGACCATAGGCTCCATGAGAGAAGGGCCCGATTCCAAAGACTCTTGGGCATTCCTGTGCCAAGAAATGTGTGGTTCATGGCGTGAACTAGATAACTATGGAACAAACGAGTGACATTATGGATTAACAGGCTGGTTTCTGTTACAGTTGGGAGGGTGACAGTCCATCACAGAGAAGTGGTTCTATATCATTCTGACCAGCCTTTAGGACAAACTGATACTGGTTGGATACAGGGATACATTAGTATCTGCAAGGATGCTGAAGACCTAAAGGTCCTTCTGCTCCTCTTCAAGTATCATACGGGAACATCAGTGTCCCTGAGGGTTGAGAGAGGGTTCATACTTGCTGGGGACAAAAGACAGGGTGGGAATTCACTCATCAAGAGGTTGACAGGCAGTTCAGTTTTTTATAAGTCAGATTTCCTTTTGAGAGACCGAGAATCCCAGTTCCTAATGAAATCCCCTGTCAAAATTCTGTATTCTTGCAAACACTGACACAAGTTCTAAAATACAGCCAAAGCTGAGAACTTTTATTGTCCCTCTGACTACCAAAGTTCATCCCTGAAGATGGCAGAGGTTCTATATGCTGTTCACACACACATGCATACATGCATGTATGTATCACACATATATACAAATACACACACATATGCACACACCACATACACACACACACACACACACACACACACACACACGCACAATCTGACATACATTAAAGGACAGATAGTTATCCAGAATGGACAAGTACCCTGTAGTTAATACAGACCTAGAATTATGAAATCTCTGTTCTAAGCATCAGGGCCGGCTTAACAAACTGAAAGCTAAGTCACTGCATGTTAGAAGTCTTCTGTAATTCCTACTCCCCACCCCCACATTTAAATCTCTGGAAGCATGCTTTGGGCATCAGAACTTAGGAAACAAACAAAACCAAACTCCTCACCATCTGTTGCTCTGTGTAGCCACAGTTTTGCACCACTAATTTAGAATCTGACTAGTGCAATGGGACATTAGATTGAAGATGTGATTTCATAAGCAAATTCAAATCAACACAGCCAACTTTAACATACAGTTTTTTGACTGTTAACTTGTTTTGTGTTTATTCTTGTATGACTTTATTTATTAGGCAGCAATAGGCTATGACAGAGTTGCCTCTACTCATTCCCTTTTATAGATGGTAAAACACACCTGGTGAGGTAACATTCAAGACATGGAGCTAGGACAACCTGCATGAAAAACGGTGCCTTGCAGAGCGGACACCAGCAAAGTTCTGCTGTAGTGTGGGGCTATGTACACACACACACACACACACACACACACACTCACACACACACACTCACACATTCACATATACTTACACACTCTCACACTCACATACATACTCATACACACACTTACATACACACTCACACACACACAACACTCACACATTCATATATACTCACACACTCTCACACTCACATACATACTCACATACACACATACACACATATACACTCATATATACATACACTCATATACACAAACACTCACAACATATACACTCACATATGCATTCACTCATACACACACTCACATACATACTCATACACACACTTACATACACACTCATATACACACATACACACTCATATATACAAACATACATACTTCTATACGTACACACTCACATGCACATAGTCACACACACTCACATCAAAGACACATTTATATGCTCACAGAGACACACTCCCATATGCATTCACACATTTGCCCAGAATCATACTCACACACTTCTAACTCCCATATAAACACATACAGAAACACAATCACACACATATTTATAAACCCACTCACACATTCTTTTACACACTCACACATACACTCACACATAGATGCTCACACTCTTGCACACACGCACACTCACACCTTGTACTATGCTCCAGACATAAACTCTAGTAGCAAAGACAATGCAGACCTTGTTATACCTGACCCCCAGATTAGCCAAGAGCCTTTCGAAGCTCTGAGCTTGATCTTTCTACCGTTTGCTTCTAGATGGTGGGTCCTGTGCAATTTCTTCAGTGATATCTGTCAACTTTCCTGTGTTTCATTTCTCTGTAGATGTTTAATTTTGTGGTCAGTAGAGTCAGTGTGGTTTGTTTTCATGGGTTTTATCTTTATGTCTTAAAGTCTTCAATCCCAGGCCACTTCTTTCATTTGGCTGTTGTTAGGATGTTGGTTTCTTGGTTTCAGTTGGGCTATTGTCTCTTCTGCAGTCCAGGCTGGCTGAAGCTCACTGTCTAGCCCAGGCTAGTCTTGAACTTCCCTGGCCATCACTCTGACTCAGCATCAAAAGTGAGGGGAGATTACAGGTGTCACTCACCATGCCCAGGTTGTCTCTGTGTGTTTGATGATCTTTTGCTGCATGTTAAACTTGTCTACTTCATGTCCTTTTATCTAAATAGTTTCTTTAACTATTGTAGTCACCACTAAGGCATGCCATTATAAAATCTGTGCTTCTGGTGTCTGGAGTCCTGACCAGAATCTGCCTGTATAGTTTGTCACTTCGGCTGCTTCTGCTCTCTGTTGCTTCTTAGATGTGTGAGGGAGGCAAGCTAAGCTTAGTCCGTGGATGATGTTGAGTCCTTTATAGTTCAACACTTAATAAACGTCTCTGTCACTGTGGGCTCAAAGCTTAATATCCAGCTTCACTGTCAGCTTCTACTGTCTTCAGTACAACCTTGATTTTCCCTTTGTGTTCATCCGTATCACTACTGACTCATGCTACCTTTCCCATGTTCTACTTGAATTCTCTATTTTAAAAACAGCAAGCTTTTAATATAATCCTTATTTTAATAACGTCACTTACTTGAAAACTAAGATAACCAATAAATTTTCAAGTATTTTTAAGCACAAAATATTCATAAATTCAACTTTTCCAAGAAGGAGATTTTTGGATCGTAAAAATGCTAACAGTGTAGACGGAATGCTTTCCACGGCTGAAGCTTAAATGAGAGTTTAACACAATTGTCTTAAAATGGTTGTGAAGAGATTTTAACATCTCAATGGTCTTGTTATTGGCATTTAACACAGTAATTCTCTTTTTAGTGGCATTTAAAAAGGGATGCTCTTCTTAGTGCCATTTCTTCTCTTATTTCAACTTCAAGGAAGAGTTCACAGATGGGTCAAGGAAACAGTGAAGTTATTTGAAACTTTAGAGAGCAAAGAGAATAAGTATTCCAGACTGAGAATCCATTTTTCTTCCACCTCTGATTTTATTATACCTCATCTGCTGCCTTTGTTAAAATGAGATAGGTTTATAGACTCTTGGCTCCTTTAAGACAAGGGCTGGGCTGTCTTTGTGCTGTTGTAACAAAAATCTTAGATTTGTTAATTATGCCAGTGTACTTCTGTTTCTTTGATGTTAGGAGACTGGGGCATCCAGAATCAAGGATTCAGCAAGTCTGGTATCTCGTGAAGATCAAGTCTCCAGCTGATCATTAGGGTGGGGCAGGAGGGAAGGGGCAGGAGGGGGAGGGGCTGTCTGATTGATGCCACTTTATGAACTTTAGCAGAGGGGCTGAAATCCCTATGGCCCAGTCACCTCTCAGGGGTCCTGGATTGGTGACAATTTCCTGATTTCTATTTTACTAAAACTAATCAAGATGATGTTACATTGAGGGAAACTAGGTGAGGAACACCAGGACTTTGTCAAATAACATTTCTTAAGAATCATTATTTAAGTAAAACCTTTATAAAATGAACATTAGAATGGAAACTTGTGTAGTGTAGAGCAGTGGTTTCTCAACTTCCGAAACGGTGATTGTTTAAAACACTTCCTCATATGGTGACCCCAACCATGACATTGTATGTACTTCCTCATATGGTGACCCCAACCATGACATTGTATGTACTTCCTCATATGGTGACCCCAACCGTAACATTGTAGACACTTCCACATATGGTGCTGAGCCCAGCCATAATATTGTAGACACTTCCTCATGTGGTGATCCCAAACATAACATTGTATACACTTCCACATGTGGCAATGACCCCAACCATAACATTGTATACACTTCCACATGTGGTGACCCCAAACATAATATTGTATACTCTTCCTTGTGTGGCAGTCACCACTCTCCCCAACTGTATCGTTATTTTCACTACAGTTCTGTAACTATGATTTTTTGCTTTTTTTCTGATGGCCTTAGGTAGGCCCGGGATAGGGGTTGCTACACTCAGGTTGAGAACAAACAGCAGAGAGGAAAGAGAATGGGGAGGAAAGGTCACAAGTCTCTACCTAGACTTTCAAAGAGAGAGAAAGAAGGACAGGGAGCCTGGCTAACAACACAGGCACGTCACAGCACACGCCTCACTTATTCTAGCTCTCCAGAGGCTTTGTGGGATGAAGCTTAATGTGACAGCAAACATTCATTTACAAGCTGTTTGCTCTGTGATAAGATCCAGCAGTGTGGCAGGCAGCCCCTGTGAGTGTGCAGAGAACCTGTCATCTTCTTGTTGGAGATCCAAACAATAGCTACTTTAAAATCAATGGAGTTATTTTTGCAGTTGTTAATGTTTTACAAATAGAAAAAAAGTAAGTTAAAGCGATAGGAAAAGAGGATATTATGGAGTCTACAAATTGTAAGGACTCAGGACTTTTAAGGCTTTAAAGTAGTTTACATGAAATTGTATGGGATAAAGACGGGTTGACATTTTCAGAGAAAAGAACTCATGAAAATTTGCAAGTTCTTGCTGGCTGGTCAAGGTAGTTCTGATTAATTGCAGGGTGTGTTTATATCATGATTAATCACACCTAATATAGCAATGATATTTGACAGGAAAAATTGCCAACGATGAAGCTTTTCTCTATGATTCTTGAGTTGTATTAATATTTTAAATCAGTTAACAGCTTAATGGACAGAGTGGGGAAAAGCAACAAGGTAATTTAGCTTCTACTAGCATCTCCAAGCATCTAGTACCTGCTATTGCACATTCTACCCAATTTTCCATTTGTATTAATAACTTATTACTCCCATTAAACGTGCATTTTCCCTAAAGCTTAATGTTTCTTCAGTGGGGACCAATTAACAGGGACAGTCTCTGCAGCCAGCCAATTATTTTAATTACTGGAATTTTAAAAATGTGCTTGGTTTGCATAGATTTGACCAGCTGAACTTGTCCAAAGAGTGCATTAATTCTGGGTTCCAAGAGATGGAAGATTTTTAGTGAATAGGTGGACACCAAGAAAACTTCTTTTGGCACATGTAAGTGCATATGTAGTATGGGGTGTGTGTGTGTGTGTGTTCACATTCATGTGGATGCAGGTGTGTATAAAGGTCAGAAGCTGATACTGGATGCTGTCCTTGGAGTCTCTCTTTGTTTATTGAGGCAGAATCTCTCACTGCACCCAGAGCTTGCCAATTCCAGCTAGTTTGTGTAGCCACCTTCTCAGGGGATGCTCTTCCTCTGTCTCCTGAATGTTTGGTTCACAGGATGCTACCATACCCGCCCAGCTTTTGTGTATTCTGTACACTCCAGTACTCACACCTAAGTGATAAGCCTTTTCTCCTCTGAGCCATTGTCTCCAGTTCCCCTAACTCACAAGGAAACTTTAGTTGTCTGTTTTGGGTTCTGCGAAAACAGTGGACAAGCATCGGATGCCCGCCACGCCGTTATTTGCCTTTAATGTGGAGGTTCACCAATCGAGTGGCCCTTTGCTCCTGGTGCAGAACCATGGCGTGAAGGATCCGTAAACCGTACTTGGGTACTTATTTCTTGCTCTCCTGGGCTGGTATTTTAAAATTCATGCATCTCATGTTTAATGATGATAAAGGGTTAAAGGCAGGAATAATGATAGTGCGCTGCATACATCAACCCTCTGAGCGGAAGAAGTGCTGTAAAAAGATGAGGGGCTCCAGGGAAGGAACTTGGGAGAGGACTGGCTTCTCCAGACAAAGTCAAGAAGTCCCTCATTTTCATGCAAATGAGCAAACTTCTGAAGGGCAGGTGAGGGACTCCTTCCCACCTGCAGAGTAACACTGGACAAGCCGCTGTAGACAGAGACAAGGGATACAGTGATGATGTGAAGTCTAAGTGCTGATATTCTAGTGAGACAGAACAGGCAGCACATTGGTTAGCAGACTGAGAGACATCACGAAAACAGAGAAAAAAGTCATCTATGTGTGGGAAAGCACAGAAAATGCTTATCGCCTGCATCCTAGGGTTCTCAGTGACCAGAGCTCGTATGGGGCACAGTTAAGTCTAATGTTCAATATATCACAGCAATTATATGTGGAAAATCTGGAGGAGGCTTTGAGAGTGATGGAGCCTCTCTAGGCTCTTAGGTGGGCCTTTTAACTTAGGAGTTAGAGTAGCCAGATGCTCATGAACATACACATTTCCAGTGAGTTTGGTGCCTTCGGATTCCTGTCTTGCAAATTTGAAAAATGGAATTCATGAACCACACATGGTGTGCTTTAGAGAGAAGTTTATTATAAATTTGTAGGTAGGAGCAAGAGAAAGAGGAGAGAGAGAGAGAGAGAGAGAGAGAGAGAGAGAGAGAGAGAGAGAGAGAACAGGGAGGACAGAGAGAACAGGGAGGACAGAGAGGACAGAGAGGACAAAGTAGGAATGAATTCCCAGGGCTGGGGTATCATCAAACTGAAAGAGAGCTTTACAGAGGCCTATGGCAGAAGCTGGGATGGAGCACTGGAAGGGGGTGAGCTGACCAATCCAGTTAGCTTGGCCATTCAGTATTCTGGAGCCTCTCAGTTTCACATCCTCGTCTATTGATTCCAGAACAGGGGAAGAAAGAAACAAGGGAACAGAACTCTTTCCTGAGTTCTTGGCTCCAGCAAGAATGTTCCTAGGGTGGCTGTTTTGGGTTCCCGCCCTTCCTCAGAGGTTTCTAGTTCCTGTCCTTATCAGCGCACTTAAGAGACTGACATGGTAAACAGCGTCCAAAAGCATCATGGCCGCACATGCTCTCGGCCTTGCTCAGGACTGAGCCTGCTTGTTCTCTGGTTAGCTCATCTGAGTGGAACTGCAGTCTGGCTCACTCACTTTCTTTATTCCAAAAGAAGCACTTCACTGAAAGGGAATTTGTGCCCCAAATCTAATCTATTTAAAAACTGCCTCTCTTTGTTGTCTCTAAGAAACCTGAGCTCTGTGCAGAAGCTCACTTGTGGTTTCCAAATGTGTGAGGAAAGTCACCCCAGCCCTCGCGTAGCTTAGCTTAGCTCTGCCTGAGGTCCAGACATCTTGTCACAGATTCGCTTCAGAGGCTTTAGAAGTGCGCACTCCGGAGGGCGACTGGTGCGATGGAGAATAGAGGAGACCATTACCTGGCTTCAATCTTCTTGTGGGCAGTGGTTTACTGTACAGGCCATTTCCATGGCCTGTAAGATATGGATCAGCAGGAATATTCAATGACCAAGAAGGGAAATAAGGACAAGGTTTGCCACCAGGTGAAGTGTGGACAGGTTGTGTCAAGTAAGCTTGGTGTGGTGAAGGTGGGTTCTTTATGGGCCAAGGTCATTGTGGAATGTGAAGATCTGAGGTGATCCATAAGTATTACATACTTTTCTTTTGCTATGACAAAATGCTTGAAAAGTAGCAATTTAAGGAATAAGAGTTTACTTTGGTCCACAGTTTGAGTGCACAGCCTATCACGGCGAAGCAGCTATGGCGTGGACGGTACAGCCTATCACTCTGGAGGTCCGGAGCAACAGCAGTGCTCGGCAGCAGGCCATTGCATCCAGACAGGAAGCAGAGAGAGATGAATGCAGGTGTTCAGCTTGCTTTCTCCTTTGTACTCAGATATCACAGCCATGGGATGCTGCTGCCCACAGGGCAGGTTTACTTTCCTAAGTTAACCTTTTCTGGAAACTCCCTCATAGACACATCCAGAAATGTGTTCCATGGTGACTCTAAATCTAGTCAAGCTGGTGATGCTTGCCTGTCACAGTACTTATGAGATGTCTGATACTAATCATCAAGCATCATTGTGAATCTGGTTCTAATTGTGTCCTGATAAAATAATGCCTTTGTGTTATTTCAATGTGCTTAGCTTCTATTGCCAGACCATGTAATTCAGAGCTCCTGTTACCAGTACCTCCATCTTCCCAAGCTGGAACCATCTCCTTTGCATTTACAAATGGCCGGTCGGGTTTTTTAGGCTTGTATGGTTCTTCTCCCAGCAGTGCTATAGCAAGCAGAGCAATTAAAGCAGTTGTCACACGAAGGGCACTGTGCTAGGCAGTGTGCACCAAATGCCATTGCTCCCTTGGGCCTCCTTGTGAGGTGAGAACGGGAACCTCCATTTTCATCTGGAGTCTCTGATGATCTAAAGGCTAAGAGCATAAGGGCCAAACAGGTCACAGAGCAACACTGGCTCTTTGCACATCAGTGTAATTAAGCTCACGTCCTGCATGCTGATCCACTATCTGTAGCTGTGGTCCTGGGATCAGCAGCATCAATGTCTGAGAAATTGCCCTGGTCCCTGCTCTGAGACTTTGTAGATGGAGAGCACCAACTTTCATGTCAAAGTGAAAGAGATAGTTTGTTTTGGAACCAAACTTGAGTGACTACAGCTTGGGAGCACAGTTACAAGTTAGCACATATTTCATGTTCTAAGTGGTAACAGTTTGTAAAGTTTTATTGTGACAGAACAAAAATACATTGTATTCCAATGCACTTTTCAGTCATGCTGGTGGAAGCCTTACTTACACAGGATGTAGCAAGGCAGGGAAAACTGCTGTAGGTGCCAGCAGCTGTCTGGAAGCCCAGTCCCTAAGCCTTTCATTGGTTGGGTCTATTTGTATATCCCTTGGGGTTTACCCAGTGGTCACAAAGATATTAGGCAGGCACAGAGCAGGGCAAGACATGGCTACTAAGGAAGAGGAGATGCCGCAGGACAGTTTGGCCCTGGACTTCAACATTTCGACTGCTTCGCATAATTGAGGGTCCAGTCACTTAATCACCCTTGCAAAAGGTCCAGTGGAAGGGCAATTCTTTTCAGGAATTTTCATTCACAACTTGATGTCACACCTCTGGGGTGGGTGCTCTAATAAGTTCCCCGGTTTTCCAGATGAAGGCACTAGTTTAAAACCTGCATGTGGGATTTCTGCTGACAGCCGAAGAACTTGAGCCCACACGGCAACCACAATCGACTTCCAAAAGCTGTTCTCTGATCTCCACTTGTGTACTGTGGTATGCATACAGACACATACATGCCTACACAAGTATGCTAAATAAATAAATAATAATAAATCAATAATCATAAAAAGCAGCTGATATTCTCTAATGAGACATGCTTTTGACATGGTATTGAGACCATGAATTTAAACAAACAAGTAAAAAACTCTTAAAGTTAACCGGTATTCAAATTATTAGCCACCCCACCCCCGCGTAGCCGGTGTCATCCTTTCCTGATTTATTGTTTCAATATTATTCTTTTTCTGATTCACTTTTTAAAAAAAAGAAGAGATGAGGTTTTGTGAAATTAATAAGCTGAAATCTCCCTTTAGAGATGGCAGAGACGCCTTTCTTCTGCATAGGAACCATTGCTTAAAAGACTAAAACCTGAGATCATATTCTTTTCAGGCCTCTAATCACACATAAAGCTAAGCTGGGGACACTTCTGCAGTGTGTTCCCATCAGGAAGGCTCAGCACCTGTGGCAGCGCTTAATGCAAGAGGCCTAATTTAATTAGCAGCCTACCTCTGGGCCAGCTTGCTGTGGGGTCTTGAATGTCTAGCTCAGGAAGAAACATGTAACCCCTGCTCTTTTTATTTCTAGTTAGCCTCATAAAGGGAGGGTGTCTGAGGAGAGAGAAGAAGTCTGCTTCTCAATCAGGCTCTGCACAGTGCTAATTGAGCTGACTGTCTTGGACCGCTGTCGGCTACTGCTGCAGCCGAGTAGAGCGGAGACCCAGTGAAGGGACTGTAAATGTCAGATGGTTCATGTTTGCCCTCTTGGTTCTTGAATTGATCAGGGGAGATATCCAGTCTGCACGCTTGAGTAACTAAGTAGCAGACAAGGAGGAAGAGATAAAGTATTCAAATCCCAGTGGGAAAGCCTGCACCAGATCCCTGCCCTGCCTCCCAGAGCTAATGAGGAGGCAGAGGTGAAGGTGCCTGGCTGCCTAAGTGCAGGCTTCGCCTCCTGACTTTGTTGCTGCTTATCATACTCAGGGGCTTGTCTCCATCAGTCATTTCTCTCTCGTTCTGCCTAGAAAATAACATCGCTTGTTTTAATATTATGCCAGCCTGCGTCTTTTGCGACTGTAACAGAGAAAGTGAATTTCTTGTTTGTTTTACTATATAAGGATAAGTCACTGCAATTAGGAAAGATGTATTTTTCTGGTCTCTGAAACTTATGTATTTATTCCCTGTTTTCCTTGGGCTTTATAGAGGTAACAATACCTACTCTTGCCCCAGCTCTGGGCTGTGAGCAGGAGCTAGCTCTGCCTTTCCCTACATCCCAGTGGAAGGGGGATGGGAGAGATGGCTTAGTGCATAAAGCACTTGCCATGTAATGATGAAGACCTGAATCCAATCCCTAGAATCTACATATCCACATATCATTAATTCCAGTGTGCCTATAATAAGACAGAAGCCTGAGACAGGAGATTATCCAGACACAGGCTGGTCAGCTAGTTTGGTATGTGCAGTGTCAAGCAACAAGGAGGCCTTGTCTTAAACAAGGTGTATGATGAAGATTGATACCCTAGATTGTCCTCTGACACCCCACTAGTGCCACATCGTGTGTGTCCCTGTGTTCACTTGTACAAATGTACTCTCCTACATGACCTGAAGTTGGTCTCTCACCTAGGAGGCTTGGATTCATGGCTTTGCCTTCCTGAACACGAATTCTAAAAATTGTTCTTTCCAAGACCATGTAGAAAATGACGTCAGATAGCACACTTAAAACATATTTTAATGTTTTAAACAGAAATGCATTTTCACATTTCTGTTTCCTCATAGGCATCTGTCCAGGGACATGCACCCTCTCTTCCCTTACCATCCTCCTCTATGAGGAGTTACTTGTTTTCTGTGTTTGGAACTGACTGGAATCTTTTCTGATATGTCTGATCTAGAATCACTCATTTCTACTGGGGTGGGGCTCTGGACGTTGATTCACTGTGCCTTGGAGATGTAGGCTCTGTAGCTCACTTTTTATGGTGAAGGAATATTTTTAGAAACATTGATAGTTTTTCTACAAGTAGGAGACAATGCTATACGGTCTCACACTTTCCTTCGGTTCCCCAGTGCTTGGCCATAGAACAATAGTAAAAGCAGATGGCGTCTGCCAGCATGACCTCAGTGCTAATCACATACTCTGTTACTTGAGATCCTTACAGGAACAGCAAAGAGTAAACCTCGGAATCATTATTTGTGGTTCATAAACTGGAGACTAAAAAGGCTAAACAGTGGCTCACCTACGACCGCACCCCTACTGCAAACCACACCCCTACTGCAAACGGCCCAGGGGACTGCAGCTGGTGTTTATTGTTTAAGGGCAGGAAGGCAGAGACTGAGGGAGAACCCAAGGAAGAAGCAGAGGGAGGAGAGAGAAAAATAGAAGGGAAGAAGAGAGGAGAAAATAGGGAGAGAGGGAAGCCAGAAAGGGGGGAACAGAAAGAAGGGAAAGAGTTAAGAAAACAGAGAAATGCTTGATTTTAGATGAATTGTGTAGTGTTAACCTTTCTTCTTACAAACAGCTCCCACTCTTCTCTTTCCTGGGGAAATGTCAGCTTTGGAAATAATTTAACCCGAATACTCAGGCTGTTGGAATGGCTCTCCATGTCACTGCTGTAATATGGCTCACAATTATAATTAATGGAACATCTTCGGAGTGAGCTAAGGCTGTGTGCACATGGAAAAATATCTAATGTGCTAAGCATACAGAAACATGAACTAAGAAGTCCATTTTTTACAAGCAGAAGAGGAAGGCAATTAGGGAGACACTTTTCAGCAAGCAAGAAAAAAAAAATACCCGAAAAATCTTGTGTTCCTGACACACTTTAAGATGAGCCTCAGGCCCCATTAAAGGTGTGGTAATGAAGAGGGTTTGTGAGCCACAGGATGGCTCTGTGGAAAGGTTTTTCCTTCTCAGGAATCAAGACGAATTAGCCTCATTATTTGCAGACACTTGACAAGACAAGAGCAGAGGTAAGCAGGGGCATAGGACTGGCAGTGCCAAGAGGAGTTGGCCCAGAGGAGACAAGAAAGGGAACTGGGGTCTGTTCTAGACAATCCCCTGCAAAAAGACAGGCATTTGGGAGAAGACAATACTCCTCACACACTATAGACCTCTCCAGTGGGACTTGTGGAGGCATACCCACTCCTCTTAAGTCAGCCTCTTCAGTCTGCCTTATTCTTTTTATTTTCATCCATTAAAGAGTAGGCTGCAGAGTAGCTTGGACTGGCTCCTGGCTTGCTGCCTAGACTAGCTCCACCAAGGAGTTGTGGAGATAGATTCTCCCTGTGGAGATAGATTCTCCCTGTGGAGATAGATTCTCCCTGTGGAGGTAGGTGCTCCCCAGCCAGGGTCCATCCCCCCGCCGCCCCCCCCCCCCCGCACTCCCGCATCTTTGTCCAGTTTGTGTTTAAGAAGTCATTTGTGCTTCCTCAGCTGTGTTCTTACCTCTTGAGAACATGATTGGTGAGATTCAGAACTTGTCACTCTGTATAAGAATGAAAAGGCCATTGGCTTAAAAGGGATCAAAACCACTGGAAGTACCGGGGTTTTAATTTGTACCTTTGGATTTTCACTGGGTTATCTGCAAGCCAATCAGAGCTCATGGGGACTAGGGATTTTGCTGTCACGGGTCACAAAAATGACAATCCAAGGTATTTTAGAGGTGGGATTGCTGTTTTCTTGATGGAAATTGTTCTCTAGAAATGTAATTTCAAACAGCAGTAGGAAACCAGAGCCTGCTGAGACATCCATGTGTCAATCTGCACACCTATGCAAGGAGCTTTATCTGAGCCCACATTAGCTCAGGGGGGAAGACATATTCCCGAGAGCTGCTCTCCAGTGGCAGACCCAACCCCCAACATGTTCTCTCTGACTTTAGAATAGAATGCTATGCCCTCCAGGGCAAATTGAGAAATATACAGACATTTTAAAATGTATTTATTTATTTTATTTATATGAGTACACTGTAGCTGTCTTCACACACTAGAGATGATTGTGAGCCACCATGTGGCTGCTGGGGATAGAACTCAAGAACCTCTGGAAGATCAGTCAATGCTTTTAACCACTGAGCCATCTCTCCAGCCCCTAAGACTTTTATTTTTTAAATTAGGGTCTTGCTATTATATACAAACTAGCCTTGAACTCATAATCCTATCTCTTTTATGCACCTCTGCTTATGTACTGGCATGTACAAGTATATGGTGTCTGAGGACAGTTTCAAATGTTGTGATTGGAAAGAGTTGTATCAGCTGGTTCTCTAGAAAAGGACAACCAGTAAGAGGTACACAGTAGATAGATGTGTGGGTAGGTAGATGACAGAGGGTTAGCAGATAGACAGGCAGATGATAGTTGTATAGACGAATAGATATTTAGATGATAGGTGATTGATAGATGAATACTAGATGATAAGATAGGTGATAGATGATTGATACTTGGATATTGGTAATAAGTGATTCATAAATGATAAATGATAGCCGTCCTTCAATACCCAAGGTATACGTATATTTGGATATTTCATACATATATAAACATGTATATGCATGCAGGAAATGTATGTATGTATGTATGTCTTGTATGGAATCAACTCATATAACAGCAGAAGTTGAAAAGTTCCATGATCTGTTTGTTTTGCTGATAACCCATAGCTGGTTGTGCAGATCAAAGGCCTGAGAGTTTGAGAGCCCAGGGTGCAGATTCCAGTGTGTGTCTAAGACTCTGGGCCCAGGGAATGAAGGTTCCCATCCTCATTGTCTGCTCTACTGAGGACCTGGTGGACTGCATGGCGCTGGCTCACACCTGGGGCAGGCCACCTTGTAGGGTGCCTCAGATATTGTCCTTTCTGGATCACCTTCACAGACATAGACACAGTTACTGTTTAACTAGGTATCTGGACATCTTATTATTTAGTCAAAGTTACATGAGGAATTAACTATCATAGGAGGTGTCCTGGAGTGACAACAACCTGTAAGCATACAATAGTGCCAAGGACAGTGCCCAGGAGAGAACTGTACTGTCCGGAAACAGTATGAAGCTTAAAACACTTTGATTTAGAATATGCCATTTATCTTGGCCAATTCTATTTCTCTTGCTGTGGTCAAAGCAGTAATTACTGTTGGAATTTCAACATTTCCAGTGTCAGAGCACCTTTATGTGGTGGAACCATTCTTGTTACAGTGGCTTGAGCCAGCAGCATGGAGGGCAGATCTAAAAATAATTCATTTTATGTATTTATTAAGTGTGTGCGTGTGTACACATGGCAGAACGGGAGGACAGCTTTCAGGAATTGCTTTTCTCTTCTGACAGGTGGCTCCTGAGGATCAACTTAAGATTTCAGGCATGACCAAATTGCCTTTACAAACTGAGCCATCTCTCCAGCCCACACCTCTCAATTCCTGAAGATAGCTGATACTTCATGTCTGTCTGAAATTCTAGTCTGGCACTAGTGTGTTGATTTCATAACAGATGCCACTAATGACATCTTGTTACTAACACTAACGGGGATGCTTGGATAAAGAGAGCCCAGTCAAGACAAAGGAAACAGCTTAGCTAACCACATGCTTTATGCTTCCGGGCTTTAACCAGTCTGTCTGAAAAGAGGTCCATTCAGTGGAATCCCTGTTGGAATAAAATGCACATACATCTGAACCCGTGTTCTAGACCACTGAAGAGTCTTTAATCACAGAAAGAACATCAGAGGTAACAGGAGATAAGGCAGTGAGCATATTTTAAGAAACCCAACCGGAGACTCTCAACACAAGCCCACATAGTTCTGTCTAGAAATACATAAGGATTAACCCAGCCATCTACACAGACTTGAACCCCACCTCCAGGCAATTAGGGACTTTATCAAACTAAGAACAATTCCTCATGCACATTTCCACATCTGTTCCTTGGTACTTCATGCTCAAAGCCTCCCTCGTAGAAGGGAATTAAGAGAGCGCAGAATAAGCAAGGCGATTTGAAGAGACCTCAGAGGGCAGAGTGTTATAATTGGAAGCGAGCCTGCCATGGATAAAATCACTGCTGTCAGTCTGATGGGAAAACTCCCCTTAGGTGTATGTCAGACCTGTCAGTTGCTGTCCTCGAAGCTGCCACTGTTCCGGCAGGAGTGAAGGTGCATCTGGCTCATGGGATCAGACACGTAGCCTGCGTCAGAAAAGAAGTTCAGTTGTTACTTATTGACCTCCCAGCGCATCTCCCTGTTTTTGTAAACAGCGGAATCCAGGGCTGCTCATAGCTGCCAGACGGTCCTTCCAGATCTCTGGGACTGAAGACTAGATCAGAGTCCCTGGAAATGCTAAAATTTAAAACGGAAGCATGGGGTTGATACCAGATGGACATCCATGCCTAATGTCCACTTTGAACATGCTGGCTGGTGGTTAGTATGCTGGGTTTACGGGAAAGCAGGACACGTTTCTGGAAGGAAGATGCCATGATGGCTGAGAGTGAGTTTCATGCCAGGCAAATGGATTATGAGTAATGGCTCCAGTGTTTGCTGTCTTTGGGACATTTGTTAGCTTACATCTTTCTTAGTGTTAGTGAATGGGAGAATAGTTAGTGCCTATGACAAGGCTGCCATGGGCCTCAGACAAGTGGCAGGCAACACCAGGGATTGAAGCAAAGGGTGGGCTGAGAGGAAAGGAGGAGATGGTGCTTATGGGAAAAGGATAACAGTCTGGAGAAGGTTGCCTGCTTGTTTCCAGAGCTGCTTAATTTTTAAGTGTCTGTCAAGTGCTTAGGTCTGAATATCAGTGATACTTGATGCAACAGCCCCGGCATCTCCAAGAATGGACTTTGTAGTTCTAGAGTGAGGCAGTGAGTAAGTGCAGGGAGCCACTCTCCACTCTGACACAGAAACACCCGCAGTTTTTTTTTTTTTAATGGGTGGTTTATCAAGAGTTGCTGACTGTTTAGTCCACATTGAAAGCTGAATTATCAGGGCCAACACAGACACTGGTGTTACCTTTAAGCCATGTAGCCACATGCAGGAATTTGGACATATTTACTTTCAAAAGAAAAAAATCTGTCAAATTCTCGTAGACAGCATGCCATAACAAACTCCTGCAAGGAAACACTGCTGAGGATGGTAGTTCTGAACATGGTCTTGTATCATTCTTCTCTGTCCCTATTGGCTCAGGTTAGTACTGAGGACCAATGTGTGTACACATGCCTGTAAGTACATGTGTGTGAATTTATGTATGTGTGTATGTGCATGCATGTATACATGCACATATTTTTCTGTGCATGTGTGTGTGCACATGCATGTGTGTGCATGTGCACATGCATGCACATGTGTGTGCATGTGTGTGTGCAAGCATGTGTGTGCATAAGTGTACCTGCAAGTGTGTGCATGCCTGTGTTTCTGTATGTGTGCACTGCAAGGTGTATTATATGTAAGCAAGTTGACCCACATCACTAAGTTTTAACTGGTGGTCACTAAAGCAGAATCATTCCTGTAGTGTAAGAATATTTCTTTTGTCAGCTGAACTGAAATGTCACTCTGGACATGGACAAAGCTTTATTTAGCTAGCCATGTATATGCAGTTTCACTGTTTTTGTCTGGGTTAGCACTTCTCGCCGCACTGACTCCAGTGAGAACCTGACAGTTGGTATGGCTCCCACAGTGGACTGTACTTCAGTGACAAGTGAGCGACAAAGTCAGCAGGTCACTGAGGTGGGTGTTTCACACTGATGTCCTGTTGCCAGTTTCAAGGCAGACATATAAGGCTTGAATGCTTAGTAAGCTGAAGACCAGCTCAATTAGAATCTGACTACTGAGTCAAGAAGAGTCAAGGAAGAGACTGAACACATCTCTGTTTTATCACTTAAGGGGAACAGTCTGAGGTTAAGACTGTATGCTCAGTTTTACCTCTGTACTCTACTTCTGCCTATTAAGCAAACAGGTCAACCTATGGATTCTGGCTCAGGGAGCAGCATGGGAGAGGGGTAGAACTGTGCAAGCAAAGGACTCCTGCAGAACAAGGTCCTACGGACATGGCAGGTCCATGGCAGTTTGCTTAGTTAGAGTTCCTATTGCTGTGATAAAACAGCATGACCAAAACAAGTTAAGGGGGAAATGGTTTATTTGTCTCACACTTCCAAATCACTGCTAATTATCAATGGAAGTCAGGGCAGGAACTAAAACAGGGCAGGAACGGAGGCAGGAGCTGAGGCAGAGGGCATGGAGGGGTGCTGTTTACTGGCTTGCTCATTGTGGCTTGCTCAGTCTGTGTTCTTACAGTACCCAGGACCATGAGCCCAGGGATGGGAACACTGAGAATGGGCTGGGACCTTCCCCCTTAATCATTAATTAAAAAAAGCCCACAGATTTGCCTACAGCCTGATCTTAAGGAGGCTCTCTCCTCTCCAATGACTCTAGCTTATGTCAAGTTGACATAAAGCTAGTCAGCACAGCCCAAATGAACGCTCAGTAGCTATGGTAACATACACAACACCTTCATGATAAAACCAAGCCACCCTATATTTCACAATGGATGGGAGACAGGTACACAAATCCCTACTCTGAGCTGAGGACTATTGGCAATTGACAAGTCCTGGTAGGTTGGCCATGGTCCTCCAGTGGACGGCCATGCATCCATTCCCATATGGTTTACACTAAAGGGATTCATAAGGTTACTAAAAAAAGATCTGAAGTCAGAAGCAGGGTGTGTGTACAGGGGAAGCAAGGAGCTGCACAGGTAGTAAATATGATTCCAATACATTGTAAATACCATTGAAATTCTCAAAGAATAAATTAAAAATCACAAAAACAAAAAACTAAAAGACAAAAGTTCATGAGATTGCATTTGTGGGAAATGAAAGTAAAGCCAGTCTGGGAAACAGAAGATTTCTGAGTCTGAGGCTAACCTGGGGTACATAGAGAAATACTACCTAAAAGAAGAAAATGGAAAAATAAATCAAACCATAAAATAAAGGAAAGGGTAATGACAGCTGTGTAAAAGGCTGTTTCTAGGCGGAAGCAAAAATATATGTATCTTATTGATAAGAATTCTCACTCAATCCAAACACCTTAATACTTTCACCTGGGCCTGGTACAAAAAATGTTCAGACATTAAATTATTACTATTAGTGTTCCTCTGCTTTGTTTTGGGGAATTCTCTAAGTATGGTCAACCTACCAGGACTCGCCAACTGCCCGTAGTCCTCAGCTCAGGATATGGACTTATGTACCTGTCTCCCATCCATTCTGAAATATTGACTGGCTCTCTGTTTCTTTAAGAAGAAATCTTCAGGGGGACGGAGAAATGCCTAGCAGGTAAGAGTGATAGCTACTCTTGCAGAAGACCCAGGTTCAATTCTCAGTACCCACATGGTGGTTTTTAACATCTGAAACTCCAGTTCCAGGGGATCTGGATCTGATGCTCTGTTCTGATCTTCATGGCACCAACTTGCATGTGGTACATAGACATGCATGCAAACAAGGCACCCATAAAATAAAATAAAATAAATCTAGCAAAAAATTTAATTTTTTAAAAAATGATCTTTGGGGTAAAGAGCAGCTTCACCTTGAACCCATCATGGAAACCTTTCCTATGTGGTCCATGGCACACAGGCTGCCTTGTTTGCCGCTGTATGTCGCTGTTTGCCGCTGTATGCCGCTGTTTGCCGCTGTGGAAGCTTTGAGCAAGCATAGTGCTGTCTATGGAAAGATGCTGTGCTGTGTGTTATCTATTGAAGGATGCTGTGCCTTGACTCCTGGAACATATTTCCCTGCTGAAGGATCCTGGACTTACAAATCACTCTGTAAAGCTAGCGACAGGAGCCAGTCTGCATGCTAACACACACTAAGAAAACAGAGCCCTTTCCTCTAAGGTTCTCAAGATGGCCAATGCTCGTGGTACTACGTCTAATCAGGGGAATTCAGCCTTTGTTTCTTCAAGGTTTTCCATGGGTCCTGTAATGTAGGGGCTCTAGGGTGTAGAGCCACCGAAATCAGAGAAGCCAGTTCTTTCTTTCCTGAAACACAGCTCTAGAAACGAATCTGCTGCGTTTAACTGATGTGTTTGGTCCTCCCTGCATTCAGACAAAGTGGCCACGAAAAAGTGGGCCATTGGATTAATATTTAAACTAATATAGAGCCTCTCAGACTTAAAGGCTAATAAAGGATATCATGGCCCTATTCCTAGATGATGGAATTTAAGGTTAGATGATATGTTTCTAGTAGGAAACATGAAATATGTCATATTTTTCTATAGGAATTCTCAATTTATGCAAACACCCTAATGCAGCTGATGTTAAAGCTTCTGTGTTTCCCTTGGCTTCCAGAGGCTAGCATCAAATTTTAATTATTCCAAAGAGCTGTGTTAATTTGTTGTGGAGCGCTCCTGTGAGGCTGGCCCAGGCTGCTCTCCTGTGCCTCCTTGCCAGCTGTTTGAAGGCGTGGATGGATGGATGGATTGCTTTAAACCCTGTTGTGCTCAGCTCATGTGAAGAACCCTCCCAGGGGTGCAACTGTGGGAACTTTCCAGTAAAAGAGTTACAATGCTGGGAGAGCCAGAGATTATTTACATAAAGGACTTGTATCTTCTTAGGACTTCATTACACACGAATTCACACTCACTCTCAGTCTCTCAAAACTGTGTACTCTCCCTTGCAGAATATGCTCATATACATTCTGTGCATTCTGCTTATACACACATGTATGCACCCTTGAACTCACATACATTCACACTCAACACTCTCACTTGTGCACACTCACACACACATACACGCTCACACACACTCATGTACACTCACATTCACACAGTGTCTGATTCACTTTGTTAAGCTCGAATGTAACTGTAGAGTTACAAAGACTTCAAGATCAGAGTCAGAGTCTCTACAGTATTTTAAAATTACCATCATTTCTGGTTATTATAAAATATAAAAATGTCTCTCTCGCTACCAACATGAGTGAGTGTCACCTCCTAGGAGGAATTTTCTTGATGTCTGTTACTTACCATATTTGTCAACCGTTGAATACTGGCCACTTCTGTTCATTTCCTCCAAAGACAGGCCTGGATTAGAGTGTGTCCCGACACTAGAAAATGAATGAGACTCAGCTTTACATGGGTGCTGGGCTCATGAAATAATAAAACAAAATCAAGTCACCCAGCACAGATTCCAAGAAATGTCAGTGAGATATTCCCATGATTCAGCTTTATAACATCTTGTTTGGGAGATGACTGAGTTAGAACTATGTCTAGAGTTGTGTTCTTTTCCTTATTTCTTATGGTTGCCAGCTTTTAACCTTGGGAACACACTCTACTTGAGCCTCTTTATATTTGTACAATAAGAAATGACCCCAATATTTTCAGCATCTTGTTTTTGTGGTTGGGTGTAAACAAGAAGAGTGCAGAGCCTAGATGCAGCAGATACTGAAATCTTGACTTAAAAGCAGCTAAAGAACATTAATGTCTTAGTAGGTCTACATAAATGCGACACATCCTAAACCCTACTATGACATGGTACCTCCACAGGGCTGAGGTAGTAAGTGGGACACTTGCATCCAGTAGTTTAATTAATTCTGCATCAATGCAGCACCACCTTCTTAATTCATAGTTAAGACCACAGAATCCCAGGAAAGGGCCTCCAGAGGCTCAGTGTGTGAATTCTACCTCCCACAGTCTGCACTTACCTACGCCTCTGGTATGCATTTCCCCAACGTTCTCTGACCCTCCTCTTTCCCCCAATTTCTACTTGGGTTTGTTTAAGAGGTGACTTCCTTCCCAGTTTCTGATCTCACAACTTGAATGTACAGACAACCCTGCCCTCTTCCCATCCCCTACTTAACACCTCTGCAAGCCCTTGCACTGTAATCTCAGAAGAGCCCAGAACTACCCTTCCTGGGTCCACAGCAGAACTCTTCACACCATGAGCTCCCCATCCACCTCCCTGGCTTTGGTCTCTGGCATCAATGTCAGTCAGAGCCATCAGCCAAAATTTCTGGAGTATCCTTCGCAGCCTGCGCTGCAATCAAGGCTTTTTTTGCTCTGCTCCAAACACCGACAGCTTGACCCATCTCGTGTCTATTAAGGGAATCTCTCTGCTCAGGACGTAGGCAGTTCTTCTCCTAATTGGTCTCTTGGCTTTCACCCCTGTCACGGAGTGATACATCCTTTTTGTATTTTCCATTGTGTTCATTTTAAAATATAAACTGGGTTAAGACATCTGTCTGGTTAAACCTCCCGGTGGATTCCTGGTTCACTTGGGACACAGTGTGAATGCTCTGCTGCCTTCACCAGATTCTGCCTCCTCTCCAATACATTTCTGCTCCCTATTGGATCCTCTGTCCTTTGAGCCCTTCCGGCTCCAACTTGGAGCCTCCATGTTGCTAACTTGCCCTCAAGCATTCCTCCTAGAAGACCCAGATTTTCATTCGCTGAACATCTGCCTTGACTTCACCCAGGCAAGCTTGCAGGCTCCTCTGTCACGAAGCCTTCACTTGAGGTTTTCTCGGCCTCTTCTCCTCTGATGGCTATTCCAAAGTAGCCCATCTTCTGCTGTGGTCATTCCATTCCATGATGGTCTCATTTATTTTGGAACTTGCTTGTTACCTGCTTATGTATGCACTGACACTTCTATCTTAATGCACAATAAAGCTGGAGACTAATCCTTAGTCCCTGCTGTGCCCTCAGCTCTCAGAGTCACCTTGGCACATAGAAGAAGCCCAACCAATTGTTTTGAAGAATGGAATCAATGAATGAATTCTTAAATGATGCAGGCCACACAATTCTTCCTCCACTCGGTATATCTGTAGCAAAAATCTTAGCTCAGCCTGTTCCCGCTTGCCCTAGGTCTCGAAGGTCAGAAGCCTGAGCTTCTGCATCTGTATTTGCCTTTTTTGAGTCTTACAGTCTACTGCTCTTCACCAGCTCCCCCTGGCTCCACATCAACATAACTTCAGCCATAGTAACTGACATTAGATTTTTAAAACATTTCCAAGTATTTTATTCCTCACGGCTGTGGCTGAACTGCTCACCCTGCTTGTATGTGTATGTTGGCATCTCATTTGCCCCTGAGAGGGAGTAGGGTGTGTTATGGCTGAGAGTGTGTATTGTATTTGTATGGTTAGGGATGTGCATCCTATATGTTGTGTCTAGGAGTGGACATTGTATATGTTACGGCTAGGGATGGGCATTCTGTATGTTATGGCTAGGGATGGGCATTCTGTATGTTATAGCTATGAGTAGTCATTCTATATGTAATGTCTAGGGATGGGCATTCTATATATAATGTCTAGGGATGGGCATTCTATGCTGGACGTCTGGAGTA
The DNA here is from genome assembly GCF_011762505.2 of Arvicanthis niloticus. Classification (NCBI taxonomy): domain Eukaryota; kingdom Metazoa; phylum Chordata; class Mammalia; order Rodentia; family Muridae; genus Arvicanthis; species Arvicanthis niloticus. The sequence continues at coordinate 130,428,267 of NC_047661.1, forward strand.
GCATTATGTGTCTTTCGCTGGTTGCTCTATGAGAATAACTGACTTATGCCTAAGTCATGCATCTGTAAAGTAGGAGGCAGAAGAAGACTTGTATTAGGAGGTTTGCTGTGAGAATTAAAAGCTCTTCAATGTTAGAGTTTAGGAGATAGTCAGTAAAAATTGCATGAGATTGATATCCTCCCAGGTCAGTCTGCTCTGTGAGGATCCCTGGAGATGCCTTCTGCCTCTACCACACCCTCAGTGCTGGACACTGCAATCACAGTGCGACTGTGAGTCTACTCTGATGTAAAGTTGCCTGTATTTGTATACTATTGAAGTCAGCTCCATGGCGTGGAACCAAGGTCCTGTTCAATATTGTTGGACTCCTAATGGCTTCTTCAGATGTTACTGTCAAAATGAAAGTGTGTTAAATAAAATCATGTGCTTCAAAGCTGTACCTTAGAGAAGTCAGTTTTCTGAAAGCTAGTGTCGGCTCATACGTAACTGCCTTAAAAATAACAGCATGGCCTCTCTAGGCTCACTTCTTTAAGCTGCAAGGAAGGTTTCTTGGAGCGAGGGAGTGATTGAAGAGAGAAATTCTATTGATTCAAAGTATGGCAGAGTCACCTCAGTCAACATTAAATGGTAAACAGCACACGATTCTGTCTTCAGACCGTTGATTTGCTTTTTAAAATTTAATTTCTTCTTTCAGCGTGCGTATGTGGTCTTGTTAGGACTGTGGCTCCATTTAAGCTATGTTTTGTGCAGTAGTCTTGGCAACAAGATGGTGATGGGGAATAAATACTTTATCACCAAATGGCTATCTGATTTCCTGTGAATAAAAGCCTACCTTCAGGATGCCCTGGGTGTTCAGTGGCTGAAGGCAGTTCATGCCAGGGAACTTAACCTTCCCCAGGAGATGTTACACATGCTGGCATGGGGCTCTCTTCTCAGATGACAGACAGATGGAAGCCAATCACACTCAGGTCAAACAAAAGAAGAAACTAGACCCTGATCAATGCAGCTAGCTCTTCACACCCATGCACCCTCAACCTTCAGCAAGGTTTCACAGGTGTTCAGTTTAATTTGGGTATTAGGACTCTCGCTGAAGTAGTGACTACAGAAACATGGTGGGTCCAGTGATGCAGCGACGACCACAAAGCCAACGCCTGTGACTGTGAGCCCATGGCAGGTAAGGGACACACTGGCTTCTGTTAGTTCCGTTGGTTTCTGTTTTGTTTGTGTTCTGAGGCAGGATATCAGGTAGCCCGTGCCGGGCTCTGACCAACAATGTAGCAGAGCATGACTGAGTCTGGATCCTTCTGTCTCCTCTTTGCAAGTGTCTGAACAATGGGCATTACTCACCACATCCAGCTTTGAATGTTTCAGTCATTACCAAAACTAGGAAGCCTTCTTATTCTAAAAGAATGACTATGTACCTGTATGTATGTATGTGTATGTATATGTATGAGTATGTATATGAGTATATGTATGAGTATAGGTGTATGTATATGTGTATGTGTAGTGTATGTATATGTACAGGTACGGGTACATATGGGTACAGGTAAGGGTAAGAGTATGGGTATATATATATATGTGTGTGTGTGTATGTGTATATGTATGTATGGGTATGAGTATATGTATATGTATGGGTATGTGTATATATGGGTATGGGCATATGTACTGTATATGGGTATGTGTGTAGGTGTATGGGTATAGATGTGTATGTGACAAGGAAATTCTATGTGTATATTTTGTGAGTGTAAGGTAAATTTGTATGAGTATGCATATGAGTATATGTATTAAAGCTGTTTTTGTATAATATTAAACGGTGCATGTTAGTACCAAACAGTTTTTCACTTTGAACTAGACAGTACACATGGATTCTGCAACTTGCATGTTATCACCTGAAAAATAAATCAAGATATATGCATGGCCACAGAGCTACGGGCTACAGAGGAGTACTTGAAGATGGAGGACTTCCCAAAAAGGCCCCTGTTCCTGTGAGCATACTAAAAAGCCTTCTGCCTCAGCTACTGGGTTAATGGACTTTGTCTTAGGCCACATCCTAGAGAGACAGGACAGAGTTTCTATACTCTTTCAAAACTGCTTACATTACTAGAGTCCACCAAAGTTGAATAAGAGCTGGAATTTACATAGCTTTGGTTTGTGGTTAGGATAGAGAAGGGAGGGGCCAACAGGACAGAACACACATCAGCTTCCAGCAGACGCCAGGCAGATGCTCATTCCCCTTGGCCAGTGGAAAGGGAAGGCTCATGTCAAAGGACATGTGGCTGGACATTCAGAAGCAACGGGTCTGCATCAGCCCCTATAGGGTTAGGCTGAGCCTTAGGCATTGTGGATAATTAAGTCAAACATCTGAAAACAAACTGAGCAGTTCCCACAGGGTCATGAGGTCATAAGGTAGGATTACCCAGGAAATGTGAAAGCCAAAGCTGAGGCAGCTGTTGGAGTCAGGTGCAAAGGTGTCTGTGGAAGCCATAGAAGGCAATGCCTCTGGTCACTCTGTCCCTTGTGTTCCCAGGAGGGTTTCATGGATGTTGTGGATGGATAAGAAACTAGCACATTACAAAGTTGAGTGAGATGCCGACTTCCATTTAGTCAGAAGATCTCCATCTTCCTTATCTGAGGGCTCTGCTCTGCCTTTTACCCAGGGATGAGTATCTTTTTTATACACACACACACACACACACACACACACACACACACACACACACACAATTTACCTCATACACACACATACTACATACGTACACACTTGTATACACACACTCACATTTTATCACACACATTCACACACTCTCACATACAATCTCTCTCTGTCATACACACACATTCACACATATTACTTACGTACATACACACTTATATACACACACTGACATTCTAACACACACACAATACTGTACTTGGCTATACATGGAGTGTGGTATTTGTGGCTTTTAATAGATAGTCCATTTGACCCGTGCTATCTGATTGAAAGGGTCATCTCCTTTAGTGTTTCATTTTTTGAGGAAAAATCACAATGCCACCAAGATGAAACTGAGCAGAGTGTGGGGGAAGGCATTTCACAAAAGTCCATCACTGGGGCTGATAGATTCGCTGTGTAAGGCTGGCTCTGGAGAAGGCAGAAAGGCTTCACAGAGGGTTTATAGGTCATTCAGTGTATATTCATGTTGAAGTGTTTGAGAGGTGAGTGGGGAGAATCTCCTAAAACCAACATTGTGATATTTCTTTATCCAGAAAGGTGTTTCTTAAGCAATGTCCAAGAAGAAATAGGAAAATATTGTCTGCACAGTCTGGGAACCTCTCCTGCCATCTCTCCAGAGTTGGAGGATGAGCCAGTGTCACAGTGAGTCCAAATGGTCCCATTTAGAGCCTCCAGATCAGACCAGAGCTGTTGTTTGCAAACCATGTCCTGCCAAATGCTTTTTGCGTTGGAGAATGAGTCACAGGCTTGGCTCTGGGATCTCTTAAATTCTCAGAATACTTCCTAGAGCCCTAACTGCTTCTGTCTGTGTGACATTCCAAATAGGCCCCCAAAAGAAACCTTTTTTTCTTCATTACCTTCTTTTTTGTCTGACTTTGGGACTTGCAGCTTTGGGACTTGTTTTGTGAGTTATGGTTAATGTATACTGTTATCCATGACGTTAATGTAAGAATGGAATAAAAGCTACAGAACTCTTAAGTTTAGCCACAGAGACGTAAGAGTGACAGCAATTGCCTATGCTTACTGAACTCTGTAGACTGCACACACTTTTCATTGCTCAGAGTGTAACATTTTGCTAACAGCCCCCATGGCATTGGGGAAAGCACAGACTTTATCTCCTCACAGTGGAGATGAAGAATCCAACACATAATGTTCAGATACTGTGCACCAACATTCAGTGTTAGCAAGAGGCTGAAGGAGGGTTTGAACAAAAGGCCTTCAGATCTTCAAACCAGACTTTCCCCAGTAAACTGCAGTCTGTTTCACTGCAGCCTATACCAAACTATTTAGTCACCTGAGAACTCACTGACATATGGTAAATAAAACGAACATCAAATTCCTCATTATAAACATCCTGTGTCTTCACAGCTAAAGTAGAATCATCTTCCTCATGTCTCGATCTGTTTGATTTTCTGAACACTGTTCCTTTACCGTGGCCACACTTGTATGGCTGTCTCCTTATAGAAATGTTAAAAATGAGGTACACACACATATACATTCACTTATATACAAAACACATATACATACACACACACACACATGCACACATACATAGACACACATATGAACATGCGCACACCACATACATTCATCTAAATACACACACATACACCTAAACACACACACACACACACACACACACACACACACACACACATCTTTTAAAATTCAGCATTATGATTCCCACCCCTACCACCCCCATCTTGGGTAATGTTCTAAGCTGCAAACATGGGTTCATTTTCCTGTAAACAGTCCTAGCTACACTGAACAACAAGAAAAATCATTAGGTGACTGGTGTGATTAAACACTCCAGGCAAAATATTCTTCTATTGTAATTGGCCCAATTAGGTTTTATGAGCTGACAATGTCCTCGGGCTACCTGCATCCTGAAAGAATTAAAAATTTGGACATCAAATAAGACAATGCCATTCAGGGCCTCACAGCTTTGCAATTTTTTTTGTGTGTGTAGTTTATTGGATCTTTTTGCCATCTGTCAAAACCACGCTCCTATGTAAGGTTATTAGTATAAACATCCTGGCCAGGGGGGCCATTGTGTGTTTCTCCAAGGGGAATATATCCACGTAGGGAGTCATTTCTTTTACTCAAAATGAAGCCTACATAGATTCTATCAGAATTTTAGTTGGTTGACACCAATCTAAAGAACTGAATCAAAGAGAAGGCAGAGAAACCACAGCTGAAATGCTGCTAAAGCTGTTTATGCTATGAAATCAGTGCTTGCCATGGAAGAGGCTGGGAGTGGGTTGGCTGAACCTTTTGGCATTTAGCTGGAAACAAATTGCTCTATTTTAAGTGGATCTACCACGAGGGATAAACGCCTTGCTCTGCTCCGGCGTCTTTCCTGCAGCTTAGATTTTCTCTCTCGAACAAAGGGAAAGGCAGGGCTTCTATCAGAATTGCAAACACCTTGGCCTCACTTCCAAACAGTCTAATTATACTTTTATTGGTTAATTTATCTACTAAGTTCACATTGTTTATTACCCAAGACTATCCTGGCTGTTTTCACAGCATTGTTTTGTATTTGTCAATATACAAATTCTGTGTTTAAAAATGTCCTAAATTAAAATAAATTCATTGCTGTCATTATATAGAATGGGCAGTAGCTAAAATCTTTATGGAGCTGATGATCAGTGCAAAATCTCTCTTGCAGGAAAATCAGACCCATCAATTTTCTTTCAGTGGCAGATATCCCCAGCCTATGAGTGCCCAGAAAGGCTTGGCAACCAACCAGGTCAGGGCTCTGCTTGAGCCAGTAGGCAAATGTCCAAGGACCCACTCAACTCCCTCATTTTAAAAGGAAAAAAGTAATTAGCCAGAGATTTATGAATAAGAAAAGTGCTTAAAGTATGTACTAAATCCTTGATAGCTAGTGAATCACCAATCTGGTCAACAGTGATGCCCCCCAAATCTCTCAGTTTACCTCAAAGATTTAGCAGGCATGACTGAGTTAGAGCTGTGAACCTCTGCACATGAGAAGGGCAGGCCCTGACTACTAAAGTGAGGAATATCCTTGAAAGAATGTTATCCTTTCAAGGTAAACATTTCCCAGCCCACCTCTGGAACTCACTGTTATTTTAAAAAGGAAAGGGAAAAGTTATATTATATACCTCAGAGATCTCGGCATCATAGAAATTGAAAGCCAACACCTCCCTGCTCCATTTTTCCAGGATTTATTTTCACCAGGAAGGAACTGGGATCTTGAGATGGGGAGTAAACACTTCAGATCCAGATACCAATATTATAGACAATTCAGTAATATGACCCAGGATGCCCCAATCCTCTCTGTCTGTGGTTGGAGTCTTAAGTAGAAGGGGGAAACTGACATTATTGAATTCTGGCTACATGTCACTGCCAGATGCCTTACAGACAGCATTAACATGACCTAACAAGTCCCTTTACATGTGAAGAAACTGAGGTTTGGAGAGAATAGGTCATGCTTTATTTACACAATATTAATTCACGCTCAATCAGATAACAGCTAAATCACTTGTTATTTCTGCTTCATACTATTGGCTCTAGAAGACAGTATACCCCCTAGCTACACACCCTTATGGTTAATACGCAGCAAAGCACAATGGGAGAGGCTGGGCTACACAGGCATGAATGCATTACATGTGGAGCCTAACAGCTGGGGAAAGGAAATGCAGGTACATTCAGCCAAACGCCAACAGAGCAGGAGGCACCCACCAAGTGTATTCTTCCTACCAAAATGGAAAGGGCAGAGAGAGTTCTGGGTGGGGGAGCACAGACATCTGAGGGAAGGACAAGGCAAGCATGTACAGAATGATCTAGGTGTTTTGTTTATCATGGATACAATGTTTGCAATCTCCAGCACGAGAGACTGCAGCAGCTGTTTAGCTATTGTTTTTTCCTGAACATGTAACAGTAAGTTGCCAAGCAGATGTTTCATCAACAACCAAGAATTAAGTGTTTGGTATTGGCCTCCAAACTGGCTGGAGAATTCCCTCTCCGCCCCCATTTACGTTTTGCTGCTTATCTTGATAGTGGTCAATATGGCAAGAGAATCTGACTTGATTTATACTTTGCATTTAGTGGTTGTTTTTCTTTAATTGCCCTGGCTCCTGAACAATTTCTAAGTCTTAGCCCTGAAACCTGTCCTTTTTCCAAACCCTTGTTTCTTTCCAGTGGTAGAATTTATAAGGCAAAGTCCTGGTGTTGGTTCCACATGGGCAAAGCGATGGGTTTCCAGCCCTCTCCTTGACAGGCAGTTCTATCGGACAGTGTGAAGGAGCCTGTATGTGAAGATGTTTGGAATGTGTCTTTCTCACCATCATAGTGGAGATCTTTTTATGGTCACCCAGCATCTCACTCAAACAAACTCTGTTTGATTGGCCTGTTTTCTTTGTGTACAGCTCACGAAGATATGGAAACTTGCGTGTTTACTGTCTTCAGTATCAGAAGGTTCTTGGTGCTGTGCCTGAGTGCCTTGACCTCCCTAGGAAGTCACCCTAAGATATATATATACCTGTGGATTTCTGTACATATGTCCACCAAAGGGAGGAGGCTGGTGCTGCCATGCATGCTTTTTAGTGACTCTCAGCGTGTGGGTAATTAACTCAAATTTCTTGTGGGGAGTGTGAGTAACTTTTGAGGGAGTCTCCTGGACATAGTTTTTCACTTTGAGAGGACAAGATTAGCACTGGTTTGCTACAGCAGTGACTTCCTCTATATCCACTCTCCTTCCTATATATCTGTCTTAGAGTACACCATACAGAAGCAGCTAATAGCCGGATCTGTTTTATTTGTTTTCTTTTTAGACAAAGTTGACTATGAAGTCTAGGTTGGATTAGGCATTGTGATGCTCTTGACTTATTTTCCCAAATTCTGGGGTTGTAGGCATGTACCTCCTCACCCAGCTCATGGTCTGTGTTCACTGGAAAACAAAGATGGCTGGCTTCCTCTCTCAAGCAGTTAAGTTGTATGAGAGCAAGTGTCTCTTTACCTTTCTGTGTCTTTACTTTAATTCCCTGAGTCAGATCCTCTGCATTGTAAGTAAGCCATTTCCCTGATACAAGGCATTTGGTTAAGTATGAATTAGTGAATGAGGAATGACCAAGTGAATGAATGGTGGCTCCTTCTTCATGTCTTTATCTTTATATTTATCTTTGGTTACTTCTGTTTTTTTCTAATAAAGCTTGTGGTCACTGGGCAATCTCCCATGTCTTTAGCCACTGCCCATAAAGCTATCTTGCTTTAACTAAAAGAGACAGCAGTGTGGCGAGACACACAGAGGACAATGTCCCTTCCCTGGTTCAGCCCCTTCCTTTCTGCACATCATGGGCAGAGGAATCTGAGAATGATCTCCACTATAGCATCTTTGTCACCACTGTGGGGATGATAGGAAAGTGGAATTGAAGACACAGGCTTCAGTTTTGTGGTGGGTTGGTCCATTCAAGAAGAACGTGTCATTGCGGCCTCACTCAACCCTACCCTTTTGCTCTCACAGGATAGAGCTATACAGAGGCCATTGGTCATAGTCATCTGTTTCTGCTCAGTCACATGGCTTCCTCATGGAGAAAAGCCCTACTGTAGTCTTGTTTGCCTGGTACCCTATATGGTCCCAGGAATGTGTGGATGGGAAGGTGGTTCTCACGGTTTCCCACAAGGATATGAAGCTCTTATCCATGCACTTTGAGGGCCCTGTGGCTCATTTAAACTTTAGTTCACTGACAACAGTGAGCTCTTCCCTGTGAGGAGCCAGGTGGTGGTTATGTTAGGCTTTCTATATAGCGTACTTTGGGTCCCAGCTATTGGTGTTACCGTGTAAAAGTGAACACAGACCACGCACAGCAACAAAACAGAAAGCGGGATGGGTTCTGTCTGTAGCTTGAAGTTTACCAAGGTCCTCCTCTGAGCAACTGTTAAGTCCTGTGTGAATTTCCTGCTCCCCTACACTGTCTCCCTCTCTGTGAGCAACTGGCACCATCTCCATGAAAGAAGGCCCTTCGCTCACCACACACTGTCATGGCATCTCATGCAACAACATAATAAAATAATCTCACAGACACACACGTGGTCAAGTGACATGTCCAGTCAAACTGGGCAATGAGCAGGAGCTACCACAGTCCTACTCAGAGAAGGCTGATGTTTAGAGCCTAATTTTCCTAGGAGTTACAGTGTATGAGGTACAGAACTTGAGTGTGATCTCAGGGCCATATGAGCCCAAGCCTGTCAGCCATTTTTTTTTAGGCCAGGGACGGTTGCACATACACAAAAATGAAAGTCATAAAACCAATTAAAACCAGCAAGTGGATAAGCATGTATGGTATCGTTGTCATCTCTCTCACTTCTGGATGGGGAAAAGTTAAAAGTACATCTTTGTTGGGTTTATTTCCCTGGGTTTCTTTGTGTAAATTCTGATCTCTGCAAGAAATTCCATGTTCCTTTGTTCTTTATGACAGGCCAGTCTGAACGGGAAGGGTTTGAAACTCCCTAAACTCTTTGAACAAGTGGAACATTGATCTTCACAAATCATTTGAAACACCCTAAGGGAGGTTAAAAATTACAAGCAATGTATGTTTTTGTTTTTGTTTTAAGTGAATGTACACCAGACCACTGGGACCTACTGCCTCACCGCACACCAGCAGAGCTTTGCTCTTCCCTCTGCGCATTCTGTGCTGTCAGATCCTGGATAACAAAGTAGCGAGGTACTCCGAGGTTCCTTGTCCTCCTGACGTTTTCTGTAGACAGGTATGGTTGATAACCCTCCTGTTTGATGTTCTGTGAGATCTCTTTGAATCCTGGGCAACCCGAGCTTGACACTTCCTGCTGATCACACCACTGCTCTGGTCTTCTGTGTTGGTGGGAACATTACTAGATTTGGTAAGAAGGGCTTAGTGACTTTTTTATAGCTTGATCTCGATGGCCACTTTCACAGTGAAGCCGTACTATTTGGCACACCAGAAAGTCTACCCCTTCAGAGCAGCAACTACCTCTGCACCCTTGGTCTTTGGGCCCTGGCATGGATCTTACATGTTTACAAAATGACTTCTGTTGAACTGAGCTCCTGGTCATTTCTCCAGCCTCCTCTCTCGCCATAATTTCTGTGTGTAGGTCAAACAGTAGGTTAGAATTATGGTGTCAAGTCAGACTGAACTGGGCTTTCAATTCCAGCATCTCCATAAGCTATGGAGGACCTTCCCAGACCTCACTTTTCTCCTCTACGTCACAGAAATGATAGCATCACCTGTCTCTGTGAGGATTATACTTGATGATAAACATGCAAAGAGCTCAGGAGAAAGCCTGACACATTGAGTGTGCTCAGCCAACATCACTATAGCACACTTACTGTGTGTTATAGCGTAACACATAATGGGTGCTTCGTAAATACCAGCTATGTTCAAGGTGCGAGTCTTCCCAGCCATGCTACCTATACCATTGTATCGGAATACTATGCAATTCATTCATTTGTCAAGGTTGTTTTTTTTTTCTTTTCTCTCTCTTTTTTTTTCTGTTTCTAAGACTGTATCATAAGCATTTCAGGGTGGATCCCAACTCCTTATGTAAACGAGGATTACCTGAACTCCTGATTCTCCTGCACCTACTTTCCTAGTGCTGGGCTTGCACCAACACACCTACTTTATGGTGGTGTATGCCAAGCTGGGAATCCTGGTTCTGGGAACCAAATCTCAGCGACAAGCACTCACTCTACACCCACTCTATCAACACAGCTGCATCTAGGACCCGAGTAATTTGTTTAAAAACTTACATCACTCCACTCAACATTAGAATTAAATCTTTATAGGGGACTCTCTAACTGATATAGTTGATATTACATGAGTATCTTAGAATTATAAGCCCTTCAAAAGTTGTATTATTATTATTATCATTATTACTTTGCTAAATACATTAATTAAGGAATAGTTATAGCACAGAACTAAAACGAGTGGAAGATCTTTTATGAGCTTCATTCAGAGGTTATTTTGTTGTCATTTGCGAACACATTTTCTTGCATTATTTTTGAAAAAGAAAAGATTATGTGGCGGTCTTACAGTTGGTCCAAACCCAGCAAAGCCAGTCATATATCAAAGCAAGATGGAGTCCTTGGGTTGAGGAACAGAAGGTCTTCTAGCAGTCAGTAAAAGAGCAAGGGCTCTTCTACTCCTCAGGTCCAGAGAGACTTTCTTTCCTTGTGTTGCCCAAACTAGCACAAGCAGGTTGGAACAGTCACAATAGATGCTATCATCAATGTGACATTAGTGTCACCACTCCACAGATGCTCTGCAAATATAGTATTTACTGTGTACTTTAAAGATGTCTCGTGTAAAGGAAATCACTAGAGGCTTGGGGGATATAAAACTACACGGCTCTGTGTGGCTGACCACGATGGTCACGATGAGGGTGCTGTCAGTAAGAAGCGTTTAGGTGCCTTTATTGGTTGAATGCAGCAGACATACCTCACCCAGACCTTTGCAATGAACCATGGCTTGTGCAACTCCCCTGTTCTTTATATATGTGACCACTGGAATGTAGAGAACCACAGAAGTCACATGCACAACTCTCTGCCTTTGTGCATCCGCAGGATTCACAAACATTTCGAATAGGATCATGTGTGTGAAGCGTTTTGAAATCATAACACTGATTCCACCTAGTATTCCTTAGTTTTCCCAGCAGAAATGGGGCAGAGTGTTGTATTTATGATTATTTTTAGCATGAAGGAGCTGTGGCAAGGATGGATCATGCCGTATGCCTGAGGTCACCTGGCTTAAGTCGAGAGACAGGTGGGAAGCTTCAGTGTTATTCACTGTTGAGTGGCTCCATGGAATGCTAGGCTACAGGACGACTTGTGAAGGGCTGTGGGGGAAGCCTTAGGTCCTTGTACTCATTGTTTATCTGGGTCTTCAGATTCCAGTCTGGAAGTCAGACATCTGAACCTCTGGACATGGGCTTCCACAATCTCTGCATGATGCAAGCTTGTATTTTATGCGTCTGAGCCGAGTCCTGGGTTCCCTCTACCAGCAGTGTCTCTCAAAGCCACTGGTTCAAATCTGTGGGAATCTTCAACTTTAGTTAGACTTGGGTCATCATTACCCTAGTAGGAAATGAATGGTGCTTTACTGAGATTTCTTCCTTAGCTGTTATTTCCAGGTGCACACAGTTCAGTGACTGAGGCAAGCACCTTTTGGGGCATGCTGAAAGACCAGTTCCATTATGCAACTCTGTGAGATGCAGTACCTCCAGGATGCATCTGTTCACTGTGGAGGGAGAATTCACAAATCTCTTACTGCAGACATCCCTAGCCACCTCTCCGGAAGGTACCTCTCACCGTCTTTTAATGTGAGACCCGGATGTGAAAGGAAGTGGTATCTGGAGACTGGTAATCGAAGCGGTGGTGTGTTCCCATAGGAACGCTATGCTTCCTTCCTTTGTTTATGCATGCTTGCAGCAGCTGCCGCCTTTGGATTCTGGCTCCAGCAAGCGGAGGCAGCAGATCCAAGCGCAGAACCACCCTGACTGTCTCTCTTTGAAGCTCTTGAGTCCTCAGCCTTCTATTTGTGTCTGGCTCTGATTCATCATGGGCCTGAATGCTTCACCTGCTGTATCAAGTTTCCAATAGAGCTTGAAACAGATTTCATAAAAAAGGAACAAACCCTGGCCAGCAAGTCTCAGCGTGGGATATTTGCAGGGAGAAGGGTAGGGAATGAGGCTGATGGTAATTGTTTGCTGTCTTCCATTACTGGCGGATATTGATATACATATGTCCTTCATTTTATTTTATTTTTGTTCTACCAGGGTATCAGCCACCTGCTTGGAAGATTAACAACGGCTGGATGCAGACCCAGGGCTTTGGAGAAGTTATTATTCATATCAGAAATGGCATTATGAATAGGCTAGCATGGATTTTAAAGAAATTCTTACTTATTCTCTGAGATCAAAGCACTTCACATTCAAGCAGAAAGAGCTAAAGACATAGACTCACTCAGTAGCGGTCTCTTCCTTCAGCACTGTCTCTGCTCACTTAGTATAAAATCCATCATGCTTTGCCGAAATGACCTGCTCACACTGTGAGCACAGATACTGAGTCCGTCCTGCTGATCCCTTGGCCTTAAAAACATTGAAGTTTTAGCATTAACTTTCTAGACAAAAGAAGAGCCAGGGAAGCAAAGAAGGGGCTGTAGAAATGGTAGCACGTGGGAACTGTGGGGATGGCTCCATTGGTAAAGGCTTGCCTTGCAAGCATGAGAGCCTGAGTTCTCTCCTCAGGACAGGGCATGCTACACATTTGTCATTCCAGCACTAGGGAGGTTTAAGCAAGAGAATCAGAAGTTTAGAGTAACCCTTGGCTGTAAAGGAAGCTCCAGAACAGCCTGGGCTACATGAGACTGAAAATCAAGCAAAACGAAATAAAACAAAAAGCTGACTTGCAATTGCAGGGAGTGAATGCCAGTGGTGGGGTTGGGAGTGGGGAGAAGGTATAGCAACAGCACGGATGGAAATAACCCAAGATGGATAGATTCTGGAAGTCTCTATTCACGCTTAATCACTCTTCTAGCCACCACAAGACTGTCCCTCAGCAGCTCCGTTTACCTCACTTGGTCATAACATTTCACCTGGGCCAATATTCCCCAAGGTACACTATCCTTCTGGTTCTTGTTGTGCTAGCTGGGCACTGCTAGATTAGCCATCTTTCCTCAGGACCTACATATGATTCTGCCAGACTCATCTCCTTAATCCAGCACTGTACTTAATTCAGCGGCCCCCCCCACCCCCCGCTTGAAACTATGCCAGTGAGTCAGATCTTAATGCTTAGTGTTGCTTTGGTCTTTGGTTCTCAGGGAGTGGTTCCTGGATGATTGTCCTCGGTCTCCTGTGAGCAGGCTGTAGATGCAGTTTCTACAGCCATCATCCTACCAGGCTGAGACTCACGTGGTAGGTCCAGCAACAGGCCTCTAGGTGGTTCCACCCCCTCCTTATGTTGACAGCTGCTAGCTCTTCTGCAAACCATGACCTCTGGCTCCAGATAACTGACTTTCAAACATGAATTTCTCATGTCATAGCCTACTCTCAAATTCTCTTCACATACCCTGGGTATGTTCTTTACACGAGCCACTTTATGACCTGAGCTTCTTTGTCACCTAGATAAGTGAGACAGTGTTCATGTTGCCACTGGGAGCTGAACACAGCAAATCTGGAGGAAGAGTTGATCACATAGCCTATGTCTACGGAGTCTGACCCATAGCCCACCACTACTAACTCTTCTTACCGACCCCACACTTACACTTAAGCCCATTTTTGCAGCTTGTTCTGCAGACCCTCTTTCCACTTCCTGGGCATGCCTGCACCCCAGCACTGTGCCTTGTTCACCCGTGTGCTCAAGGGCTTGATGTGTGTCAGTGAGGAGTAGATGCCAGAAAATTCTTGACAGTAATTAAGCATCCTGGGGAAGAAGCTCCGTGTGAATTGAATTGTGTGAAAATTCTAATGGAAGTTAATGAGGCACTGACTTACTCTCTGACCTGGGAAAATAGGATAATTCAGATCTTTTATTCCCATCTGTAAAATGGGATTAATGTTATTGACCCCCTTGAAAGGAATTACACCTGCAGATAGAGGACACATTAAAAATTACCCACAGGTATGGAAAGCGATCCCCACAACAGATAATGAGGGGCAGAAGGGGAGGCAGGCTACTAATAATCTCCACCACAGGAACTGAGACAATCATGGTTTTTGGTTCTCAATGGCTATAATGTTTACTTGCTACTCAGTCGGGACACATGCAGCCAGTACCAGCTTCTAGACCTCTGTTGAACTTTAACAGAGGTTTATGAAGAAAGGGTATCTATTGTAGACTTAAAAGTTAGCAATTCTATTCTGGAGAACTGGCAATTGGCCCTTTTATCTATGTAGAACGTAGTGACCCTGAATAAGACCACTTCATGTAGGCAGAACATGCTGGCCTTGAATAGGGCCACTTCAAATATGTAGAAAACACTGGCCTTGCATAAGGCCACTTCAAATATGTAGAAAACACTGGCCTTGCATAAGGCCACTTCAAATATGTAGAAAACACTGGCCTTGCATAAGGCCACTTCAAATATGTAGAAAACACTGGCCTTGCATAAGGCCACTTCAAATATGTAGACCATGCTGAGCCTGAATACTTCTATAAGTAAGTTGTCTTAACTGGCCGTGGAAAGGTCAAGGGGCAACTGACCATATGAACGTAGAGTCCTGATCAACAGAAGAGTGTAGTTTTCACAGTGGAGACAGAGGATATACCATGCCTAGTTTGAACAGACTGTTTCATTTGTAACAGGCTATACTACCCACCATCACTAATTACTTTCTCACTCAAGTTGCAGACATAATTTCTTGTACTGCACTGAAAAATAGCATACACCAGCTCTGGATTTAGACAGACTGGGTCACCCTTTACTTACCTGTCTACCACCTAGAATCTTTCCTAACTGCTCTGACCTGCTTTCCAACTTTAGAAAGGAATAAGGCTCGGTTGTAGCATACTTGCCTAGCATGTTCAGGGCCCTGGATTTGATCTTTTCCACTGGAAAGAGTAACACACACACAGAGACACATACAAATAGACAGACATATAGACCCATAGCTGCACACAACACACAGATAGATGATAGTTAGATAGAAAAATAGATACATAGATGTTAGATACATGATAGATGATATATTATAGATAGATGGCAGATATGATAGACAGATGGTAGATGATAGGTGATTGATAGATGATAGATAGATGATCTATAGATGATATAGAGATGATAGATAAATATATGATAGATGATTGATAGATGATAGAGGTTAGATGATACATAAACAGATAACTGATAGAAGTTTGATAGATGATAGATCGATAGATGATAGATAGATAGATAGATAGATAGATAGATAGATAGATAGATAGATAGATCAAACATGTCCCTGGCAGGTAGCTGAGAATATTTGATTGGAGTGTGTGTAACCTTCACTAAAGCTCACATCGACACAGGATTTCCATTTCTGATGATTGATGGACAGAAGAGAGGAGGGCGGCAGCTCTATTAGGCTGAGCCTTCCTGCTGATGCTCCTCCTGGACTTCAGTTCACCCTCTCCATAGCAAGCACGTCAGCGCAGGTCCATCCACAACCAGCTTGAAAGTGCCATGGGGTCCTTCCAGTGCGTCAGCCTGTGAACCTCTGACAAATGCAGCGCATTACAGAAACGCTTCAAAACATTTGCCCCTGGCCGTTCGGTCAGAATGAATACATTTATTAGCTGGTATCTCATCCTTGGTGGCGAAAATAAACAAGGACTAAAATAATCTGGTCATAACTGCACTCTGCTCCATGACTCATGCAGAAAGCTGCTATTTTGGTGTGTCTGGGTGAGTCTGCCTATGTAAATGTCCAGAAGCCTTTGAGAAAACACGGTTATCATTAACCGCCTGACAACCTTTCCCAGGGAGAGCAGGCAGGCGCTGCAGCACCAAGATAACTTTATTTAATTAGTTGCCGGAAGATTATTTACTTGCTTCATAAAACAATGGCCTGTCAGTAAGAGATTCTTCCAGCTTTTGCAGATGTGTCTGTGTCTCCTGAAGTCTTTACAGATGCATCTGAAATATGCTTTCAGGTGTCCTTTATGTGAGCATTTGACAGGATAATAGAATTAGATTTGCTGAATTTCACTAAACTCTGAAGTAATATGTCACCAGCTTCGCTTACTTTTCAAAAAATATTTCTCTCTGGTAACGCTCATCAATCTAGTTCTTTAAACCCTAAACGGGAGCCTCTGAAACAAAAGGACAACTCCATCCGTTAGGCAACTGACAGGAAGTTAAACAGCAAACCATTCTGAGTGTAGTAACAACCGCACTGGATAAAAGCAGGCTGGCTTAGAGCTAGAGAGAGAAAGGGGGAGGAAGGGAAGATGACAGTTACAGAAAGCATGGCACATCACACAGGTGAGGAATTATGAGGGTGGTCTCTTTGTACCACTGTGCAGAAGATCATTTGTTAGCTCTCAGCAATGGCCAGTGTCCCTGTCTCCCTCCACCTTACATGGATTCACTCTAGTCAGGGTAGTTATTTCTTTGGATTAAAGGGTTTTATTCACTTTAATAAAGTGATGTGATGTGGCCTTGGTGTATTTCTGCATCCTAGAGTGACAGCTCAACAAGTATTGGGTGAGTGAGCAAACCAGAATCCCCTGCATTCACAATCAACCAGCTCCTCCTCCCAGGCACCTCTGCTGTGATCTCAGGCCTGTCAGACTTGTCAGTGCACACAGAGCAAGCACAGTTCTCAGTTGATTCCAACAACAAAACTCTTTGATGAAGGATTTGTTAAGAGTCCAAAAGCTAGCATCAACTTTAAAGTGCCAACTGTGACTTCTCCATGTGTCGTGAGGAATATCAGTGATGTGGCAAAATGCATCTCGGTTTGCTGTGGTAAGCAATTTACCTGGATCAGAGGCAGAGATGCTGCTCAAGCTACTCACCACCTCCATCCTTAGGTTAGAAATTTTGGTGGGAAGTTCTCGTGGAGTCAGGCATGCTGGAGGGAACATACACCTTGATGAAGACCATAGCAGGAAGCTCTTACCAGTGAGGTAAGTTGCACAAAGGTTGTCCTGTGAGCAGCAGGTGCTCATTCCTGCATTCAGTGAGCCCTGGATGAGAAGCTGCCACCTGACAGGTGTTATTCTAGGCACTAAAGGATGAAGGCAGATGGATTGTACGGGCGAGAGATGCTGGGAAGCAGAGGTACATATGGCTGAGGTGCTGGACAGTGATTTCTGCAGATCCTAGGTTCACCCTGCACCTTCACTGTGGAAATCAGCAAATGACAGGCTGTAAAAACTGGGAAGGTTGCTTCCTTCCTTCCTTCCTTCCTTCCTTTCTTTCTTTCTTTCTTTCTTTCTTTCTTTCTTTCTTTCTTTCTTTCTTTCTTTTTTAAATGGTGGCTGCATCTTTTATTTCCTTTTCCTTGAAATTTAAAAAGGTACATTCATTAACAGGCAGTTTTTTTTTTATCAGTACCACATAGGTGATGGACTGGCTCCCTCAATTCCAGGGGACAATGTTGTAGTCAAGGTTGCTATCAGCTATACCTGAGTCCCTTACATGTAACTTGCATTTCTTCATTCACACCCACCTCTTATTTATGACAACTGGTCCTAACACGCCGGAGGGACAACATGATCATTTGCAGTGTCATCAGAACTTTGGGTCATGCCATAGAGCAATTATCAACATTGTCTATTATATCTGGTCACATCCAGATGGATGCCTATTCCTTGTCTGGGTAGAGTGAGGTCTTAGGGGCCAGAAGGGAAGCAGGAAGCAGGAAGCAGGAAGCAGGAAGCAGGAAGCAGGAAGCAGGAAGCAACCCTCACCCTTCCAATTGTTCCTGGGTAGAAAGCAGCATGATCTGCTCTATTCAAACCTCTGCTCAAGTTAACCCTTCCCCAGGCTCCTCCCACAGCTCCTCCCACAGCCCTTCCTTTGGCTTTTCCCTTGGCTCTTCTCACAGCTCCTCCTACAGCTCCTCCCATGGCCCCCCGCCTTATCTCTACCAGCTTGACTCTTCTCCAGTCACATCTCAAGGTTTCCTGCTTAGGTGCCTTGATCCAATGCGCATGCCTCTCTTGTTAATTCCCCCAACCATCCTAGACTAGAAGGGGATTCCATCCTTGCTTAAGCATGTCTCTGCTCTTTGTTTCTCTGACACCCTCAGTAAACCATGAGTCTCTCTAGGACTGGAGGATGTCTGAGGTACCATTGTGTTTCCAGTGTCTGTTGCAGAACACAGCCATTAGCAGGCGCTTGAAAGTGCTAAACATAAAGGCACAGCCCATGCATCAGGGTGCAGCTATTGTACAGAGGGCATTGGGATGATGAAGAAGAAAGTCTTAGAGCAGTAAGGGAACATACAAATGTGCATGGTGTTTCTTATCTACTAACAATAATAAAAAAAATAGTATAATTATTTCAATGAAGAAAATATGAATAAAACAGGGAGAATATAAAATGAGAGACTCTATTAGGATTGTCAAGACCAGCCCATCAAAACACCAGAGGTGTTTGCTAGACAATGATGTTTATTTGGGAGGAGATCAGCACATATTTGTGATAAGCGATCAAAATCTGGTAACTTTGTGATTTTCTTATTTATTTAACCAAATGTATATAAATGGATCAAAATTGCAGTTTTGAACAAATTGCAACGGAAGGTATTGGCTTGTGCCTCACAGATGGCTCAGTGGGCAAAGACATTCCACTAAGCTTGACAACCTGAGTTCCATGTAACATGGTAGAAGGAGAGAAGTGACTCTTACAAATGTCCTCAGACTTCCTCATACATGCTCTGGAGCTCCCCATGTATACACACACACACACACACACACACACACAGAGAGAGATACATAAAAACATACTTAAACACATACTTACACACATACTCACACATACAGACATACACAAGTAAACATATACACATGCATACATGTGCATGTACATGCAAACATACGCCAATTTATATACACACATGCATACAGACATGCACACACATACATGCATGCATGTACACATACACACACAGACACACAGACACACACACACACTATGGATGCATGAAAGTTTTAAAAAGAAAGGTGTTAGCTCAACTTAATAATGGGTAATAAGTCTTTTAAGGGTTAAGTGTGTCTTTTCTCACTGAGGCCAGACCCCCGGTCCTCTGTTATATATGTGTCGGAGGCCTTGGACCAGCTAGTTTATGCTACCTGGTTGGTGGATTAGTGTCTGAGAAATCTTGGGGGTTAGTTGAGACTGCTGGCCTTCCTATGGGGTCCCCCTCCTCCTCAGCTTCTTCCAACTTTAACCTAATTCAACCACAGAGGTCTCTGACTTCAGTCCATTGGTTGGGTGTAAGTACTTGCATCTGTCTCAGTCAGCTGCTTGTTGGGCTTCTTAGAGGTCAGCCATGCTAGGCTTCTGTCTGTAAGCACACCATAGCATCATTAATAGTGTCAGGCCTTGGGGCCTCCCCTTGAGGTGGATCCTAAGTTGCACTGGTCACTGGACCTCTTTTCCCCCAGTCTGTTCTTCATTTTTGTTCCTACAGTTCTTTTAGACAGGAACAATTCTGGGTCAGAGTTTTTGACTGTGGGATGGCAACCCCATCCCTCCACTTGATGCCCTGTCTTTCTACTGGAGTTGGGCTCTACAAATTTCCTCTCCCCACTGTTGGGTATTTCATCTAAGGTCCCTCCCTTTGAGCCCTGAGAGTCTCTCACATTCCAGGTCTCTGGTACATTCTAGGGGCTCTCCCCACCTCCTAATCTTTCAATTTTGTTTTAATGTATTTTAAAACATTAAGGTAGGCATTAATCAATTGCCCTTAATAATTATGTAAACTTGTTAAGCTGTCACTAAACTAAGAATCACCCATACTTTAAAAAGCAAAGTAGACATTCTGATACAGAAGCAACAAGAATGTTTTATAAACTGGAAACTCAGTTGGCAGTAACCTATTGCCACACTTTCTATTGACAATGTGTGATAGGGAAAGAGAGCAACAGCCAACCTTCCTGTTTGTCTCATATTCCTGTAGCGTGTTTTGCCATGTGCTAATTGACCTGTATAATAATGCAACAGAAGAGAAACATTTGCTTGAAACCAGCGTGTTCAAGGGTTGCTTTCGGAGCCTCTGAAATCTTTTCCATTTTTATACTGGTCTCTAGCTTCAGCAGACACACCTGCAGGAAATAGGTAAAATTCTATGCTACAGCCCTTCAGTAATTTCTTTCCTGTCATGTACTGTATCTGTTGATATTGCAGATACACGTCACATGAATGTGTAAGTGAATTAACATAGAAACAGCTTTTGCAAAGGAGGCAGGGATGCTTTCAGTCTCATGGACATCTGGGGTTGGAGCTGCTTCTAAGTGGAGACTTTACAACTTGGAGGAAGTAAGCTATGGAGAGAGATGGAGGTGAGGGGGGCATCCTGATGCACTAGATACTACAGTGAGATGCCTTCAATCTTGATGCACATTCACAGGGACGTACATGTGTAATGCTTGTTAAAGTGCAAACTGAGGCTGGCTTGTCTCTTTGGTCTGTCTTTCCAACAAATTACCACAGCTGCTGAAGCTGCTGCCTAGGGGCCACACAGTGAAAACCAAGTGCATACTCTCTTACATCATTATGGATGTGGATCCTGAAACCTGAAACCACACCCAGGGAGGGATTTTGTGGTATTCTGTGGGGTAGCAGTATGGGCTCCCCTCTCTGTCACAATGGCTCAGCAAGGAGCTCACACTTTAGAGTCAGATGGATCCAGGCTCAGATCATGGTTCATTAGCTCGAAAGCCTCCAGCAGCTTGTCCATCCTTTCTGGCTTCAGCCTGCTCATTTGTGGAATACTGATTGAAGGTTGATGGTTCTACCAGGTGGAAGAGCTGTGGTCGTCAGTGTTACAACTAGCCTACAAAAATTCACAATTGTCTCAAACATGGTGGCGAATGATCAGCGTTTACAATGTATCTTCTTCCGTGGTTTGGCCAGTTTGATATAATCACTGGGCATAGCAGTGCTATAGACCCTAGATATCGCTCCCAGAGCTGAGACAATGCCCACCTCTATGGAAGGAGCAGTGCTATAACACTTATTGGGAAGTAAGCATGTCATCATGATCAGGAAACAAAACAGATTTCATTTGCTCACTGTCTTTGTGAAAGATAATCTGCAGCATGGAAAATACCCACTCATGAATTTTTCAGACTTATTTGCGATTGAGGCTCTTCAAACATCTGCTCATTAATGTGGGCATCCAGCTAATGTCATAGATATTAATAGCAGATGCTGTTCTCTCTCCTGTGGCTAATACAGGAGCTGCTTTCTTCCTGGACCCATAATGTTTTCTGATAGCTTTAATTGCTGTTACTTAAGTACAAGAAATAGTGAATACCATAGATTCTAAAAAGATAGTAAGAAACAATGCCCCTTTAGAATAACAAACATCCTTTTTAAACACCAATGAGCTAAAGGAAGAGCACTGTCACTCTTGCTATTCTTCGGGGGTTAGATTCGGTCCATACAGAAGATACTAAAGGTGAAAAGAAAGAGAATCTATGGAAATTAAAGCTGTCACTCTGTGCGGTGCCATTGTGTGTGCAGCTTCAAAAACCCATTTGGAAATCATGGCTCTTGTATCACAGTCATTACTGAGACACTAGCATCACCCACTCATTACTGCAAACATAGCAACAGTTGCCATGTGAGCAAGAGATCTGCAACACAAACAGTGGAGTCGGTCGGGTGGCCCAGGGCGGGGCTGGCTGGAGTCAGGGTTGCTGTGGCAGAGCACCGTGCCACCTGTACGGGTTTAATTAGGCTGGCTGTTCTCTCTGGTCCCTGTGCCGTATCCTGTCAGACATTTCCAGAGAACAGAAGCAGTCTCAAAAGGCAGCATTTCCGATTAAATCTTACATTCGGTGGCACACAAACACAACCAAAGGCAGAATTCCGCTTTGATGTGCACAAGGGTAGACACGTGGCCAAGGCTTCCTTTTCATTTCCAGGAATGGAACCCTCACAGAACTCTTGTCATTAGAAAGCCGGTCCACCTGTTGCTGTCACAATATGCCACTCGTCTAATTGAAAATGGAGAAGTCTGTCATCATTTGCTTAGCAGTTTGCCTCTGGTGAATCTTCACAGGTTCCCTTTATGTGGCTGGGAATTAGTTAATTAGTATTACAAAATGCATCAGGAGGAAAAGGCCCTTCGGGTTACCAGGGAGGCCCTTTCAGGCTGCTAACAAGCTTGCCATGGGACAGGAAGAGCTGAAGGACTGAGGCAGAGCCGCCCAGCTGAGGAAGACATCTTCGCTCGCTCGAGTGAGCCGTTGTAACCTAAATATGTCACTTTCTCGGCCTCTCTCAGTCTCATGCAATGTTTTATGTGGGGAATAAATCCCGGTTCTTAAAGCTTTCTCTTTAAGAAGTACCGATTTTACACAGGCACGGGGCTTTCTTCTATCTCTCCTCTCATTAATATCCCATTCTCCCAGCACTTCTTCTGAACAGAATATTTTGTTTGATATTCTCTCTTTGACATTTTTCACAGAGAAAGGTTGTTTCAATCTAAGGGTGGCTTTTAAAAGTCAGGGACAGATTGACATTTTTTCCCCTCACTCCTTAACTTTGACGCTGTATGCCTTTGTTAGGGGGGATTCTCCAGTCTCTCGCCGCTGCACTCCCTGCAGCGCCCCAACTGATGGCCAGATGGCGCCAGTGAGCAAGCCAACTCACAAGCGAGGCTAACCGTGCTGTTTAGGGTCCTCCCCAGGGGAGGGAGTCCTGCAGAGGCCTTGTCTCACTGAGGGGGAGATATGTCTAATTCTGGGGAATGATAAGAAAGCAGAATCCCCGAGGTCTGAGGGCAGCAGTTGGCACTGTGGGATCTTTATTTCACGTCTGAATCTCGGAATTGTTGGCAAATGTCACTGGGGTGTTTTACAGGTATGATACCCGGGGCTGTGCTGAATAAAGAGGTATTATGAAAATATTAAGTAGCTTTTTCAATACAGATGAATTTTCTAAATTTTTGAACCTTCATGGTAATAATTTTAACATCAACTTCCTTTAACTTTTTTTTATGTGTGTGTGTGTATGCCCCTGTGAGTGCTTTTGTGTGAGCCTTTCTCTCTGTGTGTCTTTGTGTGTACAGGTGGCATTGTGCATGTACCATGGTGACTATAAGGAGGTCAGAGGACAATGTCGAGTTCAGCTTCCCATTTATACTTTGCTTGAGACAGTGCCCTTTGTTGTTTGCAGTTGGCAGTTGAAGGTAGCAAGCTGGCTGGCCTGCCCTCTTAGCAAAAAATTCTCCTATCTTCACTTACTGTCTCTTCGTAGGAGCCCAGTTCTTGCAGATATGCACTGTTGCTTCTGATTTTTACATGAACTCTGAAGATATACTTTAGACTCTCATACTGCTGAACCAACTCCCATCTCCCATGTACTCTATATGACACCAGGCTCATAGCAAGGAGGTAATTCAAACCCATACAGCACCAGCACACATGGCTATAGGATTTCTTCTTAGCTCCACACCCCATGAACACCAGAAGCTCTCCTACTTCCATTAATTAGGAAAATTCATGGACAACTAAAAAATATTTGAACTTGAAAAGAATAAAGATAAAAGGGGCAGCTGACAGACATGCTGGCACCTGCTTAGATTCTGGCTTCTCTTCCTCACCTTTTATATATTTTTTTCACTTCAGACCCTTAATGAGCTGAGTGACTGACCTTGAGCAAGTGAGTGTCATAAAAATTATATACTCCAGAGATGACAAATATCCGGGAAAAATTGCCTTGCCCCTAGATTTAAGCAAGTGACATCTTACTCTCCTCATTATACCATAGTGACAAAGGGGCTTCACAGAGGCACATGTTCAGATAGTTCTTCCTCTCAGCACAGAGGGCCTGGCTGAGGGATAGGAAGGGTGTTAATGAGATGCTTAAATAAGCAGTGAGCTTTGATGAAGAACTCATTAGCTATACATTCAATCAGCCATCTTGGATTAAGCTAATAACTATGTTGGAAAGCCAACGGTACTATTTTTTTTTAATCATTTTTTTCAGATTTGTGAATCTCATAGTGATTTATGTGTATCATCAGGTTTAGGGACTGAACCCACATTGTGTCTATGAAAGAGAAAGGACAGTGACTTCATAGCCTCATTAACAGCAAGTCGGGTTTTTTTTTTTTTTCTTGCATTAAGTGTCAGCCTTACTATTGTTATTGTGTTAAGTCCAGAGATTGTGAGTTCTGCAAACTGATTGCTATAATGTGAAACATACTTAGTGAATATGGGAAGAATCCAGCTTGACAAACAAACCTCAATTCAATGAAGAAATTGCATTACAGTAGAATTATCTTCTAAACTGGCTCATGCGTGCACTTCTGGTTGTAAAATTCCTAGAAGGAAGTACCTCTTGTTATAGGTTCTGACTAGACCTTGCTGCGTTTCCAGGTATCCAGTGTGGCGGATTTGGAGGGAGATGATTGAAGACAATAGAGAGGACTGAGTTAGTCCTGGTGTGCTGAGAAGCAAGCTTTTGAGTGTGGAGTTTTGCTCCAGTTGGGTCTATAGGCAGCTGATTACAATCTGTCCCTAGGAGGTAAAATGAAGCAATGTGGCCAATGTCAGAGTTAGTGAGGAGGGAATTTCTCTGTGAGCAAAAGACTTATAGACCTGGTGTCTAAGGCTCCATTGAATTTGGCCGACTCTTCAGTGGGAGCCCGTTCAGCACCGCGGACAGTTCCTAACAGGGCCTCCTAGATCTGGTGCTTGGCTGATCTTAAAGTATTTCAAATAGCAGGCTGGAAGTTTAGTCTTAAGACACAGTAGAACCACTGCCAGAGAGGCCTGGGTTCAATCATGAACTTATTTTTCCACTGTTTACTAGTTTTGACTCCAGTATTTAAAGCTGCGAGTTTCAATTTGCTATCCTTGAAGAATGGGAGCCTTCAGCGGTGCTTCAAAAGATTGCTATTAGAATTAGATAGCATTATCTTGATGGGAGGCTGCCAGGCTCACCTGCCCATTCTATAATAGGTATAGTTATCTTATGCTGTACACTGTCCTAAGGAACACAGTATAACATGAGACAGAGAGATACTTATGAACACAATATGCTTACAATCTAGTCAAGTGTGAACAGAAACCAAGTGACTGCCTTAGGCCCTCACTCCACAAAGATATACATGTCATGAAGATTATCGTTGGGCTCCAAGCAGAATTTTAGAAGGCTGTGTGTGTGGCAGATACATTAACCCAAACAAAGAATGAGGTCAGATGCTAAACACCTTTAAACAGCCACAGTCCTGGAGCTGGAGAGATGGCTCAGAAATACTGCTCTTCCAGAGAACCTGAGCTAAATTCCCAGTACCCAGGTTGACCAGCTTATAGCCAACTTTAACTCCAGGGTTCTAATGCCTTTTTTTTTGTCTGTTTCTTCAGGAACTTACTCATACATGTTAAATACTCAAAAAGATGCACATAAAAATTAAAAATCTTTAAAATGTCTAATATCCTCAAGAGACAACCAAGGTTAAAAAAATTAGAAAAGTAAAATCTGCTCTACACAAGAGATGCAAGACACAACTGCCTGCTTTAAACTGAGCTCCAGATAACATGACAAGAAGAAAGAAGTCCAGCCCAAGGAGATTATATATATATATACATATACATATATATATGTATATGTATATATATATTTGCATATTTCCCTAACATATATGCCATTGCATGTATTCATACTCTATTTGCATATATGTTCTGATTAGACATATTTTAAATACATTTAAACACATCTAGCGAGGTTTTTCAAAGAGCATAAAGTTAAGGTAAAACAATGTTATCCAGTGGCTGGGAATCATACAGAAGTTCTGAAAGCTACCAAACTGTGGTTTTGGAAACCAGCAAATATCAGGCAGGAGAAATAAAACTGAGCCATACACAGTGGAGTAAGTTACAAAAAACAAGGAAGGACTTTAAGTTAGGAAGAGAAAACTGTAAACAAAACATGGGTAATACGATTTATAGGTAAAATTGTTAACAGTCATAGAGAACCTGCCAATGTGTGCAACAGATGTTTAAATGTGTAAGAAAATGAACTCCTGCACTCACAGAGTAGAGAGAGAGAGACAGAGAAAGGGAAAGAGAGACAGAGACAGAGACCGAGAGAGACAGAGAGACAGCGAGAAGACGAGAATCTTCATTTGCCTGGATTCATATCTCTATTTCTGTTAGGCTGAAGATGCATTTGAAGAGAGAGAACCAGGACTAGGAGAGAGAAGTGACAGGTCAGAGGCATGATAGTGAAAAAGGTAACTCTGGCTAGGTATAAAGAAATCATGGCTTCACAGAACAATATCTAAGTGTGGAATCTTAAAATTCATGGCAAAACTAAAATATTGAAAAGTAAATACCAAAATGTTAAGGTAAGGTGCCGGTGGGTAAAAGCCCATACTGCTTTTTAAGGTGACTCAAGTTCCTTTCCCATCAACTACATAGTAGGGCAGCTCCAGGGAGATCTGGTGGCCTCTCCTGGCCACCACAGGCAACAGCAGCTCCAGGGAGATCTGGTGACCTCTCCTGGCCACCACAGGCAACAGCATCCGTGTGAAGCTCATACACAAGTATGCACCCACATAATTAGTATTATATTTATATAAATTAGATGGAATGCTTTCTACTCTAAATGGTCCATTTCTTTGTTTTATATAAGGGTAGTAAAACTAGAGATCATGATAAACTCCTTGTGGATTATATTAAAGTTCATCTACATAAACGCAAAAAAAAAAAAAAAAAAAAAAAAAAACTGTACTAAGCCGATAGTGAAGGAGACTCACTATGGTAATGATATCATATCTTGCCATGTGAGTCTATGGGTTTATACAAACTCTTTTTTTGTTGTTGTAGAAAATTTGAACTGTTTATAACATTAATACGGGAGAGTAACAGCTAAAAGCAAAAAGGAGTAACAAAGATGGAACGGGTCTTAGCAGGTAGCAAGATTCCTAATACCACTGCCACCTCTTAATGAATAAGATTGTTGGCTTGGGCATGGATTAAAAAAAATATCAAAGGAACAGAAGACACCTAAACTAGACCTATGCAAATAGAAGAGCCTTAATGTAAGAAAAAATAGCTGCCATGGGTTATTTGGGGAGTGAGATGTCTTTTCTTAGTGGAAAGGAGAGAGAATAGAAGAGAATGGTCAATTTGTGATCAACCTCACTCTCATGCTTCCTGTCTGTTCTTACAGCAGGTTCCCCCTCTCACATTAGTGAAGTGTCCTAATAGGACAGTATTGTTGACTGATAGCGAGATAGTCCCTCCCCAGGCTTACATGTTTAAACATGTGGTCCCCAGGTGGTGGCGCTGTTTGGTAAGATTGTGAAAACTTTAGGAGGTGGAGCCTTGCTGGAGAAATTGAGTCACTGGGGGCGGGACTTGAGGCTATATTTCTTGTGCAGCTGTAGTTTCTAAGTATGGATACAATGTGAGCAGCCAGCCTGCTGCAGCCACGCCTACTCTGTCTGCTGTCATGGCTTCCCCACGGCAATATCCCTCTGGAACTGGAAGACAGAATAAATTATGTCATTTTCCTCAGGGTGCTTTTTCTCAGCATCTGATTAACTGAGACAAAGGGTGCAGAGTAGAGAAAATGCTCGAACACCTAGTGCTTTTTATGTTTCAGACAAAAACAGACTTGAACTTGACAGAAGTGTAGAGGCCATGGCATCGATAGCCCAATTCAGGATACTTCTAACTTATTACAAATAAAAATGTTTAATAATTTCCCCATAGAGTTAGATTTTAAATGAGATGTTATGGACATCTGAATAAAATCAGAAAAAAAAAAGGAATTGTCTGATCTCAAGGTATTTATGAAGTAATGGGGAGTAAGGCACACACTGAGATGGTGACATAGTAGTGACATCATGGCACAAGGTGGCGGGATGTGGCCACCTGTGAAGCTACAATGACTGAAGTAGGTATGGGCGGCTGATTCATGTTTTGACAAGAATGTGCAGTGGGCAAGGTTCAAAAGCAATCAGGCGGAGGGCACTGGCTGAAAGATTAAGCATGGGGTGTTACTAGAACATCCTCCCTATTTTAGGACATCTACCGTGTATCTTTTTAGGATATTTTGTGAAGAGTCAATTTGAAGTTTGACGGATTACCCCAAACATTCCAACATTTTGGCTTGAGTAATCAGCAATACCTTTAGTCATTAAGACTACAATAAATCGTTCATATAAGATTTTCTATCTAACGAGTACACATGAGGAGAATGAGACCCCTCAGTTCAAAACCACTGGGATATAGGGTTAAAAAATGTATTTTTGCTAATGGTATTAGTATCCAGGATAAAACTCCTCCCAATGTTGGAGGCCATGGAGAATTGTTGATGGCTTTAGAATGCTGCGTGAAGAAACCACATGCACACATGCTGCACATGCTGCTGCAGAGAGTGAGAGGCCCATGGGGAGATAGAGCAAGAGAGAAGTCAAAGACATAAAAAGACATGAAATGCAGAAGAGGTCAGAGTTGGCTGTATCGACTGAGGTTCTTTCTCTTACCCTCTGTGTGTGTGTGAGAGAGAGAGAAAGAGAGAGAGAGAGAGAGAGAGAGAGAGAGAGAGAGAGAGAGAGAGAGAGAGAAAGAGAGAGAGAGAGAGAGACAGACAGAGGAGAGACAGAGAGAGAAGGGGAGAGAGGGGGAGAGAGATATTTTGACAGAGACAGAGAAGACATGGACATAGACATAGACACAGGGAGAAAAGGGGAGAGGGATGGAGAGAGAGACAGAGAGAGACAGATAGAGAGACATGGGCATAGACACAGGGAGAGACAGAGAGAGGAGAGAGAGAGGGAGAGGGATAGAGAGAGACAGAGAGAGACAGATAGAGACATAGACATAGACACAGGGAGAGACAGAGAGAGAGAGAGAGAGCGAGAGAGAGAGGGAGAGGGAGAGTGAGAGAGAGAGGGAGAGGGAGAGAGAGCGAGAGAGAGAGAGAGAGAGAGAGAGAGAGAGAGAGACCTGGCCAAGTACTACATAAAACTCATACATGGAGTGGAGACAAGAAGCAAGATTTAAGATCATTTAAAACCTGAGGAGGATTCTGAAAATTACTGAGTTGACTATGGGAAAGGCTAAGGTGAAGAGATTATTAGAAGGCAAGGAAACCAATGAGAATCTTGAAGAATGTTCTATAGATAGACAAACATGAGAAGGGAAGGTTAGAGTGAAGGGCCCGACCTACGTGTTCATTTCACGGAGCTACCATAGCACACAGTTCCAGAATTTCAGGAAAATCAAGTGTGAATCGAGAATTCTGTACATTATATTCGTATTGTATAGGTTGAAATACGTTCCCAGGGCACCAGGCAAGTTACTTAGAGGAGTCCTTGTATTGCTAGCGATTGATCCCAAGGGTGTCTGTCTCAGAGCTTTGAATCCTACATCCCCAGTGTCTTCTCCTGGACAGCTAACTGGGTCGCACACTATTCTCAGAGCTCAGCCCCACACAAACCCTAATTGGTTTTCGCATCTGAAAGGTTGTTCATCACTTTGTCATTTCTAAATTTAACATGATCTAATCCATGCACAAGATGGGAGATTTCAGACCCTGTGGGAGGAGAAGTGCCACATGCCGAGTTTCTAAATATATCTGGACACAAAATATTTTAAAAGATGCAGAACTTCAAGAATGGTTTTCTTAATCTCAGATTTTACTCAACTTGTGATTTTGTACTGAGTTAGCTATTTCCTTTCTTTCATGGAGGAATTACCTGACAACTTTCTACCTTGAAAAATTCCTTTATACAGGAAAAAAATGTTAATAAAAACTAGAGATAAGTATGCCTACAAACAATGGAAACCTATAGTAAACGAAGAGTTTTTAAATGTCAATCTCCTGACTATTGACATCACAGCTAGAAGTTTGTATAAATGCAGTGATTCAGTACATTGTCGAGAAGCCCAAGTCTACATGGTAGTGGGGAATCACAGAGCAAGCCTTGTACAGATTTTTCGGAGTCATGGTGACACCCACGCAGAATTACACTTTCCTGTGTAATTGGCTAAGTGATCTTTGAAGCTCAGTATTCATGGGCTCAGAGACTGAAGTAGCATAAGGACTCAATCATCCTTTTAGAGTGGCTTTGGTCAAAACGTGATGTTGGCAAGGTCTCTTCCATTTGTGCCAGAACTTGCATCTCTTCTCACAGAGACCAGCCGGTTAGCACCATGCCTCTCTTTAAGCTTCACCTGCTTTGCTGTGTTGGATCCACCCACAACCTTCAACCTCTTCTGAGGCCCAGATGCCACTCTGACGAGCTTTAGTTGGCCCTGGGTACTGGTCCTTTCTGAGAGTCCCAGATGATTCTAACATGCAAAGTTGAGAAACAGTCTGGACAGTTAACCCCATGGCCCTGCTGGCCTTAGTCTACCGGTTCCTATATCATTGGGCTGTTTCACTTTAAGAACTGACTCCCTTCTACAGCCTTCAGAAAACAAGCTGAAAAGGCAGGCTGGCGAGGAGTACTTGAATCCATTCCTTGATCATCTTCCAGAACAAACTGGGAGAAGTCCAGAAAACACAGCATTGACAAAACACAGCAGGCTTCTGGATCCCGCTGCCTCCCGTGCCGGGCAGATTTAGAAAGCACAGCAGAGGCCCCTGGGGGAATCCAGCTAGACCACCTACTTGATCACTCAGGAGATTTGCTTATACTTTCTGATCCCATTTCTTCATCTTCAATAACCAAAAGGTCTGCCTCTTAAAGCTTCATTACACAACTATTTAAACAGTATTTAAAACAGTGCCCTGCATTTCACAGGTGTTCCACAGTGGCAGATATTTAAATAGAACAATGAAGTGGTCAGAACCCATCTACTGATTCCACTGTAAATTCATAATGGCCGCCATATATCAAGCCAGTCTTTCCCATTTCCCTTCTTTATCCGCTGTATACATATTTGTCACTTAGCACACTTATGTCAGCCAAACTGCAAGACAGTTGAGTGTAGCAGTGCATGAAAATACATGATTCTTCTCGTGACTCCTTGTACATTTTCATAAATGCTTCAACAGGGGAGCTTATCTATATCATGGATTTCAAATAATTAAAAACTTGTTTGCTAGGGGTAGGACAATAAACAAACTGACCTTCTGTTTATGGACACTGTAAACAGGGTCCTAAGATGTTCAGAGAAATGTGTAAGGAGAAAAAAAACACACAGACCTACCACCACAAAAGGACAGGAAGTAGAAAAGAAGCTGCTGAGAAAATGCAAGGAAGCAGCTCTAAGACCCACACCGGGCCATTTGCTGATTGAGTCAGTTCTCAGCAGTGATCTGTCTCTCTACATTCTTATTGTGTAGAGAAGCCAAGCTCTTCCATCCAGTTCACCTCACCCTTGTGCTGCTGTGCCTCTTGCTCTGTGTCAGATTCTCAGTGGCAAATTCTTGGACTCAGCTGCAGTAGCAGATCTGTATTCTGTGCACGGGTCTGCTTGTCTGCCAACCACTCACTGGTGAAATAGTGCCCCTCCTTGATTGTGTAGCTCAGCCTCGTACCTCTGTCTGTGGTGGGCAAACCTCATGTGACTGTTGCAGAAGTATCATGATCTGACTGCTTGATAGAACCACAAGTAGAGGGAGCAGAGACATAACTAGATGAAAGTCATGTGTGCTGAACCCAAGCAAACGTTAGCCTGAGATTCCTTATGAGATCATGCTGAAGATGCAATCCCGATAACGAATGGTATTGGATATCCCTGGTTATCCATCAAAACTGCTCATACTTAATTCGTGGATATCCCTTAGGTTAGAGCTGTCATGATTCGCCTGTGTGTCTCCTTCTAGCAGTTGCTGCAACTACTTTTCTCAGAAGAGAAATATAAGTAGAGCTGAAAAAGTAACAGTGGCATCTTGCGGGATGTGTGAAACTTTTGCTAGATCACCCAAACCCTTTACCACCTTGGGGCTGTTGAATGCTTTCTCAGTGGTAGAGGAGTCTGCAGAGAGTCTGTGTCCACGAGCTGTAGCTCTGGGCTTCTGCAGGAGAGGTCTTTAGATAGTTCATTTTTGGAGGCATGTCTCTGATTCCAGGGTTTCCATCAAGTTCGCAACTACTGCCTTCTTGGTTCCC
This sequence comes from Arvicanthis niloticus, assembly GCF_011762505.2. Classification (NCBI taxonomy): domain Eukaryota; kingdom Metazoa; phylum Chordata; class Mammalia; order Rodentia; family Muridae; genus Arvicanthis; species Arvicanthis niloticus. Next base: position 130,460,713 of record NC_047661.1, read on the forward strand.
ATATAGAAATGGCCCCTGCCAACCTCGCTCATATGAGTGAACTCTGACCTCATTCATTCTCATCCTTCATGTGCTTAGTTAGGCCAGTAATAGTTGCTCCATCCACCAAGACCCAGATGCATTCATTCTCATTGATGACTGCCTTGTAAATGCTGATTTTCTATGCAATATTATACTTATGTCGATCTAGCAAATAATATTCCTCTCGATAGGTGCCCATCAGCCTGCGACTTTAAATTTCTCTCCGATGGCCATTAAGTGCAGCTGTTCTCCTGTCGACACCGGGACTGTGTGCTGTGATGCCAAAGGCTGAAACCTGAGCCAAGGCTAGGAGCATGCATGTCAAGCTCGTGAGGAGGGCAAGCCTCCACTAGTATGCCCTAACCTGTATCTGAGCAGAGTGGTAGGCGCAGGGCAGCTCTTGATACAATCATATGCTAAGTTCACCTAGAACCAGTCTACAGACATCTGAGCTCTGGCTGGCTGGCTATGGCTGTCAGTCCTGAATTCTGAGATAGACAGTTATATCTTAATGCAATAGATGACCAGTTAGTGCCCGTTGAACCTACAGTGAGTCTGAGAGACAAAACACCCGCCTGTAGGAAAACGGGGGCATATGAACAGGAGAGATTACGAAAGAGGACTTCTGATCAGTGTGTTGTCCCTGATGAAGTTCACGTAACACAACTTTAACTATTTTAAAGTGAAAATTTCAGTGATATTTACCACATTAATAATGTAATAAGGACCACGTATAACTCCCAAATTTCATTATCCAAAGTCTAACAATTATCCATTAAGAAGTTTCTCCAAAACTTTCTTTTGTCAGTTCTTGGCAACATCAATCTATATTTTTGTTTCTTTTTTCATATATTTACCTGTTGATATGGAATAGCTCATGCCTCTCCTCAAATTTATATATCAAAGTCCCAACACTCCCCCCCCATGACTGCATTGAAAATAATGTCTTTGCAGAGGTAATTAAGACAAGCAAGATCTGAAGGTGAAGACTAGAGAAGCGATGCTCTTGTAGGATGGTGATGATGACACCATGTCCTCCTACCCCCAGGAGGGGGCCAGGACTCAGCCATGCTGGCACTCTGGTACCAGATTTCCCACCTGTACATCTGTAACAAATATAGCCAGCTATTGAAGTCACTCAGTATTTACTCTCTCTCTCTCTCTCTCTCTCTCTCTCTCTCTCTCTCTCTCTCTCTCTCTCTTTCTCTCTCTCTCGGATCCTCATATTAGTGAGGTCATACAACAGTAGGGACTCTGTAGATATGTTTCCAAGCATTATCTCTATACTATTCCCTTTTTATGGCGGAATAATTCTGAAGTACATGGTGCCTCTCACATGCTGTCTCTCCATCCTTTGATGGACGCGAGTTGTTTCCATTCATGGCTGTTATAAGCAAGGTTTCTGTCAACATTTATGTATGGAGATTGTTTGTACATTTGTTTTCCAGTCTTGTGGGCTATATCCAGGAGTAGAATTGCTGAGAGAGGAAGATGGGTGCTGCTCTGAATGTCTGGTCTCCATTACCAGGACTGATTCCAGGCTCATACGTGAAACCCTTCCTTGAGTTCCACAAGACCACCCTAAAATATATTCAATACTTTATAATGCTTTATCACTTTACATTTCTGGTGCCATAGCTCACTGCGGTTACTGACAACTTGCAGAGGAACCTAAAGTAACCAAGGATGAAAGTTTAGGTTTCTATTCACAGTGTAATGGAATGAAATCTGAACTGTTAGCTAGTGTTTTCTAGAGGGATGTTCAGGCTCCACTAGACAGTATCGTGCAGGTGACTGCCCTGATCTGACACTGAAGTCTCGATTTACAGCAAGACTGTTGCTGACATCCACACTTACCTTTGAGACCACTCAGCATAGGACCTTGCATTTAGGGCATATTCCAACTCAAAACGGCTCCGTAAGGCTGCCACGTGGCTTCGGCCAGGCCCTGCTCGGCTCAGCAGGCAATCAGAGGAAGAGGAAGGTGACAGAGAGCCACTGCTGTTACTTGATGCAGGAGACATGAGCTGCATGGGGAAGGCATGGAAGGCCTTGTTTACTAAGTCCAACAGGCAACGGAACTGCAGCTTGCGTTTGAGGACTCCTAGTTTAACCTCATCTACACTTGCTTCTGCTCTTTCCTTCAACCTCTGGTGGTGAGACCTGCTCAGCTTCATCTACCTTTTCTCCCATTTCTATTTTGAGGCTGGTGTTATTCCTATTCCTATCTTCCCCAAACACAGTAAACCTAAGTTAAATGTATAAAATGTTATTCAGATAATTCTCATTTCATGATCAAAAGATCGGCCACGTTCCTCATTGAGGTGCTAGCATTCACTCACGGCAGAGATCCTTTCAATGGTAGCTAAAAATTTTCCCTGAAATAAAAACAAATTTATACACTACCTTAGTTTCTTTTCTTGTTGCTCTAATAAAATACTCTGACAAAAGCAACTTAAGAGAGAAAGGTTTGTTTTAGCTCACAGATCAAGACACAGTCCATCTTGCTTAGAAATTCTTGGCAACGAGAGCTTGACACAGCTCTGAGATTGCATCCACAGGCAGGAAACAGAGTGATAACTTATTCTGCTCAGCTCACTCTCTCCACTTTATACAGTCTAGGATCTCAGGAATGATTTCCTGTTGAAATGGGTCTTCCCATATCAGTTAACATAAGACATCCAATACAATCACCCACAGACGCGCCCAAGCATCTGTTTCCCAGGTGATTTTAGGTCTTATCAAGCAGACAACAGTAACCATCATATGGACTTTTGTAAGAACACATCCATTTTGTAAGATGAAGCATGGTTTAATATCTCTTTTTCCAAAGAGAACAAAATCAATCTCTTTGCTAACTGGCAGTCCTTTGGATGTTTGAAAACAACCTGTGGGCTTATGTTGATCTTCTCATCCTTTTGGTAAAAAAATTCCTGGTTCCTGCAAATGCTCCTTATAATATAGGATTTTAACTTGTTCGGCATTCTGATTGCTCTCCACTACAATGCAAATGACAGTTTTCATTATTCTTTTAACGATGACCTAGAGTTCAATTGGGTCCTCTTTTGTTTTGTCATCTCAGAGAAGGGATGGTCAGACCTTTTGTTCTGCAATGGGAGAGCCTCCTCACACTATAGCTGCCTCTGAGTTTATTATAGCACTAACATGACCCTGAGAACATGTCTCCTGTTCATCTTTTTACTATTGTTTCTATGGCTCCAGGAAGAACAGTGTGTTACTCCTTTCAAATTTATTCTTGTTAAACACGTGCTATTATTTCATTTTCCAAGGTATTCTAGATTCTTGCCTTCAAATGTTTTCTGACCCTCTCAAACATTGTCACATCATCAGTGTGACCAGCAGGTCTCCCTTGACCTTGGTGTCAGGCTGACTGAGACATTGGATAGCGGGGAGGACAGAGCCATATGAGGTCCCACAAGCCTGGCTCATTAATTAGTGTAACCTGTACAATGAACTCTCTCTGCATATAAACACTTTATCTTCTCTCTTTAGGGGTGAGTGTTCCAGAAGTCCTGATTAATGTGGCAAAACAAATTTGTTTGCCAGATCCTTCCATCCGTTCTCCCTGTTTTTGGGTTGCCGTATTTATGGTTTTTATACCTGGAATGCAGCACAGTGACTAAAAAGCAAGTTGGAGAGGAAAGGGCTTATTTGGCTTACACGTCCATATTGCTGTTTATCATGGAAGGAAGTCAGGACAGGAACTCAAACAGGGCAAAAACCTGGAGGCAGGAGCTGACTCAGAGAACATGAATGGGCACTGCTTCCTGGTTTGCTACTTCTCAATGCTCAGCCTGTTTTCTTATGTAACCCAGGACCAGCAGCCCAGGGGTGGAACTACTCACAATGGACTGGCCTCTTAACATACCCTACAGCTGAATCTTATGGAGACATTTTCTCAATTTAGGTTTCCTCTTTCCAGACAATGCTGAAAGGTCTGTGTGTCAAATTGACTTAGGCTAGCCAACACAACTGATCCCTTGACAACCTGACACACAGACAAATAACTATTAAGCCACTCCTTTTTTTCTTATTTGTCCCAAAAATCCCACATTAAAAATATAAATAACTTTAAAAGCCTCACAGTCTTTACTAATTCAAACACATTAACATTTCAGCCACTATAAAAAAGAAATCTCATCTCTCTAAAAAAAAAAATCCCTTTTAGAAGTTCAAAGTCTCTTAACATTGGGTTCCTTTAAAAATTGAAATTAAAGTACCTTCTTCAAGAAGGAAGAACCAGGGCACACGTACAATATAACCAAAGGAGACTCTAACCACCATAAATCCCTCAATGAGGGACTCCCTCACTATCTTCTGAGCATCTATAGAGCAGCTCACTGACCCCTCCATACTCAATGTCTCTTCTAGCTCAATGTTCCAAAGTCTTTCCACAGTCCTTCCCCAAACATGGTTAGGTCTGTCACAGTAATATTCCACTTCTTGTACCAACTTGTCTTAGGGTTTCTATTCCTACAATCAAATACCATGACTAAATAGTAAGTTAAAAAGGAAAGAGTTTATTTGGCCTGGACTTCCATATTCTGTTCGTTGTTGAAGAAAAGTAGAAACTCAAACAGGGCAGAAACTTTGAGGCAGGAGCTGATGCAGGGGCCACAGAAGGGTGCTGCTTAACTGACTTGCTACTCCTGCCTTGCTCAACCTGCCTGCTTTTTATAGAATGGAGGACAACCAGCCAGGGATGGCACCACCCACAGTGGGCTTGCCCATACTCCATCAATCACTAATTAAGAGAATGCTTTACAGCTAGATCTTTGGGAGGATTTTTCTCAATTTGGATTCCTTCTTTTTGATAAGTCTGGTTTTTGTATCAAATTGACATAAGACTAACCAGCGCATGGGGGCACCTCCCATCCTCATCTAATAAGCTATAATCCCAGGATAGGAACAACCTTGTCTGGTTAAAGTCCATGAGTGACACTGAGAGGATTCTTAAAGCTCAGACCTGAAGGTGTCTTGTAATAGCCACGTCCTCTAGAGATGCCCTTGTCAGGAGTCAGTCCTGAAGTCTCACCAACACGAGCAGCTAATCTCCCCACATCCCTAACTTCCTGTACCAAAAGGAAGGGCAGGGAGGCTTTATGTCAGAAGAATGCCCCCTCTCAATTTTCCTCTCTAGAAGTTTCTGTGAAGAAGGAGACAGAATGATTTGTGCCTGCCAGCCTGGAAATATTTCCTAATAGAGGAGGTTCCGGGGATGCTGAGCTGGGGTTTACTGTAAGGAAGGAAATGTTTCTTGTGGGATTCTTGTTCTGATTTGTTGTGCAGGCTCGTGGCCTTCACCTCTGCATGTGCACAGACCACAGTCTTGTGTAAAGTCCTTATGTCTTCCTGTGTGTTTGAAATGTATTATTTCTAGATGGATGCTCCTGTTTTAGCTCCTTTGCCTATTTTTAAATGCTATTTCATGATCAGGCGTATAGCAAATTAAGGCAATTATAGAGAAAATTAAAGCAAACATCTCCTTGATATTAAGGTAATTTTTCCCATTAGCCTGATTTTCAGCATCAATCACTCGGTGTCCTGTAAGGGCTCTGCTTTTCAGTGGATTCGTGCATTTTTGAGATAGTGACTTTCTTCTGTATTGAACACAAATGGACAATGGCTTTCTAGCAAGCTCGCCGCTTCTGTACAGATTTGTAGAAAAAAAAAAGATGAAATATTTACCTTCCAATATGCTTGATAAACTTACAAATCTTAAATATTTGTTTTATTTATTTATTTGCTTCCATGCATATAAAGTGTGTCTGTGTGCGTGCGTGTGTGTGTGTGTGTGTGTGTGCATCTGTGTGTGTGCGTGTGTGTGTCTCTGTGTGTGTGTGTGTCTGTGTGCATGTGTCTCTGTGTGTGTCTCTGTGTGCATGTGTGTGTGCACGTGTCTCTGTGTGTGTCTGTGTGCATGTGTCTCTGTGTATGTGTCTGTGTGCATGTGTCTCTCTGTGTGTCTATGTGTGTGTGTGTGTGTGTGTGTCTGTGTGCGTGTGTCTCTGTGTGTGTCTCTGTGTGTGTGTGTATGTGTGTTCATAGTGGCCAAGAATTACAGAAAATTATGACCTGCTGGATGCAGGTGCTGGGATCTAGATTCTAGGTCTCTGACTGTGTCATAGACACTCTTAGACACTCAATCCTCTCTCTATCCCCCCATTCTTTAAATCTTTCTTTTTTTTTAAACATACCTATTTTTAAGCTCAGCATGACTGCAAACATTCTCTAGCCTGGTTATTTTTGTAACCATCAAAATTTGATATGAATTTGCTTCTGCCCCTGGAGAAGCAGCAGAATCTGGTCTTCCTGGGGGTTTCATCGGTCAGCTACAGTCAGTCACCATCTTCAAGCACCATGTCACTTATGTTCCCTTACTGCCTTTGCGACCTTCTTCGCAGGATATTGTAGAGACCCTTATATCATTCTCTTTGTGTACCAAATCCTCGAGGAAATGTACTGTAAGAAATTACCCAGGAACCTCATGCCAAGAGAAGAAAAGTTTGAAAGCCTGTGACCAGCCAAGGGGGATCTTGGACTCCAAAAAGAAGAGAGATTTCAAGACAATTCTGACAATTTGTAAGATTGCCCAGTGGGAGACTGGACCTTAGACAGTGATGATAGCTGGACCTCACCATGCCTGGGAATGATTAGTTGTGGTCTTTACTTGTGGTTAAACCTCAATTTCCTGTCAGAAGGCAGAAGAGCAACCAGGGTGTGGGGTGTCGCTGGACCCTTCTTCCCATTGACCCAGCTTGAGTAGTTTCATTTCATTTGTGTATTTAGTTGGCTTGCCAGAGCTGCTGAGACCCAGTCTCTGACCTCATATTCCCATGATGTCCCGGCAGTTGTGAACTTCTACACAGATGCTTCAGAAGGTCAGATTCTTACCTCCACATTACAGAGGCACTCCTCCAGTTTCCTCACAACTTCAGAGAACTCGGGTCTTCCCTGTAAAACAAGAAAAGACTATTTTTCTCCCTCAAGAATAAAAGAAAGGAAATGCATTGGGTTTGAAAAAATTGAGTATTTGCATTTGTAAAGAATGAGATTAGCAATAAAGTATATTTTTTCTTTAAAACGCACTTGTATTGAAGGGCTAATTGAATGTTCATTTACTGTTCATGGAGGGATGTTGAGTCTTTCTGTGATAAGAGTTTTAACTCAGAATTTGGAACTACATTCAGATAATGAAATAGTAGAAAATCTTTAATTAGCTTTGCGTGTTTTTAAATGGCAGGGTTTCTTCTTCAAAAGGAAAGAATAAAAGCAAATGCTGAGGACTGTTAACCAACTCGATGCCTTACAGTGTGGTGTGGGCACCCCAGGAAGAACCCCTGGCCCTCAGTTTGAATTCAGCTTCATTTCTGGAATGACATCTCTGATTGACAGCCAAGGCCAGGCTAGGGACCTCAAGACTATGCCCTACTTTCGGGTTTATGGTTTTAGCTTCAAATATTGCCATTGAAGATATTGGTTATTATGAACTGCAGTGCCATAGAAGTTTGGTTAAGTGGTTATTGTGTCCGCTGTATATTTCAAGCCTTGTTTGAGTCACAAGGGATATAAAAATGAATGAGGAACTACAAGAAAAATTCTTAAAGTCTTGGAAAACGTTGGTCTCTTTTAAAGAAATAATATGTTTCCTTGTGCGGGAGACTAAGGACCGTGCACCCCACCACTTCTCCTTTTATGAAACTTTCACCGCCAGGAGGGGGAGAGGCCGATTGAACGTGCAGGCTCAGCAGCCAGCTAATTTAGAACCGTAGCAGAACAATTTCTCCATCTCTATCTGTTTCTCCCCCGAGGACACTGTTTGCTCCGGAGCCTGCACAAATGGGAGCCTTGCTGGAGAGCTCAGTCTCGTTCCTCCGAGATGGTGGGTGGCCAGCTGTGTCTTCCTCGATGCTGTATCTAAGGGTTTCTACTGGTAGCACACCATGTTATCACCCCTTCCACACAGGCTTTTTTCTTTGGTGTTTTAATGACTAGCTTACAGTCAAGCTGTGTGTGCTTGGTTCCTTTACTGTACATATACAAAGTCCCAGCACCTTGGCTTACAGGCTCCTGGTCTCTTCCTCCCCAGTGAGTTTGCCCTTTCAGTTGACAATGACACTCACTCTTGGGTCCTACCTGAGTCTCATAAAAAGGTCTGTGAGGTTTCTCCCTGTCCCCCACCCTCCTCCATCGTTACAGTCATGCTATGTCTCTTCCTTTGTGTGCCCTACTTGTAGAATTTGAGTTCTAACACTCTGGACACCTGGTTCTCTGGAGTCACCATGTCAGTAAAACCAAAGCCTTCTCATTGAGACACTTTCCATTGGTTCTCGGACACCATAGCATCATCTAACTCTCCACTTCCTGTATGTTCATCTAACCTGCTTTACCCATCCTTTCTTTGTTTTATATTTCACCACAGTGGGTCACACCTGTTACCACTCCCACCCACAGAGCCCAACTTCCTTATTCTTTCTCATGTTTGAATTCTCCTCAAAATGACGCCAGCCTTATCTTAGGATCCCTTTCACTGCAACTGGCCTTTTGCACTGCCGAGAGAGCCTCTCACTTATGTCTGGCCTATGCTCTGTCACATCTTGCAGACTATTCCCAGTTCTCTAGCTCCCAGGATGACATCTCTGTACCCACCCGTTCCTCCCCATGCCTAGCCTCCATCCCTAGCCTTGTCCCTTTTGAGGATAGATGGGCTTGCCTACTTTACCTGCAGCTAGCTGGCTCTGTCACATGTGTGCTCTGTTGTGTGGTGTGTGTCTGTTTGTGTGCGTGTGTGTGTTCTGCCAGCAATTCTCCCCACTATGTGCTTTACCTGACACTGTTCTTGTTCTGTCATCCCGCTGGCCTACAGATGCACAGTGTGTTTTTCCATCTAAACATCAGCAACAAAATAAAACTAGTATGTGGACTCTTGGGATCCACTCTGTTCATCTGCTCACTTTTACCCACAAGATGCCTTAAGAGTTGTCTAATCCTTGTGTCTTTTTGAACACCTCCACACCTTCATGCCAATCATACTTTCTCGGACTACACTTTCCTTGTGTGGAGAACAAATACAACCTCTTTGGTAAACTCAATGTTAAATTCCACTGTTCCTCTTACTTTTCATGACATTAAGCACATTCCTTTGTCCCTACGATGTCTTTTCAGTTGACTCTGAAGCCTTCCCTGCCTCTGTCTTTGGCTCTTTGATTTTCTTCCTTCCCTCGGGATTTTTAGTTATCCCAGGATGATTCTATTTTGAGTTAGTTTGTTGATGAATCAGCTCTGCCTCTCCTCTGTAAACAAGTACCGGCTTCCTACCTCTGGATCTCTTCTCTCCAGCTGTGAACTCTAATCTTCCCTGGTTCAGTAAATGACAACAGTGTCTACTTACTGAGATCCTAAGCACAGAACGGCCTATGACTTCTTTCTTTACTGAGTTTGCATCTAGTGTACTGTGAAATTACAAAGATTTTCCTTCAAAGTTTATCTACAGCCACCATGATCAACCTGCCCACTGATAAACACTGCAAACGCTGGAAAATTGTAAAGAGTATCCTGGAGCACAAGCAAACCATGTAGAACCCCGAAGGCACAGACACAAAGGAAGTCTTAAACCTTTACTCTCTTGTTAGTAATAGCATTTATTCTGAGCTTAGATATCCCAAAATGCATCACAGGAATTCAAATCCCTGTAGTGTGAGTAATCAGAATCAAGGGGTCAGAGTTCAGAGCCATTGCAATAAAATGTCCATTACTGTATAACTAGTGACTTCAGATTTAGGGGTCTCTAGCAAATTGTATGTTTTGAACATTGTTTTTACCTTGTAATTTCTATGGTTTATGAGCCCATCACAGATTAGTCAGTTCTTTCCTGAGTCTCATTGTACTGGAATCAAGGTGCCTGACATAGGTAGCTCACAAGCTGGATGCTTAGTTTTCTCCTGGCCATCATAGGCTCATGTTTCTACTAATTCCTCTGTGCTGCACATGAGAAAACAGTCCCCACAGGATACCCTTTGTCTAGGATAAGACAGAAGAAAAGCAGAGATAGAATAGTTCCTTGTCTCTACGTGTTCTGTGCGCTCCCCTGGAGAGGGGGTGATGTCTCATGGGCCATTCTGGAGTGCCTGTCACTAGCAGGCAGCCTAGATCAAAGAGATCCTAGGGTCAAGTGACTCCAGGATCCTGTGTGAACTACCTAAGCCTTGAACCACACACATAGGCTATACTCTCTGCTGCCTGGTAAGGCCACAAGAAATGAGCTGAGGTCACATTTATGGATCATAAGGCCTTATTCTGAATATTCTGTCACAGTAGAATTGTCTGACTTTTATTCTCCGCCTGAGAGAAAACTGCCACACTGTGGAGATCCAACTAATAAAACACATCCTTTTGGTGTGTAAGTGACTCCATAAAAGAGCTCTCTATCTTTTGCTAGATTTGTTTTAGTATCTCTTAGAACTGGGTGAATCCATATCCATACCACTAGCTACAAGGCATTTTGAAGGTGAGCAGTGGTTTATTTATTCTTGTAGATTTAGATTTGTCTACCGGATAGGTTTGAGTTCACTCTTGTTAAGTCGAATTAGATCATTAAAATAAAAATTTCATTCTCAACCTATCTCTCTGCTGTCAGAGCCACATCTTGTCCTGCTGACATTATTTAAATATTCTTCTATTAGTGCAACTTTCTAAAAGCATGATCCAGACAACAGACAAGGTAATGTCATGTAAGCATGCACCTCAGATCAAGCAGTGCTTCTCACAAAAGCCTGTAATCACATCCCATCTCATTTGCATAAGTGAAAAACAATGTCCTTGTATTTTTCTCCAAGACAAGTAGCAACCTGTCCTGTGATCTCTTACCTACTCTTCCTCCTGCAGATTCCCACCTGGCCATACTAAACCTGTGTGGGGTCTACCACATCCGTCCAGTGCAGTCCACCACACCCCTCGTGTGTGGCCCACCACATCTCCCATCTGCGTGAAACACTTATTTTCATATTCGGTTGTTCACTTCTTGTGCCAGTGCATAGCCTTCACACCTGGTGAGGCATGGCTCCACATACATCTCCATCCCCAACTTGAAAGGGCCATGATCAGGGCCTTGAATCTGAACATTTCTCTAAAACTCTCACTAGACTGAATTCATATCATCTACTCCACCCATAGCGTGAAGTCCACCCCACCCTTGGGGCATTTGCACTTGATATTCTCCTCAGCAGGACTTCCTGTACCTTTCTCTCTCATACCTTATGTTTAAATGGTGCTTTATGAGAGAACCTGCCTGCCTGCCTGCCTGCTCAGCCCGAGATCGGGCTCTCTAACTTCTTTTATGCTGTATTTACTCAATAGCATCCCTCACTGTCAGGTACCTCGTACCTATTCTCATGCTCCCTTGTTTGCTGCTTATATCACAGCACAGAATGTACACCCGATGAGGCAGAGATCCACCCACATCTTGATCCCCAAAGTATAAAGGTCATAATCTGGGCCTTGAATCTGAAATATTTGTTAAAACCCTCATTGAACTAAAAATTGAATTAATAACTATATGTTTTATTTTTTCCTCAAAAATTTATCACATGAAGTTTATATAACATATTTATATATTATGTAACAAGTTTATATTACATGTTTATTTCTTCCTTCTTTCTCTCTCTCTTTCTATGCACCAAGGAACTCCTTTTAAGATACCCTTTTGAAGGAAGCTTGAAATGATGCTAGCTTCAGTGGGGAGGCTTAGAAAGGCAGCATCATGGACAACTCCAACATTTATTGTTCTCAGAGCATCTCATCTAACTCTGTACGGCTGACAGGTTGTTGTCAGTGGTGGTAGTGGTTGTATTTAATATAGGAAAAGCAAAACATAAGAAAAATGAAGTAATTCATGAAAGTGCCGCCATTGGTCAATAGCACAGCTGACTTTAACACTAGGCAGAATTAAGGTCTTCATCTCCTAAGTCCTATGGTCTGGACACCTATGTCTGTAGTGATGGAGATGGTTCCCTTCCAGGTGTGTGAGGCTGGGAGCCCGAGATGGACTTCAGCATCAGAGACACATGTCACACCTTAAAAGACTTTGGGGTTCACACCTCCTATCTGTGCAAATCCAGATATTAACCACCTTCAGCTTCCATTTCTTAAGCTTCAAAGAACATGCAAAATCAAAAAAGTAATAATAAGATGATATTTTGGGCAAACACACTGCAAACTCTGAAGTGCTCTGCCAAGACCCTGAGTTGTTTAGTTACTTACTAATGGAATGTTCTGGGTATGAGTTCTCAGGCTCATGAGCAAATGTGTTAACAGTTCACTTTATATTTAAAACAAGAGCTTCTCACGCTTTTGAGGACACCATGGTATTCCTTAAAAAGCAGCCACCATTAAAAAGGTCAACTCCTAAGCAACAGACACCAGCCTGCTGGTAGACTCCACATTCTCATGGGTTTTGCTCTCTGCTCTCTTCTCAGGCGGATGGCTCTTACCTCTTGCTTTCATGTTGCAAGTGACGGCAGCCTGTCCTGCATCCTGTGTGGTATGCACCCAAGATGTAACCCTGTGTCACCAGCTAACCTACATAGTAGGTAATAAGCTGCTATCTGCACCCAGCAGTGTGCTGTGTTGTGCCTGCTGTTGTACTGACTGCCCTGACATCATCCAGAAAGAGGCCTTTCCAAAGAGCAGATCTTACTCAACTAGGGGACTTGTAACCTTTTATTGTCTGTCATTTCCCTCATTGTCACAACCAATAACAGGTCAATACCTTCAGGGCCAACTGAGATGTTTTTATTACAAAAGAATATCTGCACCCTATGAAGTTACTTAAAAACGAAAACGACAAAAGGAGAGTTTTGATTACTGAATTTTTTCAGTCCAGGCCTTGTGTAGATTCGAGCCTCACCATCCACTGAAGAAAATGTAAATGATTCCGAGTCCTGAGCTACAGTTGTTCAGCATTTGCAAGACTAACCAACATACTAGCAAAACTGATTATTATCAAAGCCCATTTCGTTTTGAAAGTCTCTCTCTCTCTCTCTCTCTCTCTCTCTCTCTCTCTCTCTCTCCAGTAAATGAGCTGTAGAAATGCTAACAAGAGCTGCCGCCTGTATTCATTACATATTGCTCGCTTAAGTCAACAATTTAATAAGACACCTTATTAACAGATTTGAGGAGAATGTGATTTACATCCTGATATTCATGGAAGGGATAAAAAAAATCTTCAAAAATGAGCCCGAGCAAAGACAGAGTGAGGAAGATAATTTCATTTCTAAAATCTCAGAGCTCTCTGGTAACTCAGAGGTAGACGCTCTCATCCTGTCTGAAGGGAGAGTTTCATGGTAGTCACGCAGTGTTTCTTCTGGTCAGCACCGAAAGCAGGTACAATGTGCTACCAACCTTGTGAGCAGGCTTCCCTGGTGTGTGTGAGGTGGCAGAGTTGGTGTCTCCTCTGCATGGCTGCTCTTCCATGTGTCCTTATACACAGGAAGCCATTCTCGTGGGGCTAGACTTTATGAATGCGGTGTCAGAAAGTTACTGGGTAGCCATTGTTTCCTTGCATGAGACGTAGAGAAACCAGAGTTTGTTCAGTGAGGGTCTGAAATCCCAAAGCACTGAGCACCCAACAAACACCGAACTCCCCCGAATTTCTCAGACATGACAGCCGTAGTAGAGAAATGCCAAACTGGCCAGAATTAATAGAATTTAAATGATAGGTAACGTGTGCTTTAGAAAGTGCCCCAACTTAAGCTTGTGTGTGCTGCTAGGAGGGAAAGGATTCTTCAAGGAAGGTACTCTGAGCTTCCTCTGTCTTTTATATTTTTATCCCTTTGTTTCAGCCATGCAGCCTGAATTTCCCAGGAGAGTAGGATTTGCTTCCTCCATGGCTGGTGGCTCTAATATCACCTTCAGACCTCCAGGGGACAGTGAGCTCTTTCATTCTCATGATACTGTCATCTGCAGTCAGAACAACGTTAGCATGATAAAGATGTGCCACAATAACTCCTGATTACAGTGCATCTTTATTGAGTTAAAATGCTTTGGTTTCTAAAGACAGAGCAGCTAAGGCTCAGAGGTGATTATGGGAAGGGATTTAACAGTTGGAAGCCCCAGTACCACCTGTCATCACAGGAAGGACTTCATTGGAGGGAACAGATATCAGACAGGAGGCCAAGATGGCCTCTATTTAATGAGGACCCTGCTGACAGACCCTTCAGTTGTCTGGAGAGAATATAGATCTGACTAAGTTGACAACTTTAGCCTGGAGCAAAGGAAGGAAAGAAAGGAAGGAAGGAAGGAAGGAAGAAAGGAAGAAAGGAAGAAAGAAAGATAAAAAAGACTCCCCCTTCCCACCCTGGCTTATACCTTTATGTTGGAGAAATTGGAAAAAAAATGATTTTCTAGCATAAGTATTCTTCACTGACAAAAGTCTTATTAGGGAGCCTTACCAAGTCAGGTCTGGGGTGAGGTGGCAGAGTTGCTGTCCCCTCTGCATGGCTACTTTTCCATGTGCTGCCAAGAGGGAAGAGGTCTACATGGATAGTAGAGGTGGACCATATCAGGATCTCTTAGGAAAGGCCACCTTCAAAACAACGTCAATGTGGGTGAGCCCCCAAACCAATTAACTCCACATACTGAGGAACACACCGGGCTTCTGTTCCTTCAACATCCTGTTGTGGAGATGGGGGGGGGCCCTAAAACCCACTGTTCTTTGAGCCCGCTTTGCTCAAACTTGTGATTGTTCTCATTTTGTTTCTTCCCACCCAAGTGACAGGACTCCCTCTCTTCTCCACCCTGTGCATGTACTTGCCTCTAGTTTGTGTTTTCTTCTCCACAGCAGCCCCTGAAACCACCAGGGTTCTAATTCTTACGGATGGAGACCTCTCTTCGGTAGAACGTGCCAATCTGACTCTTCTGGTTAACGTGGCCCTGCTCTCCCTGAACCGAAATGCTATCTATGGAATTCAGGAAGGCTCCCTGCATGGCCTCACCAAGCTTCGAACCTTGTCTCTGGGCCACAACCACATCCCCAGTTCTTCAGCAAGCTGCGAAGCCTGCAGGTCCTAGTGCTGAGCCATAATGCCCTCCGCAGCCTGAGAGCAGCCTGGTTCCGAAACACCAAGGTCCTGAGCCGACTCTTGCTGGATGGGAATCAGATCACCAACCTTACACGCAGTTCTTTTAAGGGTGCGAACCTCCACAGACTCAGACATCTGGACTTATCTAACAATTTCATCTCCTTCATTGAGAAGGATGCCTTCCAGCCCTTGCCCCAACTACAGGAAGTGGATCTTTCTAGAAACATGTTAGTTCACATGCCAGATGCCTTTACCCCGCTGAAGCAGCTGAGTCTCCTGAACTTGGAGGGGGACCACTGGAGCTGCACCTGTGACCTCTACCCGCTAGCCTGCTTTTTAAGAAACTTCGTGAAGTCTCCAGCTCGCACACTCCATAATACCAAGGACCTAAACTGTGAGTTGTTCCCTCCGGCTGTGGCTGAGGCAAAGAGCATGCTGAGGCTGTCTGAGACCAACTGTGACTCCAAGGGTCAAAATGTCACTCTGGCTCTAAAGGACAGGCGTCCCCTCCTCCCAGGGCAGGACGTGGCTCTCATCACTGCGCTTGGCTTTGCAGGTACAGCAAGGGAACGTAGGCCTCTTCTTTCCAGCCTCGAGTGTGGTTTCTTGGAGCGTGTGAGTCCTCTCCACAGCAGCTGAGAGAGTGGGAGGGTTGTGGAAGAGAGAGGTGAGCGGTGTGGAGGAGTCAGCAGACCTAGCACAGGTTTCCCGCACTCCCTGTTTCAGAAGAGCCGAGTAAGATAGAGATAGGAGCCTGAGAATGAAGGACTACTGTCGCTGTGTAGCTCGTATAATAACCTGGATAGATGAACTCTTCTTACGGACACTTCCTGTTATCATGACGGCAACAGAGCTATACTTCCTCTATTTCAGTAACGCTCTCTACACAGTGATGGGATAGTTATCTCAGACTCAAGGAAAAGGTTTAAAGACATGGTGAGCTGTAAGCACTTGGGGCACTCACATCTGTGTATTTTTCCTCCTTGTAAAAGTCACCAAGTGGGGACAGGAGAGATGGTTCAGTGGGTAAAGACGCTCACTTTCAAGCTAATGGCCTGGGCTCCATCTGCAGGGCCCACATAGGGAAGACACTGTCCTCTGACCTGCCTGTGCTGCTTGTGAGTATCCATGGCAAGCTAACTGAACAATGCCCCCATCTTGTGCCATATATATATCTATAAAATCTAGCACTACACATATGTATGGAATTTTCAAAGAATGAATGTTTGTATTTAAAAATTTGCCAGTGGGCTTTTCCAGAACCCCAAGCTGGAACCAGCCAGAGAACCTTAGGAATCACACACACAGGGCCTGTGGAGCACAGTCACTGAGTCAGTCACTGTATGATGCAAATTTGGACTCTACCTCCTCTCTGACCAGACTCAAGACTTAGAGCAAGCACTGCAAATTGTTGCTGGAGGGCTTTGAATTCTTGGAGGGCTTGTATCTCCTCTTTTATGTACTTGCCCCATACCAAGGAAGGGATAGATAGCACTCAATTTTTTAAGAGTAACGGAATTTAAAAATGCATTGGCTATCATAGCTGACCAGATGAATGATACACAGTATGGCCATTAGTAGAAATCTCTTGAGTTATTGGTTCCTCTGTGTGTTTCAGAATTATCTCAGTGAGTGGTAAAATATATACACAGGATAATGAGGGTTGTGTGTGTCTGTTTCTCTGTGTTGTGTTTCTGATTGTGTGTGTATGTACATGAACACACACATTTCTCTGTGTGTCTGTATATGTGTCTGTGTGCTTCAAATTCTGTGTCTGTGTCTGTCTGTCTCTCTCTCTCTTTCTCTCTCTCTCTCTCTCTCTCTCTCTCTCTCTCTCTCTCTCTCTCTCTCTCTGTGTGTGTGTGTATGTGTGTCCCTGTGTGTCTGTCTGTGATTGCTCTCTAAGTCTGGAGTACAAAGGCCCACTAATGGGCATCCAAGACTACGTGGTGGATTTTGTGCTATCAACAACTATTTGAGAGAAGGTTCCAGATGAATTGAACACCAGCTCTTTGACTCCTGGTTGTACTCCTTGGTTGACCAGACAAACAGAGTGACCACACAGCAGCCATCAAACTCCCTCAAAGGGGGATATGGACTTCCCAGAAAAACAAGCTCCTTTAACATTTGTGTAACAACATCAGTAATCTAAAATGCCAAGAAATTACTTCCCACAGATGACAGAGGTGTTACAACAGGAACAGATTTCTCTTGGTTGTATCCAGAATCGGAGAGCCTGGGATAATGAACAGATATTTCAGAGAAAACCCAGGCAGCTGCACAGCCAAGTGATAGGTCATGGGGTTCAAACTGTGCTGAGAGGTTCAGGCATGAAACAGGCAACACAGGCATGTTCATCAGATCATGTGTGTATGTGTGCAGTGTAGTGCACATGTGGCCACACCCAGATTTTCTCACAAATGGTGAGGATTTGATCTCAGGTTCCAAAGTTTGGGCAAACAGTACTCTTACCCAGGCATCCACCTCTCTAACCCTGGAATTCTTAATATACAAACTGCACAGTAGAATGAAGTCAATCAAAACAGCTACTGTCTGGCTTGATGGTTTTCCTGTGGTGACTGATGATAGGTGATTCCTCTGTCTTCACATGTGTGAGAATCACACTTCTCCCATAGTGTTCTTCTAATTGTCTTTTTTTTTTTTTTTTTTTTTTTTTGCCACAGGAGCCATTGGTCTTACATGTGTAGGGTTAGTCATATTTAACTGGAAACTCCAACAAGGCAGAGCAAATGAACGCACATCCAAAAACCTTTGTTGCAGAACCCTCAATGAATCCCTGTGTGCTCATGAAGCAAGAAATGGCCGTGCCGTGGGGTACTGTAATTGCCACTTAACTCGAGAAAATGAGACAGAGGTCATGTCCGATGTGGGCTCCAGAAAGGAAACACCACTTAGACAGGAAAACAGCCATCAAGCAATGCTGGCCTCCAAGTCCACAGCCCTGGATGTATCATTCAGAAAGCTGAAAGGGAGAGACCATGGGGCACTCAGTGCTCGCTCTTGCCTGGGCGATGAACTGCTACAGACAGGATGCTTGGGGCCTCCTGGGAACAAGAAAGCTCTTTATGATGCAGACTTAGTGACAAGATGTTGTTCAAAGACAGCTGAAAAGCCAAATAACCAGAAACATGGAAAAGTCCAGTCTCAAATCCTGCCCCACCACGGAACAAGAACAATAGGTGAGCTTGTCTGTTAGAAAATCCCACAGTGCTGAGAGAAGTGCTATAAAATTCATTGTAGTCTGTTTACTCTGCTTCTTCCTTTTTTGAAGATATAAAGGTACTCAGAGAGAGAAAGAGAGAGAAAGAGAGAGAGAATGTGTGTATCTGTATATGTATAAACACACACATGAATTTCTGAGAACCTGTGTGTATATAAACATGCACAACATATGCATGTCTGATAATTTGTATGCATAGGTGTGTGCAAACATGCACATGTGTTTGTCTGAGAACCTATGTGTATGTATAAACACACATGTGTACATGTCCAAGTATATGTGTGTGACTGTATAAATGCACACATGTGCATGTCTGAGTATCTGTGTATGTATCTGTGTGCCAGTAAATGTCTCTGTGTATGTGGTTGAGTGTGAGTCTCTCTGAATGTGTTTTGTATGTTCAGTGGGGTGAGCTATGTTACCTCTCCTCCCTGAAAAGTGAATGTTGAGACCCAATACCGAAGAATGCTTTAAAAAGGAAAGAGAATCCGCAAGAGCAATATGTCTGAGGTTTCTAAGAGTGTGAGTACCAGCTTTCATCCCAGCATCCTCTGAGCTCTGACGCCAATTTGCAGCAAATAGCCTTCCTGGAACATGGCATTTGAGAAGAATGGCCTCCTAATGCCAGTGATTCATTTCAGGAATGATATCAAGAAACACACTTTGCTTGCTGAGCTGTCAAGCATGATAACTTCTCAGTTCTTGAAAGTCAGGGCTTAATTCATTGTCTCATGTTGGGAGCCCAGTGGACCTGGCCATGGCACCTACCTGCTGTCTACAGGTAATGCCAATACTGCGGTGGAAGCAATGAATCAAGCATCTTTCCTTCCTTCCTGAATTCTCAGGCAATGCTCTCATGCCCTGCAGTGTGCACTTGCACTTACACGGCTACTCAGGACAGAGGCTCTGCCACTTATTTCAACTGGTTTCGAGGAAGCAGGATTTTCTGTTGGAAAATGAATGACAGAGGAATCATGTGATACACTTTCTGTGGTGATCTGGCCCTAAGGCTGGATTCGGGCACCGCAGGATAAGAATGAAACTATATTTTATTTCCTATGTGGCATAAGGCAGGATGTGAGTTTATCTGACTGCATTTCTTGCTGGTTCCTTGGGGCTGATGGTTTGACTCCAGAAAAAGATGGCCAAGTAAAACAGCTTCCATAGAAATCAGAAAAGATTGGTTTTACTTTATAAGAAATCAGGGCTTAGCTTTTTCATTTCCTTTTAGCTTTCAGAGGTACCTAAAGCCTTGCTTGGTCTGTCTGTGGGGGGAGTTATATACACAGAATACACAAGAGGACATGATTAGTTAACCCTTTGTAGCACTGGCTTCTTGGTCTGTCACATCAGTGGTGACCTTGGGGAAACATCTGCAGTTCTGTAGCATCCCATGTGGCAGGGTGGGAGGGAAGAATTCAGGAAGGAAGCCAAAACCATATTTGATCTTGAAGACAAGTTTGAATTTATGCCTGTAAATTCATGGGACTTCTCCAGGTAGAGAAAGTGCCAGAAATCACCTACTTTAGCGAGTATTTCTTGCTGTTTGCCTTCAGTTTCTAGAACTTATGAGAATTCAATGAAGACTATCAACTTTTCCACAGGACACTCACGATCCACACCAGCCCTCACTGTGCCAGCAGATTTATCAAAGTCACCTACAAGTGTGCCTTATGGTATGGTGACATTCTAGCCTGGATTTGGGTCACCTCTTCTTTTGCTTAATTAATGGGAGTTCTTCCTTTTTCTTTTTTCCCTCTATTTAAACAATTTCATGAAACAAGAGGAAGCAGGCTGGTGAGATGTATTCTACTCATGGTAGATAAGAATGAGATAGGCTGGTATGGGTCCTGATGAGGAACTGTGGAAATAAAACCAACACTCAAATGTATTTCTTTCCTCTTAATGGTCCTAAGACGGCAGAACTTGTACAGCAGACCATGGCTCTTATTCATATCAAATGAGCTAACAAATGTATAATATTTATCACTTTGCCTAGTTTTTCCTATAAGCAAAACTAAAATTAGGTTTTTGTTGATATTAGCGAATGTATATTATTAATAATATATTATCTATGGTAAAGTCACAGGTAGATATTGCTACCAGGCAATATCCCAAATTACCCACTTATTAATAAATCTTTAGTGGATATTGCATTACTTTGTGGGAAGTAAAATAAAATATGGCTTTCTGCCTTCATTAAGGCAACAGGTGTTTTTTTTTTGTTGTTGTTGTTGTCTAGGTTACTCTGCTTGAGGCCTGGACCTTGCTTAATATTTCATCTACATTCTGCCAAATTTGTATTTCCATTTCCAAAATGGGAAATGAATAAGAAAACCCTATTGTGCCATTTGAAAAGGATTCAGATGTCAGCCATCTTTACAGGTGATATAACCATAATGGAATCTAAGTATGAGCTGGCATGTATGTCATTTACAATCATAATGGCACAGTTTCTAAGTCAGCATCACAGCTGACTGACAGGTGCCTATGAAGAACATAGTTGCAAGCACACCAAATAGCCAAGGGTCCTTTCACCCCATCAGCATAAATTTAGGAAATACTTAGGAATTACCACAAGTAAAGGAGTGATTTTACAATTTTCATAAGGCTCATAGACCTGTGGCTGGTTGGGACACTACAAGTGTGCCTAGTGCTAAATCCCTGTGTCCTATTGTTCAGCAGATATGAGCAGTGACACATTTAGAAGCAGATATGTGACATCCACCTCAGCTTTGGCAAGAGAGAGTCTTGGGAAGCATTTAACAAACAAATCATGGCAGCCTCCAATAGGAAGAGGAGACAATGCTTCACAGAGACTTTTCATCACCAGCTCATCCTCCAAGCGGAGAGAGCCAGGGGAATGTGCTGTAGGCAGGATTGCCCACAGACATAGGGCGGGATATGACCACCATCAGGACCCTTTAAAGCAGAGCAAGCCTACAAATTCTCATCCCAACACTTCCTTTACCTGCAAATATGTATCCTGGGATGCATTTCAAGATTTTATGAGAGAGAAGCCAGATCGAAGAGAGCACACAGAATCTGAGAAGCAGCAAATTCAAATTAACAGAGCAATAGAAAAATTTCTCAGGAGTCAGGGGCACAAAGACAAATCAAGGTTGTCAGCAAAAATCAAGAAGGCATATTCTACAAAGAGAGTTAAATTCCAGGACCCTGATTTAGTCAGGGCAAAAGAGCTGGTGGTGTCAGCAGAAACACCGGTCTCCTGGAGACAGGGAGATAGTGAAAGCCAACACCCGACTTCCTTGGATCTCAAAAACAGTAGCAGCCTGGAGGAGGTCAAGGAAGCAAGAGAAAAGCTTCCAGAGCAACAGGCTCTGAAAAAGAAGAGACCCAAGTCCTCTCATCTGAGGGAGAAAGTAAAAGGACAGAATTTAAGAATAAAGGTAGATCGGCACCCCTTTGGAAAAACTAGGGTCCACCCGGAGGAATCCACATCAGAACCCACCAAGAGACATAAGAAAGCAAGGTTACCTCCCCAGAAACCAGCCAGAACTTCTGAGAGACAATTCAAAGTAAAATCTGTGTCTTTTGTCAAATCTCAGCTGCCAGAGAGGAGCAGCCATGCTAAGCTCACTTGTTCAAAGGTGCCACTGGAACACGCTCTAGATCAGATCCCTTATCAGGAAAGAAATGGCACCTTCAGAGCTGACAGCTTGTCTGTAGACCATCGTGGTTCTGAGCAGGGCAACTGCTGCCCCATGGGCCATGCTCCTAATGGGAGCTTATTAATGGCGCCTCAGCCCTCAGTCAGGGTCGCTGAACACCAGTGTTCACATCCTCTTCTCTCGCCTGAGCAAATGGGAAATGTCTCTAGTCCACCAGGGGAAGTTCTCCACCCCTCCACAGCCAATTTGGGAAATGGAGAGAATAGTGTTTTACGAACTCAACACACCAGGGAGGTTATTGACCATGCAGCGATGGTGTCCACTCAACACACAGACCAGGACAAATTAAAGATCAATGAGTTAAACCAGTTTACTTTGTCCCTTGGTGACCAGGTGATTGACACCTTCAGCAAAGATCACAGTTTGGCTGAGAATCAAGCTTTACAACAGGAAGGGCAAAAACCAAGCCATGAACAGCTTGGAAGTGAGGAAAAACCATTAACGAATACATTCAAAGTATCCCAGGGAAGAGTGGAAAATTGTATTACAAATGGGAAAGAGACTGACGTAGAAAACAAGATTTCTTGCATAGAGGATGGTGTATCCTCTCCCACTGCCTGGATACAACCCTACAATACCCTGCCATTCATGGTGCCCCACTGTCTTCCACACCAGCAAAACTGCAGCAGAAGAGGAGCAGACAGCAACAGTGTATCACCAGGCGGTAATGGTGGAGAACCAGCAGGGATTCAGGCGGTGGTGGGAACACAGAGACACACATTCCAGGAGAGGAATGCAAATTCTAGTGCACAAAGCTGGACAACACAGAAGGGCCCCACAGAGGAAAGACAGCAGACACTTGAAGGTTCAGGGAAGGAGAAACTTCTGTTGCGCTATCCCAGCTCTGACAAGGAGATGATTTCTACTACAGACTTGAGTAAAGTCGGAACTAACATGATACAGAGGGAGAGAGATCAGCAAACTCACAATGGAGGGCCTCATTGCAGATACCCTGGAGATAACCAACCAGACAGAGACGACAGGGAACACAGGGAAGCTGCTGAGTCAGGGGGGACACCAGGAGCTCCTTACCTCCCACAGGAGGTAAATGTCACTCATTCTGAGACAGAAAATGGGGTGCCTCTAATTCCAAACAGTGAAAATGGAGCTGAAAGCCCTGCTTGAAGACGTCAGTAGACACACCGTTTACTGGGGACTCTTACCCAACACCTTTAGAAGTAGAGAGTAAGAAACAACAAGTTGCATAACATTCATTTCCTGTCTAGGCTGTCTTCTTGGAGGATCAAAAATATCCCTAGCCTCTGTGGACACTGAACACACAGTGTTCAGGGCATAGTTTCCCAGTAATTCTTCATTCCCAGTGATAAAACGTTCATAGTCAGCTATAGCATAGAAATCCAAGATGGAGCCTGGAGTAGGCTTCCTATAGTTGAATGAATAGACTCCTTCAAGGAATGGGATGATGAGAACTTTTGCTTAGTCCTGCAAAATCAACCAAAGACTTGAAACATTTTAAACGAATGAAAGGTTCAACATGAAGAGAACATTTTGTATGTGACGTTTATTTTATGGAAATTGTTATGCACGTCTCAATTAGTGCTATTACAACCTTGCTTTCTGCACTGATGAGGACAGATTCATGTGCGCCTGATCTGTTTTCTTAATTATGGTGTAATGAAAATTCAGCCGTGTTTGTTAATTGTACTGCAGAGTGGTAAATTTTACCCATCTGTAATCGCTTTGTCGATAATTTTCTTAGATCTTAAGTAGAAGTCTTAAAAAACCTGCTATTTCTCTAAGGGGAAATAATTGAAGATTTCCAGGCCAACTGTAAAATTTGAAAAACCCTCTAAGTCCAGAAGAGGGCAAGCTCGGCTCCCTTCCTTTCAGAAGGGCAAACAGGTTTCAGAAGCAGCACAGCCGCTCAAGAACAAAAGGAATTTTAATGAGCGTTATTGCCAGTTGTTATTAATATAAGTCTTTGAAAACCAAATAACCATTATCGTGAGTCTTTGGAGGTTTGATCTCTCCAGTTGAGCTTGCCACCGCTGTTTGCGGAGAGCACCCCTCCTTGCACAGAGGAACCGAATGTGCTCATAAATACTGGATTTCGCAGCAATGATGAATAGCCCTCGATCACTGAAAGTCACATTTACCTGGAAACTACAGGTCTGCTCAGGCAGTTTTTTTACTGATATCCAAGTAAGATGTTTAGCCTATATGTTCACAGAGCAGAATACTATAGTTTACATTGTGTAGTAGGAGTAGGGAGGAGATTAAACACAAAATATCCTCTGTCTCGTCTTTGTAGCTGTCCTGGCCTCTCTGTCTTTTCAGCTTTACTTGATGTTTATAATATTAAATGAGCTTAAGGGGTTGCTTGGACATTCAGTCACCGCTTGGCACCCACTGCACTTCTACTTCCTGGGTGGATCTGACAGCAAGTGATAAAACATTCTCGTTTTGAGAGCCCTATACCCGCTTCCTCTGTCTTGGCAAGAGTCAGACATCTCTGACTCAGTTCTCACCCTAACTGTTTTCATTTACCCTCTCTTCCTGGGCTTCACTCCTTTATCACATGCTTGTTTCTCCCTCCTCTCCTGATACCACTTCATTGTAGGAAACACCTCTGAGGTGAGAGGAACACCTATCTGTCGTCCTGTATGGTCACTCTCCTCTGTTCTGACTGACAGCTTTCTTGGAGAGGGGGATGGGGCGATGGCTTTGTTTCTGTATAATCTTTCATTTTTCCTAATGCCTCAAAAGTTCTGGCTCTGTAATGAGGAGTCTTTAGCCTTGTTCTCTCTTCTTGCTGCTGCTACCAGTATTACAACTGTAGGGGTGAAACCTCCTCTTCTTCACTGGCTGCCTCTCAGAAGGCAGCAGAGATGGCCCCCTGCACACTGTCACCTCTTTCTTAGGCTGTGTCTTTTGTAATAGATCGTAGGTTTCTTTTAGCCTCCGAATCCCCATGGCAACCACACAAGTGCTTGTTATAATCAACTGGATCACAGTGCCAGCAGCCCCTGGGGGGGCTGTTCTGACCTTACAACCTTTGCTTCAGTTTTCATGCTTCAGATCTGTCTCTACCGGGGCACATACTGCTAGGGTGCTTGTGGAAGGCATAGTTTCAGTCTGCATCCCAGGGATGCTCATTCTGAGCCTGAGGATGGGGGCCTGGAGAATCTCTACTTTCTTAAAGACATGAGGGTGAAGCAAATAATGTGCTGCCCAACAGTCAAAGAGAACCCAGAGGTACCTCATGGACAGAGTTACATGGAACAATTTCAGTAAAAAAACGAGAAACCCTTCATACCTAACAAATATGTTTCTAAAAAAAAATCCATTATGTAATTTTTCACTTCTTTGGTGGTAAGATTAAAATTACCTACAATTTCTTGTATAAATTCATATTGCAGCTACAAAGGCTGACCTTATTTACCAAAGCTGGCCTGGTCTACATCGCAAATTCCAGGCCAGCCATGATTACACAGACCCTGTTTAAAAAAAAAACAAAACAAAACAACAAAACAAACTTCCATATATTTCTGTTACTGTCTGGAAATGCCTTTATTCAGTGTAGATATTTAAGCCAGTACCACAGAATTTGGGATATTGGGGGCTTAGATTGTGTCATGAGTTTTGAGAGGGAGTCTGGGCGTGACTAGGTAGGAGTTTCAGAGGGGCAAGGATGGAGTGGAAATGATGTTGATACAGTTCTCATGTGTGAAATTCTTGAAAAATGAATGTGGAAATGAGGCAACGGGCAGAATGGCATAGTGGTGGTCATCTGCATCTAAAGATCTTTTTATCAAATGCCACCTGGTCTAGAGGTTTAACCTGACACTGACTTCAGAGTTGTCAAAACCAGCAAACCCTTCATCTCTTTGCTCACAATAGGTGTACATGTTTTCTCTCGGCATTCATGAGTTCATTCTCTGACCAGATCCTTACTCGGTGAATGCTGGTCTTTGGATTTTGATTTTAGACCAAATGTCATTTCTGGGATGACTTCAAGGACCCACACTCTCTGTCCTTATTTTGTGTTTTCATAGAGTCTTCCTTAATCTTGGCTTGTAGTTCTAAATGTATTAATGGCCTAGAATTTGCGATGTAGACCAGGCCAGCTTTGGTAAATAAGGTCAGCCTTTGTAGCTGCAATATGAATTTATACAAGAAATTATAGATAATTTTAATCTTACCACCAAAGAAGTGAAAAATTACATAATGGATTTTTTTTTAGAAACATATTTGTTAGGTATGAAGGGTTTCTCATTTTTTTACTGAAATTGTTCCATGTAACTCTGTTTATTTATTTAATCTCCACATAATAGTTAAAGTCCTCAGATCCATGGACAACACTGCAGGATTCAGCAGTAGAGACTCAATAAGCTAAGTGTTGAAGGAAAAAAAATGAGAGTGTTGGTCTCCTGTTGCAATCACCTTACCACCCACCCTGATATGGTCATGACCTTTCTTGCCATTGTAAAGACAATGGAAATTGCAGAGCATCATCACATTCAGAGTCAAGGCTGGACTCACTAGAGTGAAAGCTCAATGTTATAATGCTTGGTAGCTCCACTGTTCAATGACACCTTGTCTCCATCTTTCTGCCTGAAACTAGAGCCAGCCTGTGTGCTGTGCTGATGAAATTCACTCTTTAATAATACAACATTTCTACTGAACACACACACGCACACACACACGCACATGCACACGCACACGCACACACACACACACACACACACACACACACAGAGAGAGAGAGAGAGAGAGAGAGAGAGAGAGAGAGAGAGAGAGAGAGAGCAAATAAATTTCATGATATATTTGACACAACTCTCTTCTCTTCCTGCAGAAAATTCTGGATAAGGTATTCAGTAAATTTATCTCTAGTTAAAGTTCTCAGGGTTCACATTGCAAGACCTCTCCTCAAACTATTTTAAATCATGCAATTTTTTATATGAATCTTTCCAGACACCAAACTCTAGACATGGAATTGGAGGTGCTGACAAGAAGCATTTGTTTATTTACTCAACAGATATTACCTTTTTGAGCACTTACAAAGTATGGTTCTGAGTTCTAGGATTACACGAATGAATGAAACCAGACCAAACAAACAAGACAAACTCTGCTATTATGGTGTTAACCTGCCAGTTATGAGAAATTTCTAAATTCAGCACAACACACAGCAGATTGAGTGGCCAGTAAAGGAGATACTCAAACCACATCCTGTGAGAACATTTACTTTTTCTCTGAAAGGGACTACGGACATGGTGGGTTGGGCAATGACATGATTTAGGTGTTTCCTTGAACAAAAAATAAAAACAAAATACAGAAGAAAACCCATTGGCAAGATCATACACTTTCTTTCCCATGTCTAGTAGGGCCTTATCCTTCTATGAGACTGTCTTTGGGGCACTTTTTGAGATAGGAGCAGTTCACTTCATCTGCTTCCTTGTTGAGGAGTTAAAATGTTTAGAAAGAGTGAGCCATCAAGGCTGTTGAAGAAAAGACTAGAGCAGACGTGCTGGTGTGAACAGTGGAAATCTTTTGTGCAGTTATAGACAAGGAGCTCAGAATCTAGGCCAAGCCCTCCACTCTTTGGACCTGTGATGCTGTGACCAGATCTGAGCAGATGGGAGACTGCCACAGCAGAGACCATCTTAGGCACCGCTGTCTCCCAGTGTGTGAGAGACAATACAGACTCACTTGTCAACCTGTGAGTGCCCAGAGACAGAGCCGTTGTGGCTGCTCTTCCTGGGTTCAGCTTGCTGCTGAAGACATCATCTCCTGGGCTTTCCTGCAAGTTTGCTTCATCAGTGTGACTCAAGCACAGCCAACCAAACTGCAGCTGGAATAAGGCTGTGTGTCGCCTCTCAAACACAAGACTTTTTTTTTTTTTTTTTTTTTTTTTTTTTCTAACCAACTGTGAGGGACATTTCAAAACCAGAGAGCAATAACAAAGCCATCAAGCTGCTCAGACTTCATGGGGCCATTAGAGACCGAAGCACAGAAGGGCATTCTTCCCACTGGTCTGCTCCAGCACACACTGGATATAGACGTTTCATCCACACTCTGTAACAGGCTGTGAAGCACCACACATTTCATAAGAAGAAACAAACTCACTCACTTCGGGACATGCATTCCAGCCCCGCATCAGCAGAGATGAGAGGGACTTGGGGATGGAGTAGCCGATGGGAGGTCTGACGTGGTGGTACGCCATATCTGCTGCTGCAGCGGCTGCAAAATAAAGACGTGAACTTCACTTATTCCAGAAAGACTGAGAGAGAGGAGACGCATCTAAAGCCAATGTGCATGGGATTCGACAGGACCCCTGGACTGACTTCCTCCTTTACCTATAATGATGAGTAGGCAGTTTGTACTAAATTTATCTTTATTATTTCCTCTCCATTGGACAGTTGGGTCTATGCAGTGAACAGAGAGAACACAGAGGAACAAGGGAGCATGTAGTTCAGGATGTTTGATGTATTCAGATACACACAACACTACAGAAAACAGACTGGAGGACAGACTGGATGAAACTCCACAGTGTCCAGCCGGCAAGATGGCTCAGTGGGAAAAGATGTTTGCCACCAATCTGAGTTTGATTCCTGATCCCAATGTGGTGGAAAGAAAGAACTGACTCCTGCAGGTTGTCCTCTGACTTTCACAGCAGCTCCACCACAAGCTCACACGCATATTTACTCACATAAACAAGTAAGTGTAACAACTTTCAAGATTTTACAGTGTCATAAATACAAGGTTAATGCACCGATGTTATGGTGCATGGATTACCACTGCACTAGACAGGTAAGAAGGCATCTGTGCTGCTTTAGAAACATATGTATTAGGAACATTAGGATTTTGAATCTTAATCCTGCAGAAGTACTTGTTGGTTAACTGGGAGAGGACAGCTCACACTCGTGATTGCACTGGAGCTGCACATTGATGCAATCCCCCTGTCCTGTCTGGGAGCATGGCCTTCCAGGTCACGATCCTCTCAGATCCTTGCAGCATGGCATTGTAGACTCATGATTGCTTTGTATTTCTCTGTTTTCAACCTCTGATTTCCACATCACCTGAAAGGTAAGTATATGGATTCTTTAAGTGTTTTTTTTTTTTTTCAAAGTATCATGTTAGATAAAGGTATAAATTCAAGTACTTTGGAAAATCATTCAAAGCAAGTACTAATGTCTGAGCCTGGGATGAATTTGTAATTATTACCATTTAAAAAAATAAGCCACAGTTGGTATGGGCTTTTTTGCTCCAGAGTCCCTCCTTTTTCAATATAATGATAATGAAAATGGCAAATAACACATTATTCTCTGATGGTTAAAAATGTTCTACACTAAAGGAGGAGAGACTTAAAGGTTATTCTACATTCCGGCTCTAGTATGTGGTGAAGTAGCATTGGCTTGTACCTTACCAGCTTTGGGATGACATTCTCTGTCTCTCTCTGTCTCTCTGTCTCTCTGTCTCTGTCTCTGTCTCTGTCTCTCTCTCTCTCTCTCTCTCTCTCTCTCTGTCTATTTATTTACTTTAAGTCCTGATCACTGCCTCCCCTCCTCCTGATCCTCCTCCTCTCACAGCCCCTTTCCCCAACCCCCTCCCCATCTTCTCTGAGAGTGTAGAGGCCCTGTCTGGGTATGCCTCCACCCTGGCACATCAAGTATCTGAGGGGCTAGGCACATCCTCTCCCACTGAGACCAGACAAGGCATCCCTGTTGGGAAACAGATTCCACACAGACAGGTAACAGCTTTAGGAACAGCACCTGCTCCAGGTGTTGGGGGACCTGCAGGGAGACCAAGCTGTACATCTGCTAAATATGTGCACAGGGTGGTTAGGTCCTGTCCCTGTATGTTCCTTGGTTGGTGGTTCAGTCTCCAAGGGTCCAGGTTATTTGATTCTGTCTTCTTGTGGAGTTCCCACCCCTCTGGGACCCTTGCTCCTTTCCCCAACTCCCTGAGCTCTATCCAATGTTTGACTCTGGGCCTCTGCATCTGTTTCAGTCAGCTGCTGGGTAGAGCCTCTCAGAGGACAGCCATGCTAGGCTCCAGTCTGCAAGCATAACAGAGCATCATTAGTAGTGTCAGGGATTGGTTCCTGCCCATGGGATGGGTCTTTAGTTGGGCCAGTCATTGGTTGGCCAGTTCCCTCTGTTTGTGCTCTAACTTTTCTAACTTTGTCCCTGTATTTCTTGTATCCAGGACAAATTGTGGGTTGAATGTTTTGTGGGTGGGTTGGTGTCCTTATCTATCCATTGGGGGGGGGGGCTGGTCCTGCCTGACTACAGGAAGTGGCCACTTCAAGTTTCATGTCCCTACTGCTATAATTATCAACAGCACCTCCTTCAGTACCAAAATCTACATCCGCTGAATTTTGTCTATTCTCCTAATCTCACAGATCCAGTGAAGTTACACTCAATGTAACTTAAATTTACTGCTTTTTTTGGGTTATTCTGAATTAAGACCCAATTTTACCAATTGCAAAATTAATACTCATTCTTTGTAGAAATTGAAAAAAAAAGGGAATTAGAAAATGGAAAATACTATTTTTAAGAAAAAGACTATCCTATCCATAAAATGAGTTAAAGTGACCAGAGTCATCTCCTCTGACACTTTTTAGTTTGTTTGTTTTTTTTTTTTTTTTTTTTTTTTTTTTTTTTTTTTTTTTTTTTTTTTTTTTTTTTTTTTTTTTTTGGTTTTGATATCAATTATGGAAAGCGATTGTCTGCTTCTTTCCCATGAGTCTGGAAAATAAATTACAGGTGAATGATATTTGTCAAAATATTTGTTAAAATATTTTGAGAATTTCTCTTTTCTGTCTATGATTGAGCCTATGTTGACATATGATTATGGAGTTTTTTCATAAATTAAAGCATTAAGCAATTAAGCATTTTCCATGTTATTAAAACTATGTGTTAACACATTTTAATGACTGCATTTACTGTGATTTACTTAATCACTTCTCAATTTTAGGTTATTTGAAATTCTTCAAAGAATATTTTTAATGGGAATTTTTTGTATATTATAAGTGAGACATTTATGGTATATTAAGGGGTGAAAATAACCTATCAAATGACATTAATACTTTCAACTAGCTCATATTAGTAAAGCCGTGTTCCTAAACAGCTCTATCAGCTGATGTTCTCACTAGGCAATGTGAAGATTGTTACCACCACCACATCAGAGAAAAGTTCTTTTCCAAAAGCAGCTATATGGTTCCTTGTTGTTTAGACTGTGTTCTTATATATCAAAGCATCTTTCTTAGTTCACCAAGTATGGGACTGGAATCCCTTCATTGGTTATTCTGAACTATTTTTAGTTCCTCCAAGGATTAAGTAAGTTAGAGCTGCCAAAGAGATAGATGCTTGCTTTCATTAATTTTATGACTGTTACCTGATGACTAATTTGTGCTGATTCAGCTCCAGGACATGCACAGAAATCAGTCCAGTGAATGTGTTCAATTACAGGTCTCCTGGTGGGTGTAGAGGGACTGTCCTCAGAAAGGGTTAAACTGATACCTGTCCCCAGCATCTCCTTCAATAGCTCTTTCATGTTGTGAGATCAAATGTGAGAGTAATTTATCTGCCTCTTGGTAGTGTGTCTGAAAAGCCCATTTTTTATTCTTCATAGTTTAAAGCCTTTGGAGTTTCCTCTGCTCTACTCTTGGTCATGAGGGTTCTCATTATCACCTCTACTTAAATGTGGGTACCATAGCTTGCCACTTTTAGATGGTTGGTCAGTCTTGCCTGTAGCAGGCTGCTCTGACAGCTGGGGAATTTCCTGCTACTCAAGTCCAGGGACATGACTGTCAGCCCATTCATCAAGTCTTCTCTGATTCTTACAGAAAATATGTGAAATGATTTTTAAAAATGTTGGTGTCTTCTTTCATTAAAAAAAAGAACTTTGCCATTTAAAGAAAATAAGATCATATTAAAAAAGAAAAGATCTCATTGTGTAATTATTTTTAAAGTTCTTCCCTGAGTACATGATGCTACCGGGCTGTGTATAGCTACTCCCAGACCTCTGTGCAGCAATGGGATGTCCTTCTGAATGGTGTAGAGCTGCCCCCAGACCTCTGCTGCCCCCAGACCTGTCTGCAGCAGGGAGATGATGGCTTTCTGCACTGTTCAGTGTGTAAGCAGAGTGCTACTGGGTACTGACATCATGAAAATGTTACCGAGAAACTTGATTTGCAGTTTTGTCAATTAACACAGTTTTAAATGAAAATTGTTATGCTCAGGGGTCTGCATATTGAATGGCACTAGGCTTCAAAGTATTTTTTTCCTACTCAAATTATCCTGAGTAATGAGACTTTAATGTAATATTGTAAGTCAGCCCTAAGAGTCTCTTCTGCCAAGAACTCAAATTGTTCTGTGTCTATCAACACCTTCTCAAGGGACGACATGAATATAGTTCATCAGTGTCATCTCTGAAAACAGGCCATGTACAGCTGGTGACAACCCTCTTCCAAAATTCCTATAGCAAAAGCTACTCTTGGGGCTGTGAGGATCACTCAGCTGGTAAAAGCTCTTGTCACAAAAGCCTGGTGACTTGAGTTCCATCAACAGAACCCAGAATGGAAAGACAAACTGATTCTAAGTTCTCCTCTGTCCCCAACATGTATGCCAATGCTACACAATTGCACCCACACTCAAACACACAATAGTAATAAATTAAAAGTAAGAAGGCACTGAATATTCCACAATCTAAGTGGAAACCTGGTGTCATTATTTTCAATAAAATGTGGTAAGTGAATGGGTTATTAAGAAATGAATCATTACATTTGCCAATGTTTTCATGTTCAGGTTTTAACTTCTACAATGTGGAGTTTCCCATCTACTCATGGCTTTTCTCATCTATCTGCTTCTCCTTGGTGGGATGTGTTGTTCTAGAGGTTGGCATAGAGGGACTCTGGCTTGGATCTTTCCCAAACACTCCTGCTTCACCTCACACGACAGAGAGGTCTACTGAGTCACACGTCATTGCCTGGTTACTTATTTGACACTTTGTGGCACTTGCAAACTTTCTCAGGTCAGGGACTACATCTTTTCTTGGTTCTGACAGCATAGTGTAGTAACTGGCAAAAACAAACATTAAAACAGAACAGGCTGAACAGATAGTGATGTGAGGAGTCAGAATGATATTTGACCAGAAGTACTTATTGGACTCAATGTTAGACTCCATAAACATCTGCTGAATGAGTAAAAGGAAGGATTAATGTTAATGATTATAAACTTATTATTATGCTTCAGAAGAAAGCTCAATGCCTAGCATCCAGGGGCATTGTGGATGTGTATTATGTCCAGTGGGCTATTAAATTACAACATACTCATGTGAATTGTTAAGACCTTGGGGTAAACTCACCCAATAATGTTTTATCCAAAGCCTTTGGTGAAGGTTTCTGCAAGCTTCGAGGCCATGAGGGAATGTCCTTCACGGGGAACTGGAGAACTAACTGTGGCTGGCATTGTTCTAAACTCCCTGGGAGAGCCAATTAAGTCCTTTGTCTCAGCAAGTAATAAGTTTGCTAAGCATGAGACTCAGTGGGGAAGAGCCAATTTGATGGTGACAATTATGGGCTCAGGGTCTTGTGTCTGCCCTCACTATAACGTGACATCTACGCTTGTCCTAAGAAACCCCACAATGCAGGACTTAGTCTTCACTGACACACATCAGCATGATGTTGCCCCTGCTAAGTGTTAGCTAGCTGATGTTACACTTAACAACAAATCTAAGAGTTCAAACAATCTGTTTTAATCTGAACCCAGAAGGTTAGATGTTAAAACATCATGGATTATTTATTGCTTTATTCAGACCCTCAGAGGTCTGAGGGCTTTTTAAGGTTGTCTTTAGGTATGAATAGAAAGTCAAACGTTACAGTGAGTTATTGCGATTGTTAAGGCTACCAACAGCCTTGTCCACATCAGCTCATATGCAATATGGCCCTGTGGTAAGAGTGGCATTGCAACTTTCCATTATAAAATGGATTATCTAGTTCAAATTGATACATAATTGTGTACTGGGTTTTGAACTCTTAGTGTGATCCCTCAGTGTCTTATTTTGTAAAAATTAAACAAATATTTCTGTTGTAAGGAGAGTAAAAAGGTATGGGGTAGGGGATCTATGGGAAGAAATGCTTGCTGTGAACATTAATGGACTTGAGTTCAAATCCTCAACACCCATGTAAAATCTATGCATGGCTTAGCATGTGAGCAACACATGCTTACAACCCCTGTGTTGGGTAGGACCAGAACAGGCAGATCTCAGAACTTGTTTGTCATGAAATCCAGTCAAAATGGTGAGCTTTAGTTTCAGTGAGAGAGACCCTGTCTCAAAAACAAGAGGGAATGATGGAGGAAGACTCTGATGCCTCTTTCTCTGGCCTCCATGCATGGGGTATGTAACACAACACACACACACACACACACACACACACACACACACACACACACACGGTGGGGAGAGTGGAGAAAGTAAAAGTGTCAGTAAGTATTGACCAAGATAAAGTTTATAAAACATTGTGAGCATGTGTTCTTCAAAGTGCAGCTGACTGCATGCCATAGTTTCTCATGACCCAGGTTATTACAGTCAAGGCAATGGTGTTGCACATTCACCGGAGGAGATAAAATACACTCTGTTAAATTTGTGCTTTTCAGCAACATGCCTCCTGAGTGAGCAGCATTGGAGGCACCATGAGATTGTGCAGTCCTGGAGGGTACTAAGCATGCCTTAATTTTTAAAACCACATCCTGTGCTCATTAGAATGGTCAGGAATAGAGTAAGCAGTACTGTCGCTTGCCCTCCATGCACTCTCCACTAGCACAGTGAAGCACCAGAGTGTTGGTATTAGCTACAGGTTGGCAGAGATCTGCATCTACTGGACCAGTGCAATTCTTTCTGGCATGCAAGACCTGACTTGCTGGCTCACCTCACCTCAGTGATAAACTGATAAGGATTACCACAGCAAACATGGGACTTAACCCGTGCTAATTTAAATTTCCCTGCTACTGTTACATACTGTCAGTGTGGTATCCAATCTAAGATTATTATACTTAGGATGTGTTAGGATCCAGATCATGTAGGGAGGAGGACATAATGAAGCACTAATTAAAAAGGACTAGGGGACTCAATGACTATACACAAACACCCTGTGGGATAACCAAGTCGCTACATGTACTGCCATTCATTCTTTTTTAATTGGATATTCTTCTTATTTACATTTCAGATGTTATCCCCTTTCCCCTTTCCCCCCAACCCCAGGAAGCCTTATCCTGTCCTCCCTCCCGCTGCTTCTATGAGGGTGTGTCCCCACCCATCTACCCATTCCCTCCTCCCCGCCCTTGAATTCCCCCACACTGGGGCACCCCGCCTTCAGAGAACCAAGGACCTCCTCTTCCACCAATGCCTGACAAGGCCATCCTCCTGTCTATACAGCTGGAGCCATGGGTCATTCCATGCATGTTTCCAGGCTGGTGGTTTAGACCCTGGGAGCTCTGGTTGGTTGGTATTGTTGCTCTTCCCATGGGGCTGCCAACCACTTCAGCCCCTTCAGTCTCCTCTTTACCTCCTCCATTGGGGATCCCATGATCAGTTCAATAGTTAGGTGTGAGCATCTGCCTCTGTCAGATTCTGGCAGAGCCTCTCAGGAGACAGGTATATCAGGCTCCTGTCAGCATAAACTTTCTGGCATCCAAAATAGTGTCTGTGTTTGTTGACCGCACATGGGATGGATCCCCAGGTAGAACAGTCTTCAGACAGCCCCTTCTCCAGTCTCTGCTCCCTTGAGTATTTTGTTACTCCCAAGAAGGACTGAAGTACCCATACTTTGGTCTTTCTTCTTCTTGAGCTTCATGTGTCCTGTGAGTTGTATCTTGGGTATTCTGAGCTTAGGAGCTAATATCTACTTATCAGTGAGTGCATACCATGTGTGTTCTTTATGATTAGGCTACCTCACTTAGGATGATGTTTCCTAGTTCCATCTATTTGCCTAAGAATTGCATGAATTCACTGTTTTTAATAGCTGAGTAGTATTCCATTGTGTAAATGTACCACATTTTCTGTATCCATTCCTCTGTTGAAGGACATCTGGGTTCTTTCCAGCTTCTGGCTATTATAAATAAGGCTGTTATGAACATAGTGGAGCATGTGTCCTTGTTTTATGTTGGAGCATCTTTTGGGTACATGCCCAGGAGTTGCATAACTGGGTTCTCAGGTATATGTCCAATTTTCTGAGGAACTGCCAGACTGATTTCCAGAGTGGTTGTACTAGCCTGCAATCCCACCAACAATGGAGGAGTGTTCCTCTTTCTCCACATCCTCACCAGCATCTACTATCCCCTGAGTTTTTGATCTTAGCCATTCTGACTGGTGTGAGGTGGAATCTCAGGGTTGTTTTGATTTGCATTTCCCTGATGACTAAGGATGTTGAACATTTCTTTAGGTGCTTCTTGGCCACCTAAAAAGTTTTCTTAGTTGAGAATTGTTTGTTTAGCTCATACCTAAACCACACAAAGACTCAACAAAGAAAGAGAATTCAGACCAATCTCTCATATGAATATTGATGCAAAAATACTCAATAAAGTTCTTGCAAATCGAATCCAAGAACACATCAAAACAATCATCCATCATGATCAAGTGGGCTTTATTCCAGGACTGCAGGGATGGTTCAATATTCAGAAATCCATCAACATAATCCACTACATAAAGAAACTAAAAAAAAAAAGTCATGATCATCTCACTAGATGCTGAGAAAGCATTTGACAAAATTCAACATCTCTTTAGGGTAAAAGTCTTGGAAAGATCAGAAACTCAAGGCCCATACCTAAACATAGTAAAAGCAATATACAGCAAACCATTAACAAACATCAAACTAAATGGAAAGAAACTTGAATCAATCCCACTAAAATCAGGGACTAGACAAGGCTGCCCACTCTCTCCCTACCTATTCAACATAGTACTTGAAGTCATAACCAGAGCAATTAGACAACAAAAGGAGGTCAAAGGGATACAAATTAGAAAGGAAGAAGTCAAAATGTCACTATTTGAAGATGATATGATAGTATACTTAAGTGACCCCCAAACTTCCACCAGAGAACTCCTAAACTTGATAAACAACTTCAGCAAAATGGCTAGATATAAAGTTAATTCAAACAAAACAGTAGCCTTTCTCTACTCAAAGAAAAGCAGACTGAGAAAGAAATTAGAGAAATGACACCCTTCACAATAGTCACAAATAATTTAAAATACCTTGGTGTGAATCTAACCAAGCAAGTGAAAGATCTGTATGACACGAACTTTAAATCTCTGAAGAAAGAAATTGAAGAAGATCTCAGAAAATGGAAAGATCTCCCATGCTCATGGATTGGCAGGATTAATATAGTAAAAATGGCCATCTTGTTGAGAGCAATCTACAGATTCAATGCAATCCCCATCAAAATTCCAACTCAATTCTTCACAGAGTTAGAAAGAACAATTCTTAAATTCATTTGGAATAACAAAAAACCCAGGATAGTGAAAACTATTCTCAACAATAAAAGATTATTCATTCTTTTAAAGGCTGTGTGTAGATGCCCCACAAGACTTGCAGACTGAGTTTGGTTCTGGGATTTTCAGTTCATGACTCTAAATTAAACTTTCAATGTGAAGTCTTTCCCATGAAACCTGGCTACAATAAGCTGTCAGATGCTCTTAATTTGCTGATGCCTCCCAGACTTAGCAAGAGTTCAGCATCAAGGAACCCAGGACACAGTTGCATTTCCCTGGGAAACCAGCTGGCACCATCGAGGCAAAGAGAAAAATGAAAGAAAAACAAGAGACTCTCTTTTTGAATTCAAACAGATTTCAGGATGATATACATGAATTGGTAGCTGGGGACTACATAGGTTTAGGTAAAGTATATATTTAACTGATCTGGGATCCTTTTGTCACTACTGTTGTATCAGAGGACCTGAGCCCAGGAGAGAAATCAAATCCCGGAAGCAGGTGCTGGTTTCTTTCTCTGAATCACATCCAGGGAAGCTTTTACTAGCCAGGTAACTGGCACCATGCTCAGCTCACTTTCTGCTTGGCTTGACAGCTTGGCTTTTTTTTTTTTTTTTTTTTTTTTTTTTTTTTTTTTTTTTTTTTTTTTTTTTGTAATAAAGTCTCTTCTCACAGTTCTGTTCTTTTCCTGTATTCATCATGTATCTTTGACTTTTACTCCCTCAGATATTACAACTTCAATTTATTGGAAAGTTTTTGCTCATTTCTTACAAACCAACTTTCTTGTTTCTAACCAAGCCACCGCTCCAGTTAGAATGTTCCGTGTTTCTAAAGAAGAGCTGGTCTCCTGGTCTGAACTCCAACCCATCTTTTGCCAACTAAGAATAAAGAACACTCTAAATTCACACTATTGCAGATGCTAAGAAGTACTTGCTGACAGGAGCCTGATACAGCTGTTTCCTGAGAAGCTCTGCCAGATCCTGACCAATACAGATGCAGATGCTCACAGCCAACCATCGGACTGAGCACAGTGACCCCAATGGAGGAGTTAGGGGAAGGACTAAAGGAGCTGAAGGGACCTTATCTGGCATCAATGGGAGTGGAGGTCCTTGGTCCTGTGAAGGCTTGATGCCCCAGTGTAGAGGAATGTTAGGACAGTGAGGCAGGAATGGGTAGGTGGGGGGGGGGGGGAGCACCCTTATAGAAGCAGGGTAGGGGGAATTGAATAGGGAGTTTGCAGAGAAGAAACTGGAAAAGGAGATAATATTTAAAATGTAAATAAATAAAATATTGAATTAAAAAAATAAAAAAAATCTACAGAGGCTTCCATTGCTGACATGCACAAGCCTTAAGGCAGTATTAATTTGGCTTGCTTAAGGGATGACAGAAAGCTCACAAAATGCTATGTCTGGGCATGTCGGGTCTTTCTAGAGGAGACTAGCATCATGACAAATAGATGCAGCAAAGATAATCCACTCTCAGTTCAGGCAGGTGCCATCCAATCTCCTGGGGG
The DNA here is from genome assembly GCF_011762505.2 of Arvicanthis niloticus. Lineage (NCBI taxonomy): Eukaryota > Metazoa > Chordata > Mammalia > Rodentia > Muridae > Arvicanthis > Arvicanthis niloticus. The sequence goes on from NC_047661.1 coordinate 130,499,725, forward strand.
CCCAAAAGAGTGAGGAGGCAGAGGAGGCAGGTGAATTATGAAATGTAGACATCTGTGCTTTCCTGCTCTTCAACAGCAGAACCTTGGTTCCTAGACACTCATGCCCTGGTGGGTGCAAAGTCACCCTAGTGCTTTTCAGCACTTTGCAGTCATATTGAATCACATGCTTCACAGATGGCAGATGGCAGTCTGCAAGGCTTCACAAAATTCAAAATCGTGTGACCAAAGTCCCAAAACAACTTCTCTCATTCCTATTTTGTGTCTATTATCAATCTATCACATATAAATAATCTATCTTATATCACCTATCAATCAACCAATAATCTATTAACCATTTCTCGTATCTCATATCTCTAATCTGTCTGTCTCTCTATCATCTATCATCCATCTATGTATCATTTATCTATCTATCTATCTATCTATCTATCTATCTATCTATCTATCTATCATCTATATTATCTCTCCATCCATCCATCCATCCATCCATCCATCCATCCATCCATCCATCCATCCTCTATATCATCTGTCTGTCTGTCTGCTATCTACTTTCTCACTTTTATTTTCTTCTTCCTATCCATGGATATCTCCTGTTGACTCTATGTCTATAGAGGACCTGACTTACACATGACTTCACTGCCTGGTTCCAGTTTTACTTAGACAACATGAGTTTTATAACCACTGTTTTATATCCTCCATTTATTTCCTACTTAGTTGCTTGTAGGTTTTCTTGCTGGCACTGATTTCTGCTGGAGTGCTTGCCTCTCATCTTTCGATTGCTTATTTATTGGATGTGAAGCAATTTTGAAATATAGATTTCAGTTGGGATATAGTCTAAGAATACTTCTGACTCTTTTCCTACTATGAGTCTGGCCAGAAAACCCCTTCAGTTTATCTTTAGTTCTATGGATGTTATCATTTGAATCTGAAGTGTCCCTCATTGGCTTATGTTTTGTAGCTTGTTCTCCAGCTGGAAGTACAATTACGTTGTCCCTGAGACCTTTGGGATGTAGAGTGTAGCTGGGGAACTGGGATAAACAGGTCATTAGTTGTACTTTCAAATATAGCCTTTTTCTGGTTCTGTGGCCTTGCTCTGTACTCTTGGTCTTTACCCAAGTAAACAAGCTCTGACACATACTCCTGCTGCACAGCACTGATCCACTACTCATGCCTTCCCTTCTCTCTCTCTGTGCATGTGTGTACTGAATCATTTCCCATGCCTTCCCTTCTCTCTCTCTCTCTCTCTCTCTCTCTCTCTCTCTCTCTCTCTCTCTCTCTCTGTACTGAATCATTTCCCATGCCTTCCCTTCTCTCTGTGTGTGTATATATGTGTGTGGGTATGTACCGGGTCCCTGCCCATGCCTTCTCTCTCTCTTGTGTGTGTGTGTGTGTGTGTGTGTACCAAACCACTGCCTATGCTTTCCTTATTGTGCACACTGAGCCACTGTCCATGCTGTTTTCAGGATGCATGCATAGAGGCACTTGTCCATGCTTTCCCCAATGTGACAGCCTATAACCACCATCATCAAGTGAGAAGTGCTTTCTTTTAGCAACTAAATTCGTACCAGCATTTAAACGCATTTTGATATCTAAAGAAATAAACAAACTCTGATATCTAAAGAAACAAACAAACTATAATCTTTGAGATCTAAAGAAATAAACAAACTACAATCCATCTGATAACTGAGCAAGCATATCTGTGCTGGCTAACACTCAGCGAGATCTGGCAGCATCCAGAAAGACTGTTCTTGGGCCTGAGCATGTAGTTCCATGGTTATACACCCTGGGTCATACATCATGGTCATACACCCTCTACACATGCATGTGTACATGTCCCATGACCTGAGATGAATTTGTTGTTTAGACCCCTGCCCCCAGGTGCTGGAAGTGATGGGTTTCCAATTTTTATCAAAACTGGTATTAAAGGCTTAATTTAAACATATGCTTTTGAAAGAAACTCTCCTGAGTTTTGAATTCCTCAATATGTGTATGACATCTGTCACACAGAGTCTATGCTAATATTGGAGTTCCACTCTTATTTCTCCAGGGTGTCAGGATGCTGCATACTAGAGAAGGGATGTGTTGCTTATTGTAGGTGGCTGACGCATACTGAGTCTGATGATTTATATAATTCATTGCTGAGCATATGCTAGATGGCCTAATCACCATGTTGATATTAGAGTGGTGGTTTTTGATGTATGGTCACCATCCAACTCTTAAAAATTCAGCACCTGTTCTAAACAAATTTTGTTTCCAATAAAGTACTATCAATTTTAATTTCTGGAACATTAGGATCAGGTTGGTCTTAGACAAGACTTCTAGCTTTTATATTAAATAATATTCTTGCTCTAAAAAAGCAAAGTATTTCTGGAGATAGGGCCTTTGGTTCCTCGAATTAATCATTTCAGGATTTATGAAGTTTATACAAGAGAGAAAAATGATAAAATTAAGGAGCATCAAACAATAAAGACAGCAATTATGGTAATATGGGGTGCCACAAAGTACAGCTAATGTGATGTGAGAGCCTTAGAGAACATTGTTGGGAAGAACTTACTAAGGTAAGAAAGGCTTAACAGTACAGGGTGTCAGTGTGAACAAAGTCAGGAAAAGTGACTCAGAGAAGGAACTGATATATCTGAAGTACATGGGAATGGAAAAGCAGAGAGGGAGGAGTGAAGACCAGTGGTTACAGGAAGGGTGTAGTCAGAGGGAGACTGGTGAGGAAAGCAGGGATAGTTATAAGAGGCTTCTTCTGCATGGTTTACTGTGTGTATTGACTTACTGATTAACATGTATTAATTGTGCATATAATGACATGGTTGGAAACACATGCAATTAATACATGTTAATCATCATGTATTAACATGTATTAATGGTGCACATTAATGAAACACTTGCATGCACAGGACCATGCGCTAACTGAACTAGGTAGCTGGCACTCACTTTTATCTCCTTAGCACTTCTTCATGTTTACAGCCTTTGGGGAACTCTTATAAAATATGCAATAGCTTATTGTGACTGATAGTCACTTGGTGTGCTTTGGAAAACCACAACTTATTCCTTCTGCTTCTGTACACGTACTAATGATTCAATTTCCTTTGCTCCTCTCCCTTCCTAAATCTGTCGTATTTCACTGGACATGATGCCTTCTAGTTCTATCCATTTTGCTGGGATGACAGTATTTCATTCTTCTTTATCACTAAATGATATTTCACTCTGTGTGTGGGGTAATCACACTTCCTTTAACCATTTCTCTGGACGCTGGAGCTAGCTCCATATCTCAGCATTGTGAATGTTGCTGCCATAGACAGGATGCTATTTTTTCTTTAGAATGCTAATTTAGTTCCTTTCAGATATACACCCCATGGAGGGAACACAAGTTAATATCATGGCTCTATTTTCTATTAAGGTACTTCCACAATGGCTCTAAAAATTTATATTCCTTTTGAAAAGGTATTCAAGCTGTTTTTTCCTCTAAATCCACAACACTTTTTACTTTTTGTAATTTTGATAAAGCCATGCTAACCAGAATTGGGATAGCTCCTTTTGTAGTATTTTCTTGATGGCTAAGGGTATTGGGAAGTTTTTTTTTTTCAAGGAGTTGTTGGACATATAAAGAGATGGCTTTATGATAGCTTTGCTATTGTGAGAACACAGGATAAACATACAGGATCTCAAAGAGGGATGTCATGCAAATAAACAGAAAAACCCAAACAAATGAGAATGCCAAAACTAATGATTGGTTACAAAAAGATGGAGGTCAAAACTGATGGCACAAGGCAGCTTTCCATCCAACCAACCATACACCAATGGTGCAACTAACCAACAAATAAACAAACAACAAACAAACAACTAACAAGTAACCAGCAATCAACAACAAACCAATAACCCACCAATAACTAACCAACCAAAACCAACCAACAAACCAATAAACAACAACTGAGCATCAACCACCCAACAAACCAATCAATAACCAACCAATAACAAAACAACAAAACCACAAACAATAAATGACAGCAAACCTACCAAACAACCAACAATCAATTAACCAGTAACTAATAACCAGCCAATAGCCAACCAACCAACCAACCAACCAGTAACAACAAATCCATCAATAACAAACCATGCAACAACCAATTAAACAAACAAACAAACAAAACAACAACAACAACAACAATAAACCAACCAATCCCAATACTGTGGCATATTCTGCATGTAAAAACTAGGCATACACTGTGTAGTAGAATGAAGGTAACTGGCTGCATGCCAGATAATTAAAAATTATATAAAAAATAACAACTGATTGTCAAAAGAAAGTAAGAGTAAAAGAAAGATGGACAGAGGGAGAGATAGAAGAAAGGATGTATGTGGAGAAACTCTCACAAGGATCCACCTCTAGATGAACATATGTAGACAACAATGGATGCTGAGGAGGGAGAATCCATCTCCTCCTGTGGGGAGCCGACAGAAGGCAGCTATCATCCTTGCAGCCATCTTGAGCCGTATACCCTGACAACAGACTTGATTACAATAGCCTACAACAGCTAAGCATACTCTGATAATATCTTGTTTTAGATACCCAGGATTTTCCCTTGGGTGTGTGAGACTTAAAGGTGTGTGACTTAAGGGCATGACTTAGAGATCAGATTTAGAGACAAGACCTAAGGGTGTGACTTAAGGGCATGGCTTAGAAGTGAGATATATAAAAGTCGAGAGGCAGACAGAAGAGTTCAGTACAACTTGCAGTAGGAATTAGGCACTTGAGTCTTGGCACTTGGAGGAAGAGCTTGGAATTAGACATTAGGCACTTAGCACTTGGAAGAAGTAAGTTGGAACTTGGAGGCACTAGGGTCTAGGAACTAGGGATTAGGAACTCAAGACTTGGGACTTGGACTAGGAAGAGAGACTGAAGAATGAATGAGATTGAATCACACTTTGATCTCCATTCTTCAAGTCTGTCCTCACTCTGTTGCTGAACCCCGACCTGCAGACCAGAGCAGCTTGGGGCAGTGTGGGCTCTAACAGTTTAGCCCCCAAGGCTTTTGGCAGTGTGAGTTCCAACATTGATAGAGTGGTCTGAGATATTTTGGCCCCCAATCGTGGGATAGCTCAGGCCGCAACATCCTCCAAGGCTGAGCTCCTTGATAGGCTATCTAATCCCATGGGGTCATCTCTAATCACAAGTTCATATATGCATTACTAGATGGGCTAAATAGGTTGTTTACATAAGTGCACATATTTATATGTAATAGTAATTAAAGAACAAGTAGTCATGGATTTGAGATGGATTGGAGGGCATGGAAGGCATTGAGAGAGGAGAATGAGGGGTGGGAATTGAGCATAAAATTTTTAAGAAATTAAACTAAAACATAACAAATGGCATGTGAAAATAAAACTTCATAGTTATATCTGTATTTTGGGTAAGGTTTGTGTAACACTACAAGTTCCTTGACAGAAATTCAAGTAGATCTAAGCAAAGGGAGAGACAGGCTGAGCTTCCTGAGAACACGATGTTTGAAACACAGATTTATCCAGAGTTCGTGAAGTGTAAGGTCCAAATGCACTGGGCTTCATTCTCCAGGCTTCCTTTTACAGAGCAGACACGCTGCTTCTAAAATTAACACTGGAAATAAAAGTCACCTATGTTAATAAAGCAATGTTTACAAAGGACAAAGTTGGAAGGCTGATGTTGACTGGATGGCAGCTATATATATGGCACTGATATATATATAGTTATATATAGTTATATATAGTTATATATAGTTATATATAGTTATATATAGTTATATATAGTTATATATATTATATATATATACACATATATGTATATAAAACAGTGGTAGTGGTGTACATGTGGACAAGATCAGTGACACAAAGTGTCAAATACATAGATAAATAGTTTTTATTGATCCTTGACAAAGTATTAAAATAATTTATTGAAAAAAAAAACAGTTACTCAAAAATCATACTGAAACAATTGAACACTGATACTTTAAAAAAAAACCAACAAAACAAAAAATAGCAAATTCATCCCACACATAAACCATAAAAATGCAAAGCAGATCTTATACCTATGGAACCTGAGCCTGTCAGATTTTTGTATAAGATGTCACAGAAAAAGAAAATATGTCTGTGAATAATTTGGATAAGACATTAAAATGATAGAAAGTTTGATAAGAGGGATTTTCTCGAAATGACAAATCTCTAGTCTTTTTCACAAGCCCTACTGAGCAGTTCACAAAGGAGAGAAATGTTATTCCCACCACACATTAGATTCCATCTAGGGTCAAGTCAGTCTTACAACTAAATACTGAGATGATATGAAAATACTCCAGGAAAGAAAGAACAGTGATCTCAGATATACATATCAATGGGTCATCAAAGCCAGTAATTATAGGATAGTGTTAGTAACATTAAGATTCTCCAAGCACACCCAAGATTAAATGGCTAGTATGCTATCTATTTAAGCATGTATTATCAGACTCTACCTGTGTGTTGATGATATACAGAACATGGAAAGTTTATCACTAAGTCCAGGAGTCAGTCTCTTATATTTGAGCAAATGCATAAGAGAAATCACAATCAGTATAAAGGCCCTGAACAGCTTTGGTAATTCTTATGAACACAGCCCTAAACAAGAGTAGCTAAAAGGTTACCAGCTGACCTTTGCACCATCAAATTTATTACACAGAAGTGAGAAAGAATGGGTTACAGATAAACAGGGCACTGTGACCCTCTTTCTGTGACATTCTTGGGAAGTAGATGCAGAAATCAGGCTATCAATGGCAGGCTGAGCTGGGGAAAGGGCATTGCTTCAAGAAAGTGTCACAGAATATTGTGCAGTGTGCGAAGGTGCTGTACCTGAGGGATTGTGGATATACTACTACACATAGTTACAAAATTCATTGACTGTTTACCTAAAAAGGCATTTGTTTTTCTGTTAGGTCCCAATAAGGTTGACTTCAAGGATACTATAGCAGCAATTTAAATGAAATATTATAGTTTGAACTGCACAGGTGATGGAGGATGGTAAATGGTAGATATTTACAAGATAGAAATTAGCAGGACCAGATGAATGGACTAATTTGTGGCATTAGGAAAAGGCAGACAGGTCTCTATTAAAGGAGGATATATCACATACACATAGAATTAGATTGAAATTGTCAAATACCCAGATGTCTATAAGATGCACACTCAGGCAACAGAGAAGCCACAAATCGTAACTATGGCCTCCACATGGTGTTATTGGTCCAGCTCACAAGAAACTTTTGACCTCCTGAGACAGCAAGAGGCTGTTACATCATTAGTTGACTCATGAAACACAACCAAAGACCAGAAGTCATGGAAAGCATTGGAGCCCTCTAGAGAATAATCAACATGACAAGAGTGTTAGGCATAGGTGCTTCCTCTGTCCACCAACGCTGATATGTATGCTGATCTTGGTTAAGATCTTTAAAGCATTTTGATTTTACCCTGTGTTGTACTGTTACAGGGTGACCATCATAGCTGGCAATGGGATTCATGTCAAATTTCAGTCCAAATCTGCACGTGAAACAGGTTTAGCTCTCCTGACACAAGGTCTTTAAATGTCTTCAGATCCAATGTGAGAAGACAGGCGAACACTGGAAATAGTAAGATACACAGATAAAATAGATTTGGGAAAAATGGGTCAGCAGTTAAGATTCCTAGCTCTTCCATCGTGAGGCCCAGAGTTCAGATTCTGACACCCCTGTAACAAATCCAGCACCCCTGGAACTAACAAGCCCAGCACCCCTGGAACTAACAAGCCCAGCACCCCTGTAACAAGTCTAGCACCCCAGAAGAAGTCCAGCACCCCTGGAACAGGTCCAAGTCCAGCACCCCTGCTGCTTGAAGGGTAGAGAAAGAAGGATTGCTGGAGCTGGATTGTTTCCAGCTACGTCAAGACACAAGCCCAAGCTCAGGGAGATATGCCATCACAGGGGTAGGCAGAAGGTGATAGATGGGGCCACACAGTGCTCTCTTCTCTTCTGGCCTTTGAGTCTGTCCCTGCATACATGTGTTCAAGCACAGTTGATCTTGAGTCTGTTATATGCACACTTTCTTTCCAATTAAATTTCTCTTTTCCACATTTTACATGTAAACAGAGTATAATTTATACCATCAGTGATAATTAGGTTCACTTAAAAAATTGATTTTTAGAATGTAGTCACACCTAATGCAAAATTATTAGGAATGTGTTTTCAGCCTCGACTGGTTATTTCTACATTGACACATACTTATCCCAAAGTACATTTAAAAGACACTTCTAAAATCTAAGCTCAAAGTGTGTACACTTCAGCTGTCCATCTGTACTCAGGGCAACTATTATTTTATTGTTTTATCAGAAATAGATGAATCAAAGCCTTAAACCTGAAGAAAACATCCTGTACAATTAGATACACACCTAGTTTAAATCCAAAGTGAGGCCGTTACGTTTTGTGAATAGGATGCTTACCTTCAAGCAACACAAATTCTCTTGCCACCCACTACGAATAATTATCTTTGGGAGGAGGGATGTGGTACATGCTTTCTGTCAGTCACGTTGAATTTCTGTCAGAGCTGCATGGTGCAGCAGTCCTACCTGGCTTCAGATGAGCGAATGGAATCTCTCCTGTGAGGAGCTCCCACAGACACAGGGCGTAACTGAAGACGTCAGCCTTGATGGTGTAGCGCGTGCACTGTGTGAACACCTCGGGGGCCATCCAGCGCAGGTTCTGCACAAACCAGAGGTGATCAGCGTTCAGAAACACCTAGCAGAGCTGCCTTCTGGCCCACAATGGAGAAGGTTCTCCAATGCCCTCAGATAGCATGGGTAGGAAGTTACTGCAGCCTTTCTCCTCACCAGTGCAATGGACACAGCACATCTTTCCGTGCACACCGTCACATGCATTTGTTTCTCAAGAAAACCACATGGTTGAAATATCATAAAATCCATAATCTACAAGACTCCTCCAACATTAATGACCAATAATGACTCACAGTGGTAGCTGAGTTCGTTCTCTTTCCTGCTCCCGACCACCATTTTTGCCCTAAGTGACTGCTCAGAATGGACCACCAAAGGAGCCATCCCCTTGTTCCCTAGGCCCGAGTTACACTGTGGGAGACACCTTCCTCTCTTTCAGTCTCTGCGTTCCAATTAATTGAGTGACTAAATTAGGCCCATAACTGTGTTCTCAGGACAGTGGACGGAGGGAGCCATGGAGAAGTCCCTCAGTATGCCTGTGATGGAGATTTCTCCCCGGTATGATCAAGGGTTTGAGTTTTCTTGTGTTTACCCTGATGTAGATGTAATGAATCCAGTGTTTGCAGTATTCCAGGAAGCAGAGTAATAAATATGTTACAAAGCACCCCATCCCTGGGCCTCATGTATGTGATAGTGTGAGCTACATTGTTTATATTAGTTATTAGACATGCGAATATATAAGCTTGGTTTCTTTGCAGTTCAAATGCTAGAACATCAGATTCTGCCTTATTAAATGACAAATGTGACTCTGACTCTACCATTGCCCGGGCAGTTTCTACCAGTTCAGAGGTCCAGCCCTGAAGTCTCCCAGCTCTATGTCCTATCAGTGCACTTTCTCAATAGCCTTCCTATGGGCAAGTGAGGAAGCCGTATTCTTTAACTATCCTTAGGAAAGCCCTGTGTGTGGTACTACCTCTGACAATTCTTCTGACAATTCTGCCCTAGGAATCAGGTAGAATTAACCCCAGAACACTTTTATCCCTGGCATATTACACATGGTTCACCTGCATAAGTTTTGCTGGTCCAAAGAGCCTCAGTTCACAGAGATTAGACATGTGCCATTACAGTGAATGTCCAGGAGTGGGCTGTTGGTGCTTGTGTCAGAGCCACAGGACCCGCAGTTATCTTTGCCTCCAGTGCCCTCCAGTCATGAGGCTGTTCCTCCCATCAGATCTCTTATAAAACACTGCATTTCACTCTTCCCTGTCTGCGGACCTACTGCACCCTGTCCTTATTTACACTGCTTTAATTTTTATTAATAATACAACCTGTCACTTTCTTCTGCTCATGTGTTCATGGTCTGTCCTTTCATGGATTATCTGGATATGGACAAGAGTTGACATAGTGGCTATGCATGGGGACAGAGGCTGATGTCAGAGTTTGTCTCAGTTATCTGAACCTTATCTGCTGAGACAGAGCCTCCCACAGAATCTGGAGCTCACTATTTCAGGTAAACTGGCTGGCCAGTGAGCCTTGGGGATCCTCCTACCTCTGCCTCTCCAGCACTGGGGTTCGAGATACCTGCTTCTATGTCTGGCCTTTTCCATAAATGCTGGGGACCCAAGCCTAAGGATAATGAAGGAGTGTTGGTACATGAAGACATCTCTGTTGTCCCCAGTTGGGAATCACTGCAATATCCTCAAGTCTTAGACTGTGTGAGGTGGAGATGTTACACACATCTGTTGAAAGAATATGTGACATCTCACCGGTCGTACGTTAAGATGCAGATTGAGTGTAGCCCTCAAGGACTCATTTGTCAGTGTGTTTATGCTGGGGAGTGGCAGAGACTTTGAGAAACAGGGCTGGATGCAAGTTAATTAGGACATCGCTCAGCACATGCTTGCCCACACTTGTTGCCCACTGTTCGCTTGTGGTGCAAACTGGAGAATATTCACTGGAAGGAAGTAGACTTTGTAGGCTTCTAGCCTTCAAAACTGTAAAATAGACTGATTTTCTTTATAGCTTGTCTAAAGTTGGGTGTTCACCTAAACAATGGAAAGTTGAATATGACAGGGTGTACTAGAAGACATCACCACACTGATGGTGTGGCTCATGGTGAGTCTTCCCCTCTCTCCCTGTCTCTTCCCTCATAACACATGACAATGATGAAAAGCTATTCGAAGTTTTCTGATACAACTTGGTTTCTCACCCATCCCTTGCCCTTGTTCCCTCGGCCTGCACACCCTTCCAGTTCCCCCATCACTTGATGACTACCTGCTTTCCTGTCTGAGCTTTTCTGATGCTCTGTGAAATGACCAGGGTGCTTGAAATCTGTTCATTCCTGTGCAGGCCCCACTAGCAAAGGAGCGCCTTGGAATTAACAAGTTTTTATTTTTATTTCATTCATTCACATTTTGCATTTCTGTTCCACTGAGCAACTTCTAACACATGGCTCACTGTCAGTAAATGCTTGTTGAATGAGTCAGAGTGCATGCACACAAAATTTGGAGGGAAAAGCCTAAGGTAACAAGAGGAAAGTGCCTGCTGTGGGCTAGTCTCCCTGAGATTTACAAGGTGAGGCCGTTTTATACAGGATTGGTATGGTGAGGGTCATACACAGGGTTCGCCATAACAGGAACAAAAGTACCAAGGATGCATAAATGGCCACCAGGCATGAAACAAGGAAGGATGTCTCCTATGCTGATACAGGAGACTTGAAACATCTTGTGGTGGAAAGAGAAAGTTACAGAGCAGGCCCAGAACAGAAATAGAACAAAATAGGCAGAAAGTTTCAGGGAAAGAGAACTAAATTGGATTTTGCAGGCACTGCTGAGAGTCCATAGAAGAATTGTCCACCCAACAATTGCAGCAGAGGTGACAAGGAATGACAATCCAAAAGAGGGGTCTGGAGACAGGGACCATCAGGGAGAATTAGGATCCTAGGCAGTGTGAATGAGAACCTTAAGTGTAAAGAGGCAAAGACATAGAGAGAGGTGAGTAATGACTGAGGCAGGTCAGGGAAGGGGAGGAGCTTATCCCAAGGGGGACCAGATGCCTTTGGAGTTCAGAGAAAAGCAGGTTTGCTTGTTTGGGGGTCTGAGGGGAGGAGTTAAGTTTTGCATAAGCATTGATGCTCACCTGCAGCTATTAACTTCTGACATTGATGGGGAGAGCCATGAACAGTGATCAGCTGCTGCTGAGCTGTTGGTGTTAGAACGTGTAGCTTTCCACGTGTTAGCACTTCCTCTCCATGTGCTCCTTACCTGTGGCAGCCAATGACCTGTGACAATCCAGTGCTCACAGGCTGCATTTGGAACACGGTCGCTGTGATTTTTATCTGCCACATTTTCTAAGTGGGAGACCCCTCAAATAGTTATTTTTGGGTTTTCTGAAAATAAAATCCTAAAACGTATCCTTCCACCTTGACAATGATATCTCCTGGCCAGGGCTTCTCTTTCCTCTCCCTCTTTCCTTCCTCCCACTCTGAGTTTCCATATTTTAGTTGTTCAACATGAGTAAGGGAATCACAAACCCCTGGCTGCTTTGTCATGTTGTCTTCATCCAGGGACTGCAGAAATCTTGATTCTAAAGGAGGAGAGAAAACAAGTCACATCAAAGGAAGTGTCCCAAGCCTTTGGTCCAGGATCACAGCAACATTGCAAACCCAGGAAGCCTGTGCATTATTCAAATTCTTACCCCCCTCTTTTTAGTTTTGATGGGAAAGGAGAAAAATAAAAGTGCAAATGTCATGCTTTCAAAGTGTAAGGTGAATCTGAAATTTAAATAAAGGTGTGAAATCTGATTCCAGATTATTGTATAACATCGGGACCCAGGAGGAAATGCTGGTGTTTGGGAGTATGCTTCTGAAACTCTTACCTCCAAAGTCTGCTACCACAGCATGGCCATCCTCATAGAGAAGAATATTGTGACTAGGAAAGAAGTAGACCATGTAAGTTTATTGAGTTGTAACTAGCTTGCCTCTCAGGTCATCATTTGTTACCACAATGGTGAAATGTATTAACTCCATTCCTCTTGGATTCATTGTCGATTCAGAAAAGGGATTTATAAAATGCCATCATGTTCTAGCTCCCATTGACATTGTGAAGAATTCCTACTTCAACAAACCCTCTAAGCTGGTCAACAGGCCTTGTTAGTTGATGTGCAGTTCCCTCACAGAGTCCTGTTTGAAAGCGCAGCTCTGGGTAGGCAAGGCATAGAATGAGCTGGCTGCATCTCAGGCATGGATCTTCAAGGAGAGGTACACAGTAGATGTACCATAAAGAACAGTCACCTGAGTTAGGTCCCTGAGATCCACATGAGGGAAGCATCTAAGTAAGCCTTGCATGTGTGTGTGTGTGTGTGTGTGTGTACATATACATATATACAATCTTTATATTCTGGACTAGAGACATCATTTTAATACATGGAATACATCTAAGGTCTGTTAAATGATATCAGCTAAACTACAGTTTAGGAAGTTAGCAAGCCACCAAAACTACGCTTACAGGGCAGAACTCTAAATGATCAAGAAGACTGTCAGGTAATATCAGAAACGTTCTTAGCACAAGAGAAAAAAGGAACCAAGTGAAGACAATGCCAACCAATCTGCTTGGTTGTTTTCATCATTTCTATGTACAAATTAGATGTCCGTAAATAAATATAGACACCAGCATCACATGGCACTTTGTAAATATGTACATATAGGGTTTTGATAGTCTTTTCTCCACAGTACTGGGAAAGTTCTACTTTGTGAGCTAGATCAAAGTTAGAGCAGCCTAGGGGAGGTTGTCCCTCCCCCACACAGAGCACCGGCTTGTAGAACAACTTACGTAGAAGCATTCAGTCCTGTTGTCGAGGACTGTAGTTGTCATTTAACTTTTAATTAGAGATCATGTGTTGCTCAACCCAATAGGTACATCTACAACATATTCTGAACCTAAGGCTCAGGGGTCATAACAGGAGACAGAAAGATGGTAAAAGCCAGGGGAATGTGAAGGCGTCTATGAGGCTGTATTTCCTAGAAATGCCAGCAAGGCTACATGGATGAAATCTCATTGAAATGGATGACTAACCAAGATCTGAACATGGTATAAACCTTGGAGATTTTGGCATATACACCTAATTTTGAGTCTGTGTTTGGTTCATGGAGGAGGCATTTCCAAGTCAAGAGGTCACATTCTTGGTTTGGGTGCTCAGTACGAACAGGATTATCTTCATTGATTTATATGCTGCTTCCTGATGCTCACTGGCTTTGCCAGAACTTTAGGAAGCCTTCTTTTCATTATGAATGAACTAGGAAAATAGACTTAATATACCTTGTAAATGCTAATATTTAATGTGCGTTCAAAGTGAGGTGGTAGAGTACAGGAATACTTGAGAGTGTCAAAACAGGAAGGGATGAGATGCAATTTTTAGCACCAAATTACAAATTGGTAGGCATGATGCGGACAGTGCTGCTCTAACCAAAAAATCTCAGACCAATAGGAAGATCACACATAGACACAAGGCTTATTCTAAGATCTGCACAGCCCACATCCTCTCAAGGGAGTGTGGGTGTCAAAACTTACCCAGAACACTTAAATATATGTTGAACAAAAGGCTCTGTCAGACACAGTAACATCACGGGTAGCCCTTGCCAACTGTTTCATTGTTAATTCCAATTAGTAAGTGAGATGAGCAAAGAAGCCTTACCTTTAACAGCACTAAGTTTCTTTTGCAAATGGAGCTACCCTAGGTAGCTATCTGGAAAGACTAGGGAACCTTTGCATACCTCTCCAATAGAAGCTTAAAGGCAGTGCTGCAGAGCCAAACCCATGAGCCTAGAGCACTGGATCCTCACCTAATAATTCAGTCGTTCAAACTTACTTTCATGTGAATATATGTTACCAAGAATAATTATACCAGCTAGCTAGTTATGGATTAAAAAATAGTCTTTTATGAAAGAAATATGGCAACCAGCCAATAATACCAGCCTCAGATTTCAAGATACCCAGAAAAGGATTTGGCCTCTATTGTGCTGGGTGAAGTGTGGTAAGGGAGGGAGGGTATCTGAGGGCCAGGATTGAATTCATCCTTCTGATGACTCTCTAGCATCTTCACTGTGCTGTTTTGCAGATTGACACTGAAGGTAGATCCTATTACTACAGTGATAACCACAGTGTGATAGAGTAAAGGTCGAATCCTGGATTAATTCAGTGCTTGCTAAATACCACTCATCAGTCTACACATGAATGTTTAAGATCCAGAGCATGATGAGATATACCGACATTAGGAGTGATCTACTCTAGTTCCTACAGAAGGAGTGGAAAGCTCAGAATTCTGGTGAAATTCAGGCCAGAGAGTGGTCAAATGTGAACATAGGGATCATTTCCTTTACGTTAGATGTCAGATGTTAGAACATCTCAGATGTTAGAGCAGTGCCTGACAAACAGTAGGTGGTCAATGAGTTTGTATTTTATGAGTTGTGCGTATGTACTTTTTCCCAGAGCACAATATTTACTTGCTTTCTGTTAGCATGCCACTCTAGAAGATGCAAAGTGTATATGTTATGGATTTCATTTTCACGGGATTTATAATCTGCTAGTGAAAACGAAAATGAATGTTTTCCAAGAAAATAGCATAGGTTAAGAACCGGATTAGCTTCGAAGGAGGCTTTGAAGGTCAGTCAGCTATTACATCTACAAATATGTACCAAGAATCTGTCATGTGCTGGGATATTTCCAGCTGTGAAGCAGGCAGGTTGAGGTTGGGTCCACTGTAGGGAGAGCAAACAGGAAGAGACTGAGAAAAGGGGAAATCAAATTCTGCAAAGATCTCGGCAAAGTCAAGAGAGGTGTGTGTGTGTGTGTGTGTGTAGTTATAAAGATAGACTTACCAAACCAAAGAACACATATAAGAAAAGAATAAGATATTTGCATAAAAGTAGTATTGAATTGTGGAGATCAGAAAGGCCTCTGAACAGCCAGTAACACCAGCCTTAGACTTGAACATTCCCAGAGAAGAATGTGAGCTGAGTCCTGAAGCCAGCCAGGGCCTCAGAGTTGCCATCACCATCAGTAATAAGGTTGACCTCATGTGAAAGTCACTATACATGGTAAGCTTCCAGCAGTGTGAACACCGGAGGAATCAGGTATGTTAGAGCAGAAGGCAATGGAGTGTGAAGTAAGCAAGTGCTCCTGAGAGCGAGCGCCTATCTAGTCTCCTGAGATACACTAGAGTCTGTATTAGAAGTCTTCATTGCAGATGAGAAACGGACACAGAGGGACTAAATCAGGCAACCCGGATCTGCTACTAAGAGGTGGAACCCTTACTTAAATTTCAGTCTTCAAGGTCAACCAGACCCCAAGGGAGACCCCTAAATATCCAACTTCAATAATGAGGTGAAGAGTCAATGGAAACCAGTCTAGTGTGTCTTGGTACCAATGTGACTCAGCAGGCAAAGACCAACCCTCCTTCTCCCAGAGCTGTGCTGACGTCAAGGTTCTGCAAGGAATACGTAGATAAGGGAAAAGCAGTTGCTGCAAACAGTAGACCTGGGAAGCTAGCTAATGCTAGGGCCTCAAAGCTAACAGCATCATCAGAGACTGAAGAATAAAACCAATTCTGGCACTTCTGGTCTCCCCCTACCCCTGTAGATCACCTGGGAGGCACTTTGTCCAGGATAAAGCCTCATGAGTGCTAGTTGAGGGGTGTGCTTGGTGGCCCTTAAAGTAGAACTGATTCTACTACCGAATAATTGTCACTCCCCCTTTAGCTTTAGTCTTGTCTTCCATTCTCACTGTGATTTTGCAAAGCTGTTTCTGTTTTACTGAAAGTGTGGCTTCACCTTACTCAAAACGACCTTTGTTCTTCCAGCTGTGTGGATACCACAATATCTGCACTTGGCACCGGCTTTGTCTTTACCGTGAAGCAAAGGACTTGAGTCGATTGTTCATATACCGCAATGTTTGGGGCTTTGAAATGCCTGTTCCTCACAGAGGATTCCCCCAAAGCCCCCTTACACTCACTTAACCTCATTGAGACACGCACTTTACAGAGTACAGGGTGTGACCCAGGGCCAGATTGACTTCATCATGCTAAGCTGAGAGAGCAGAGTCTGTCTTGTTAGTAACAGTCTCAGAGAGAGAGAGAGAGAGAGAGAGAGAGAGAGAGAGAGAGAGAGAGAGAGAGAGAGAGAGAGAGAGATTCAAGGGTTTTTATTTTATTTTATTTTATTTTATTTTTTTGCTAAGACTGAATAGAAGCTAGATTTCACTGGTTTCTTTTCTATAAAGGAAAAATTTCTCCAACCTTAGAACAAAATTAATTTAATGAAGCCATTATGTGAGGATCAGGAGTCTTTCCATTTTAATTGCCTGTATTTGAAAAGTTACCGAAAAGTGCTCAAATGATTCATAATCAGCTGGTTCTGTGCTGTAGCCCAATGCTAATTGTCACTATTAATCAGACTGGCCTGATTATTAGGCTATTTCCCCAGTTCTGATTTCCTCCTCGATCTGGACTGAAGTTCACGGTTGTTAGCCTTAGAAGAAACAAGATGACTGCTACTCTCCCCCTATTACCATGAAGGACTTTAGGAAAAGCTCATTGAAATGCATCAATATTAATTTTAGTTATTTTTCTGAATAACAAAGAGGTTGTCTGTGTTAGTTGCTCTCACAAACAATGGTTTCACAACACCACAGACAGCCTCTCAGTGTCCTTATTTGGAGAGATGGCTGCCCCAATGAGTAACCGTAACAACAATGCAGAGCTACTTAGACATGCTGCAGGCCAGCTTTCTGAGGTATCCCTGAAGGTGATTAACTCATGATTAAAGAACTGGCAAGCAGTGTTCCTGGAAGCAGTCCAAGGGTTAGATCAGAGCGAGCAGTCAGCCTTCTTTCAATCTTATCACACTGTGAAAGTCATTAGTTTACAAACACATGTTCCTGACAAGCTATCCTTCACACCCTAAGCTGAGGAGCCCTGGATCTGCCACCTGCCACACCTCCTCTGCCTGCAGTGTTGGAGACGGCTGGGTTTCTTCAAGTCCAGGCTCCTCTCACTGGGGAGTCCCACCTCACTGGGGAGTCCCACCTCACTGGGGAGTCCCACCTCACTGGGGAGTCCCACCTCAGTGACCTTCAGTTCAGTCAGTTACACTGTTCGTTCCTGAGCATTGGTCCTGTCAAGCTGGATGTCATCTCAGACAGGACCCAAATGTCCTGAACCTCTTCCAGTGACTCAAATGTAGTGGCAGCATGTTGACTAAGCCTTTGAACACCATTCATAACTATGTGCTTTGTACTTTTGTTTCTTTTGTAAAAATTATTCTGGAGTCATCTAGTCAGTCCTGGGTAGCTACACAAATGTTCCTTTATGGTTTCACTTTGATCTCTTTGTGCCTCCAATTTGCGGCTTGGATTCCCTTTGTCCTTGTCTCTGCTTCTTTGTCACACACACACACACACACACACACACACACACACACGCACATGCACACACACGCACACGTGCACACGTGCGCACACACGCGCACACACACACACGCACACACACGCACGCACACACGCACGCACACACACATGCACACACACGCGCACACACACACTTTATCCTTTTTAGTTCTTCTGGCTATTTAGGCAGTAACTACTGATATCAGCCATCCCTTTTATAATAGAAGCCCTGGCTTTGGTCTCCAGTGTAACATATTTAGACTTGGGGACCTTCATGATAGGTATGTTCATAGATGTTATATGGTGACTAGATTCTTCAGAGTCCCCCTTGATTTGGACTAAGTGGTGGTTTGAATAAGAACCTGTTTCCTAGTTGATGGCTGTTTGGAAAGGATATGGGGAGGGAGAGCCCTGTTGAGGGAAGTCCATCACTGGAGGTGGTTTTAAGAGTTCATAGCCCCACCCCTCTAGTTCACTATCTGAAGATGTATTCTCTCAGCTTCCTGCTCCAGGTGCCCGCTGTCATGCCTCCCTGGCCAGTACAGACCATCCTCCTGAAACCAAATAAATTCTTTCTTCCTTCACTTCGTGGTGTTTTATCACAGTAATAGAAACGTACCCAATACAGGCTGCTCACAGGAACCTGGTTCCAGCTTTATGAGAAACCTTGAGCTCTGTTTCAGAACTGAGCTGAGGTGACTCCATTCCCATTCTTGAATCCCTCCTTTTTTGTTCCTTGGAGCTCACTATTATCTAGCTAAAGGCTCTTTCTGTGTCCAAAAAGTACTCCTGAACTCCGACTGTGTCCAAATAATTCTTTGTTACTTTTTTGCAATCTAAGTAATGCCTGTGGGGCTCCCTTTAGGTATTATTTTACCAGGGTCTCCAGTTCTTCTCAAGTTCCAGAGAACCAGAGTTTAGGTCTTCATATTAGTCCTTTAAACACACAGAATTCTACCTTTTCATAGGAGATCACTCTACAATATGTAGTAAGGGTAGAACTGCCCTGTTGTTTCCCCAAGGTTTGCAGAAGAGGTTCTTTTGCAGTCTGACAGCCCACAGCTCATTGGGGATGGCAACATCCAGGTCTGAGCATAATCTGAGTGAGAGAGACACAGCTTTCCTAAAGCCCAGAATCATAAACTTCTAAACACCAAAAGCCTAATTTCACTCAACTCCTGGAAACCATGGAAACGAAACACTCCAGTAAATGCAAAGGATTGCAGAGCCTCTTCTCCTCCTAAAACAAACTTCAGACTGTCAGTAGAAGTATATTTGAAAGCTTACCCCAAAGCCTCTGGATTTGTCCCAATGCCACTGGGATTGAACATACAGATTATGAGCTCTGTATTGCGCTTCAACCTGCTTGTTGAGGGTAATGTGAAAAAGTGCATCCTCTTCACTCAACATTTGCTCGGAATGTGAAGTGCAACCGGGGGTGAGGGGATGTGTTCACTGAGATCACCTAAGCATCTACATGTGCCCCTTTTGGGAGAAGTCTGCGGATAAGTAGCTTAGAATCTGCAAGTGGTTAGTCCCATCTTTGAACAAATAGTTATTTCTTGGCCATTTTAATAGATATTAGTCTCATTGGGGATTTTTAGGTACTAAAAGTACAAAATGGAACATTCTTAGATACTGAAGTGACAGAGGAAATTCCAAAAATGATAGCTGAGAGTTTATCCCACCAGGTTCCTCCTTCTTCAATATGACAGTGAGGCAGAAAAGAAGTTAGAAGTTAGTACATGGCTTGTATCCACTTCATGGTATTTAGCATTCTTCAGTTCATTGGGGCCTTGCATGAACAAGGACTTCTGACTTCAAAGGGGGAGCCAAGAAACTTAACTTTGACAGCCACAGGCAGCAGTTGTGTGAGAGTCTTTTTGTACAAAGCATGTGGGTCAAAACTGTAGAATGAAGAAAATGCCAAATACCTGTTTATGTAAAAGAAACAAGCAGCTAGTCTGATTAATAAAAGAAAGTTACTATCCCAAAATAACTAAAGAAACCTCTAAGTGTGATCTCCCACTGTGACCAGAACAATTTCCTTGTTGTCTTTCTGAACTCTTAGTCATAGAAATAGTCACGGCACCAACTTTCCCAGAGAAGCACAGCTCCAAGTGTGAGGAGAGAGCTCATGTGTTCCAGAAAACACACCTACAGGAAAGACAAGGTCCCTGCAGTAGAAGTGACTTAGACAAGCATATGACACATGCTGCAAATGTCACTATAGAACTGGAAGGTGTCCTACTTTACTTTAACTGACAACTTAGTGCAGGTGAGAGTCATCTCAAAAGGGAATCTCATTTGAGGGAATTTATAGATCTGGTTAGTCTGTGGTTTTGTCTGAGAGTGTCTTGTTTACTAACTGATGTATATAAGGCTCACTCTAGGTGGCTCTATTCCCTAGGCAGATCGTCTTGGGTTGTACCAAACAAAACAACAATGTACCACAACAATAACAACAATGAACCATGAGCTCACAAAATCCATCAAACAGCATCCTCCATGCCCAATTTCTGCTGTACATCCTTTGCTGTGAGTGAGTTCCCTGACGAGAAGTGACATTTCATGAAATAGCAAGTTTGTCTACCTTCAGGTTCCTGCCCTGACTTACCTCAGCAATGAACTGTAGCCTGCAAATAAGAACCAAGTAATCATTTTCTTTCCTTGGGTTGCTTTATCACAGAAACAGAATAAAGCTAGAAGAGGGGGTATCTGAGAGCTTCTTAGATGACCTTTATTCTATAAAGAAAATCTTTGATTACCTTTTCCATAGGCCTCTGACAAAGCCACTGATCCCCTGACCCCCTACTCAGCTGTTCACTGCTGTTGCTTGGGCCCCACAGATCCCATGTGCCTCCATCCCATGCTAAAAAGAGACATAGATACTAAGAAGCCAACTCCATGCTTCATCTTGTTGGAAGAATTTTCCCATCTACAGCTAAGAATCCAGATCTACGATACCAAATTGCCAAGGATCTCCTGAGCACTCACTTGGTACTCAGGCATAAATGACGTCTGTCTGGGATATTAAAATCCAGCTTCAAAGATCAATAAAGAAATGAGGGGTGGGGCAAAGGTCAAAGGAAGGAAATGGCAGACAACCTTCCCTTGAAAGAGAAACCATATAACTGTGGCATGGTAGATACCTATGATATTATGTCTACTACATTTCTTGCTGAAGGTCCCCCAAATTTTGAAGTCACTGTATCCAAGAGAGTAGGAACCAGATGGATTCCAGAAGGCAAAGAGATAGGGAAAAGAGGTCTTTAGGAGATCAATGTACTTTTCCCTTAAACATTAACATGGCCAGCTTTCTGCTATTCTCCCTGCCAGAGGGAAGAATTAAGGTGTGGAGACTTTCAAACCTCCCATGGGAGGTAGCCTCCCGTGATAGGAATCAACCACCTTTTCCTTCTTTGTCTGGATTATTTGCTATCCTCCAAAGATCAAATTGGCCAATTCTGAGTGGATTCATCCTCAAATAATACTCCGATCTGTCAAAAAAGCCAATTTATTCCTAAACATATGAAAGTTTAGGCTCTGTAAGACAAACTCAGATCATTGGTCCAGATTCCTTCCCCCTGTTGCTTTGTGTTTGCTGTATGTGTGTGCTTACTTTAATAAAATCTGGATGAATGCTGAATCCCTGCTTCTCTTGCCTGAGTATTCAGGCAAGGAATAGAACCCATCCCCAGGACCCTGGGAGACCAAATCGTGACAGCATCATACCTGCATTAAGCAGACCATGGCTGTGCATAGAATTATCACTTGAGAAACAGCTGGGCATTATCAACAAACTAAATTTCCTCTGCTTGGCAGTAAAGAAGCCTTGGGCTTGAGCAAGCCACTGTAAGCTCACAGGCACGGACATGCTATCTCTGGCTAGCAGAGACTTTGCTCCTATAGGATTGCCCTCCAAGGAGCACCCTGTCACCTCTCGGAAGGCCCCACAAATGAGTGGTTCTAAAATCACTTACTGTTTCCAGGGGATTTGTATGTGGTTCTTCAGGAACAGAGATTAGTATTTGGGAGAGAAAACCATTTGCTTATTGGAGTACTTGACCTGGTTGCTTCACCTGTGGTCCCTTCATCCCTACTCAGCAAACACAGGGAAGCTCAATGCTCTCATTTCTACAGGAACATGGGTTAAAAATGTACTTCGTCTCACAGGCTTTCCATCAAGGGCACTTTGGAAATTCAAAAGGAATGAACAAATCTATATTTTAAAGACTCCCTGAGCCACTCACTGTCTCTGTGGCTGTTGGGAAGACATACTGAGGATTTCCTTGCAGACATTAGGCATTCAGTTACTGGGGGCAGAAGCATTAGTCACAGGGATATAAGGTAAGGACTGTGATTGCTGAGGGCCAGAGTGTACGACTGCCTGCAGAATAAGCCAGGCTCTTTCTTGATTTCTTCTTCCCTTTGCTTAGTCTGCCTCCTGCAAGTTGAAACCATTTCTATCTTTCTCTGTAAATAAATACCCTCATTTTTTCAGGACTCTGCTCAGCATTTGATTCTCTTCCTGACCCTCAGATCCCGTCTTTTGACTATAAGATGCCAGAGGCTAGAAGCATGAGCGAGGGGAGTTTTTGTTGATCAATAAATTATTTAAAATTTGTTTTTGAGGGGTAGTGAGAAATGATCTTATGTAGCCCAGGATGACCTCAGATTTACTCTGCAGAGGAAGATGAACACAAAGTACTGATCCTCCTGCCTCCGCTTCTCAAGAGCTGGGATTACAGATGTACTCCACCATGCCAGGATCAAAATTTGTTACTGATACTGGAGGAATATAGGATAGAGGGAGTGAGAGAGCAAGGGACTTCTTATGTGGTGCTTCCGTGCTGGCCAGCTATTCCCAAAATCATTAGAATGGAATTCTGACATTACCCAGACCACATTGTTATTTCATATTTCCTATTAATATTCACATTTCTGATGCAAAGTCTCTAGGATTTAAAAAGTCTCTAGGATTTAATTTCTTCCCTTTAGCCTTATCTGTGTGCTTTCTGTGTGGTCAAGATTTCTCCAACAAACATCGGAAGGGTAGTTACTTAGCTTTAGTCTATGGCTGCACACTGTGCAGGAGACAGCTTTCCAAAAAAATTGTTTTTCCAGTAAAGATAAGGGAATGAGCTAAACACTGTCCACCCCCTCTCTGTAATAACCTGCTGTCCTGTATAACCAGACCTTCCTTGTCTTTCCTGACCAGATAATTCTAAGCTCTGCCTCAGGAGTCAGCATAGTGCCAGCCTGCTTTTAAAAACCTTATTCAAATAATGCAGCTCCTGTCAGCGGATCTGAACTGAATGTATGTTACAGTGTTCAATTTTATATTCAAAATTTATTGTGTACTCTTTTTTTCAGATAGTTTTGTTTTTCTGTAGGCAGTATATAGGATAGGCATGCTAATAGCATAGGGCTTATAACAGCCCATTTCCTATGTAGATTAAAAATTGTGTAAGCCACTTTGTATCTTTTATATCCAAGCATTGGACAAACTACAGCAGCCCAGGAGGCATTTAGGTTGTGACCAGTAGGATGTCTGTGGCTTTTCCAGGTGATCCTGAGTGGTCATCCATTTTCTTCTTCTCTGTCAATATTACTGCAGTCTTTCTGCTTTGGTATTGTTTGCAAACTGCTCTCTCCTCATCCCACCACAGTCTTACCTTTCACAGCTGCCCCCTTAAACCTTTCTGGTGAACAGTTGTCCTCAGTCTCTCCTGGCATTCCAGTTGTTGTACCACAAAGCACTAGTAATCTGTTCTTGGCGGAAGCTGGCTCCTGACTTCCTGGTGCCTTATATCAGCACAAATCCAGTTATAAAATCACAACACAGGACCATCCCTGCCCCTTTCTCTTCTTTAACCTCCTCAAAAAGTGTCCTACATCCTGTCAATTATGTTTATAGAACATAGCCTCATCTATCTCTTGTGTTCTCTGTGCCTTCTCCAACTCAATAGAAAGTAATTATTCTGCTTCTATGGGTGAGTTAGAATTTTCCAATCGTAAAGCACATTATAGGTCATTCTCTTTTAGAAGGAGGTATGGTCTGTGTGCACTACATAAATGCAGAAGCATTTGGAGGCCAGAACAGGACTCCAAACTCCTGGAACTGGAGTTACAGATGATTGTAAGTCTCTAAGTGGTTGCAGGGGAACCCAGGTCCTCTGCAAGAGCAGGGCTCTTGCCTCTGTGTCACTCTCCAGACCTTCTATGACAATTTACACATGGGGTTAATACTTCACTTGACAGCTGAGGAAGTGATGCCGGAAAGCTGAAAATGCTTTGTTTAAGGTCACACACTTGCTAAAGGGGTTGCATTCCCAATTGCAATTCCCATTGAGTTAGCTTCTTCCAAATTTCATTTGCTTTTCTTCACATGTGTGTTCACTGGTCCACACAGGGTGGTTTTAAACGAAGTTAGAAAAAAATGGCTCAATCTGCTGTGCTAATTCAGGAAAGTTTATAGCGTAAAATGTGATGGGACTGGATGTGGAATACTTGGGTTCAAAAGTCAGCTTTATTTATTTGTGGTTTTATTGTTGTTGTTTGTTTTGCCTTGAACAAAGCTCAAGTCCAAGTGGATCAGGGACCTCAACATAAAACCAGATACACTGAATATAATAGAAGAGAAAGGGGGAAAGAGCCTCAAATGTATTAGCATAGGGGAAAATTTCCTGAAAAGAACACCAATGGCTCATGCTCTAAGATCAACAATTGATACCTAAGACTTCATGAAATGACAAAGCTTCTGTAAGGCCAAGGACATTGCCAACAGGACAAATTGGCAACCTACAGATTGAGAAAAGATCTTCACTAACCTTACATCTGATAAAGGACTAATATTCAAAATATATAAAGAACTAAAGTAGTTAGACTCCAAAAAACCCAAATAACCCAATTAAAAATGCGGTACAGAGCTAAACAGAGAATTCTCAACAGAGGAATCTCAAAAGGCTGAGGATTTTGGATCCTCATGTATTCAAAACATGTATCATGTTTTAATTTCTTCTTCTTCAACATAGTGAATTTCAGTTAAAGATTAAATGAAATAATCCTGGTGAACAAAAATGTATCAAGCTCAAGTCTGACAAACAGTGCTTCTTCAATGAAGCTATAAACAATGGGAATGACATCATCCCTGGAGAATCGAGTTTCTCATAGAGAGACTAGGGATGGCAAACCAAACAAACAGTGGAGCAGTCTTCATGGAACAGTAAGAAAAGTAAGCACATTCCTATATCTTGCACAGGCAATAGAAAGCTTAAACAATCTTATGTAGTGAGCAGAGAGCCATCTTCAGAAAATCACCTTAAGAGGTTCAGTCTTTCAGTAAGTGTGCCTGCTCTTCATGGTTCCCAACACTAACTGATTCTCCACAAGGTTTAGGCAGTGTCTTCCTTTCTTGTTTGAACAGCTCTTTCCTTGGAGCAGAGACTGCACCCACTCCATTGGAAAGCACTGCTCACAGGACAAAGGCTCGTGTTTCTTTTCTGACTTTCCAAGATTTTGTCAGCATGGCCAGAAGCCTACAGAGTGCTGATTATCTGGGTGTCTAACAAGGCATTCTGTGTAAGAGTGCCAGGGGTGGAGTCTACAGGGACACTCGGACTACCTATCACATGTACCCATGGGGCACATAATTCTATGTTCTAGTTCCCACAAGCCCAGTCAATGTCTGTCTTCTTGCCCTTAGCAATGGGTTGAAATTTTCTGTGCTGTCTTCCAATGTCTTAACTACGAAGCCTGCATTCTGTCTGGTTTAAATTACGACTCTTAGTCCTGTACTAGAAAGAGAAGGAGATTGAAAAGTTCAAGATGTCAGCTGTGGTCCAAATCTATCAATAAATATTTTGAGAACCATTTTGCCTTAACTTTCACATTTCTCAGCATGTTACTAAATTCCTCTCATCTTGTCAGGTTATTTCAAGGACTGAACAAGAAGTCACAGTCTGAAGATTCTGAAGCACCAGGAATTACAGATGCTGTGCACCTCACACCATGCTCCACATTCTGCTAGAAGCACCTCAACGGTGGTACTCAACAGTTTCTTAAGAAACTACCAGCAACTGCCCTTCCAAGCAAAGAGGCAACCAGCTCACTATAGATTGAAGTAAATTTTACTCAAGATAATAAAAAGCAAATAGAGCTGGTGAGATGGCTGAGCAGGTAAGGGCGATTGCTGCCAAGCCTCACTACCTGTTCATACACAGGACTTCCATGGTAGGAAGACTACTGCTAGCTGTCTTCCACTGACTTCTGCTAGCTGTTCTTTGACATCCATGTTTGTTATAGTATGCAAGTATTTGTTTCACACCCACAATATAGGTAATTTTTTTCAAATAAGCAAAATGATTTTTAAAGATTTATTTTATTTTTAATTATCTGTGTGTATATATGCTTAAGAAGAAAGGTGCTTGCAAAGGCCAAAAAAAGGGGTGTGTGTGGATTCCACTGGAGATTGAATTGTAAGTGGTTTTGAGTCACCAGACCTGGGCACTGGGAAATGAACTTAGGATGTATGTAAGGATGTAAATGCTCATAATCACTGACCCATCTCTTTAGCTGAACAAAGTTTGTTTTATTCTTTTACAAAGGTATGGGTATTAGAAGGTAAATAATTATTTCTAAAGGCTGATAAAAGGCACATTGCTAACCTCTAAGTTACCCTGTATATTGTCTCTGACATGTATCACAGCAGTTCCTGCAAATGACACATGTTGGATGCTGTCCCAAAGCTGCCTTTCCCTTGTAAGCAACAAAACACTGAAGTTTGTTGAAGCTCTTTTGCAGCATAATCCAAAATTCTGGAGGCCACAAGGCTGCACAAGGTGAGCTGTCCTTGCGAAGGTACCATGTGGCTGACATATGCTTGTGTGTTAATGTTGAGGACTCTGAGAGCTTGTCTAGGTGAAAGGAGCTAAAAGACTCCTTGGAAGACTCTCCCAGGTCTTGACTGTCTTCTAGGAAAAGTATATGTCAAAGAAGACATGGTAGGCAAGAAAGGGAAGTCAGGATCTTATCCAGGATCCCTCCTAGAACCCTCAGAACTGATTCCTGCCTTTTGTTTGAGCAATTAGATGTTTAAGGTGGATTCTGTGAAAGGTTCTAAACATTCTATAGTGTGTAGATTTGAATATACAATTATCTAGGTTTTATGCCTCCCAGTATATAGGAGCTATTCTACATAATGCTGACCTACAGCTGTAGAGAGCCCTACCTTTCTCACTGTCATGTGCATAGTTGTCTCTGTTCATCCATTTGCCCAGCCTATAGAAAATAACTGAAGTGCATCTTTCCCTAGCTTCGCCATTTCATTGCTTGTCCTAAACACCTTTCTCTGGTGTGGTGGCTTAAATGAGAATGGCCCCATAGACTCATGTGTTTGAATACTTGGTCCACAGTAGATGGAACCATTTGGGAAGGATCAGGAGATGTGTTAGTTTGAGTGAGAATAGCCCCAATAGGCTAATAGATTTTAATATTTGATCTCCAGGAAGTAGCACTATTTGAAAGGCTTAGGAGGTGTGGCCCTGTTGGAGGAAGTGTGTCACTAGGGTTGGGCTTTAGGGTTTCAAAGTCTGTTCCAATCCCAGAGTCTCTATCTTTCTGCTGCCTGCAGATCTCAGCTACTTCTCCAGCACTATGTTTCCTTCATGTTTCCCACCATGACAATGACCCAAACTTCTGAAACTCTAATCAAGTCCCAATTAAATGCTTTCCTTTATAAGAGCTACAGTCTCTTCACAGCAATGAAACACTGACTAAGACAGGAGGTGTGGCTTTTGTGAAGGTCATTGAGAGTAGGTTTTGGGGTTTGACAAGTTTTCTGTCATTCTCATGTGCTGTCTGTCTCATGCTTGTAGATCAAGACAGTAGCTCTCAGCTGTTGCTGTAGCCACGTTTGCTATGCCTTCCCTCCACCATTGTAGACTTAACCCTGAACTGTAAGCCCAATTAAATTCTTTGCTTTATAAGTTGCCTTGGTCACAGCAATTTATTAAAGAAATAAGAAAGTAACTAATTAATATGACTCTCTTTTGATACCTTTCAACTGCTAATTTGAGATATAGTGGCTTACGTTAGCCATGTTCTCAGATGTGAACTCTTCAAGAACATGCACCTGGCTTAATCACTTTAATTATCAGTCCAATGTTCATTCCAGAAATGTGTGCATAGGGAGCATATGAATCAGTATTTTGTTTTTCTTATTTTTATGTTTAATATGGCACTTTATGAATAATCTGCCAAAGTTTCCTTACTGAGGAAAGAAAACTTCAATCTAAGTCACAATGAGTGGTACCATCTCACCCACATACCAAATATGTAAATTATAGACAGAGAAACGTAATCCTCTTTGAAGTATCAGAGAATAACACATGTAGCCAAAAAGTCACCACAGCACAGTGATTTGCACTACTTTAAAACAGTACACATTGGGGATTTGCTCATCATTGAGAAGAAACACAGCTATGAAAGCATGAGTAGTGTGGGGTGTAGGATGGTGAAGGAGTGTCTACCTGTGAGGGGTTTATTATTTTGATAAAGATCTCCATGGATATAATAAAGTCCTTCAATATGTGGTCACCTCCTGTTATCTATCTACAGCCAGTGACAAGCTTTTGTAAGAGGGACAGAAGAAGGTCACAGAGACTGGGAGATGAGGAAAAGTTGTAGGTAGAGCATGGGACTAGAGCTACCAGATACTGAAAGAGGCAAATAACAGAACTACTAGATCATTGCTAACTAGAAACAGTATCAAACTGCCTTCTAAATACATATTTCTAAATAGAGATTAGTGCGGTTCTCAGTCCTTGTCAGTGTAGCTTATTTTTAAAATGGGCAGTGAATGGTTGATATAGAGACTCAAGGCCAGTGAAAGTTCAGAGAACAAGTATCTGAGGAAGGATCAGAGTAAATGGAGCCTCTCTCTCTTACACACACACACACACACACAGACAGACACACACAGACAGACACACACAGACACACACACAGACACACACACAGACACACACACAGAGACACACAGACACACTCACACACAGACACACACACAGATACACTCACAACACACAGAGAGAGACATACATAAACTCACACAGACACACACACAGAGACATACACAGACACACACAGACACACAGACACACAGAGACACACACATAGAGACACACACAGACAAACACAGACACACACACACAGACACACAGACATACACACACATACACACACACACACACACACACACACTTACACACACATACATGGCTCAGGAAATGTCTCAGAAGAAGGAGCAGAGAGATTGAAGGACAGTACTTTTGAAAGACCCACCATGCAAGTGTCTTCTGGAGAGGCCAGGAGCACAGCAATCAGGACGCACAGCAGCTAAGGTTTCCTATGTAAGATCTGCACAGGATCAAGTCAGTCTACAACTCAGCATGCATGGGGAGTCTCCACCCCAGATGAGAAGCTATAAACAGTTGATGTCTGCTGTGGAGAGGGAGAGTCAGCTTCCATTAGAGGTGTGATTCCTCGTAGGTTGACCATGCTCCAGTGGACAGGCTAGCACTGATGTGAAGACAGCCAACACCAGCTGGGCTCGGTGGATCATGAAGGAAAGCGGGAGGGAGATGCAGGGGATCAGGAAAGACTTGGAGGAAGGAGAGGTAAGGAGGAAGGAGAGGTGAATACAGCAAAAATTCGTCAAGTAAATGTAATGTATGAAATTTTCAAAGAGTTAATAAAAGTATTTTATATTTAAAAAATTAACCGTGACAGATTTCCTCCCGTTCTAAGCCACAGAGGTTACAGAGTTTGTTGCAGTAGCCGTAGGAACCTAACATGTTTGTGTTGGGACCACTGTCATCCAAGCATGTGGTGTTTGCTGTAAAGCAGCTGCAGAAACAAGAAGGGACTACAAGACGTCAGCCAAATGCACCCTCTGACTGACAACAGTCACTAAGCACAAGCAGTCACAAAAGCCAGACTCTCCCTAAAGAATTCTAAAGCAGGACGACGACCAAAGATGGCCTATAAGCACCCTGGACCACCTGAGTTAAACAGTAAGGCATTCTTGGTGATTTTCTGGAAAGCTAAAGTACCCATGCCTATAAGAATAGAAAAGAAGGGTTTGTTGTTGTTATTGTTGTTGTTTTGTTGGTTTTTTGTTTTTGGTGGGGAGAGACGTACATTAGCGACTTTCTGTGACTATGATGAAATATCTGACAGAGCAATGTAAAGGAGGAAGGGTTTACTCTGACTCTGTGACTTATGTGGTTTTAGGAGAAACAGCTGATGATAGCAGGGATGGAATGGTGGCAGGAGTGACCACACAGCTGTGCTAACAGGTGTGAGGTGGGTGACCACATAGCTGTGTTAACAGGTGTGAGGTGGGTGACCACACAGCTGTGCTAACAGGTGTGAGGTGGGTGACCACACAGCTGTGCTAACAGGTGTGAGGTGGGTGACCACACAGCTGTGCTAACAGGTGTGAGGTGGGTGACCACACAGCTGTGCTAACAGGTGTGAGGTGGGTGACCACATAGCTGTGTTAACAGGTGTGAGGCACCTAGCTCATGTCATGTTAGCAGTCAGGGACCCAAGCCTGGACAGGAAATAAAGCCAGGCTACATGTCTCAAGACCCCAGTCCCTGCAACCTATGTCTCCTAAGGTACAATCCTCCCTGAATAATGCCACTAGCTGGGACCAAGTGTCCAAGCATATGACTCTTTGAAGGACTGTTTCTATACAAACCATGACAGGATGGCAGACAAATTCTTAGTACCGGACCCCATTCCAGTGACAGATTAACTCCAGCCTTGAAACTTAACACTTCTGTTTATATTTTAAGGCATGAACAATGTTCTTTGCTTTGAAAAATTGCCAGTTTTATAACATTTAACATTCAAATAAAGATAGGTAATGTACACTGTACTACAATAAGCTTTTCCTGAAAACACTCCTGGAATCCAATATCTCTTCAAGTAAGTTACAGAAGATTCATGTTAGCACTGAGAACTCTAAAATAAATTACCACAAAGGAGAAAGAAGATTGAGTGGAACTCCTTAAATAAATTCAAGACAGTAAATAGTAATGTCTCAAGCTGTGTGGGAGTTTGCCTCTGATTCTCTGGAGTCCTGGAGGTGGAATTCCAGGGCTGGTCTGGGTCCACACCAGAACCAAGGCTCCTTCTCTCATGTTGTCTTACTCTCCTGGTGTCTTGGCTCATGGACTAGAATGGCTGCCTGGGACGGCTGGATCAGCAGCACAGCTCAGGGACCTTTGAGGGTACCCGGAGTGGGAGTACAGGAGCCGTCTCATCGAGCCTGCTTGCATCCCCCGCCCCCATCAGAAGTAAAAGAATGGGGATATTTTCAGGGGAATGAGAGTTGGGCTGGGTTCAATGTGGCACAAACAAAATGCCACCCTATGATGTTGGAGACCAATGCTGACTCTTGACACATATTGAGCCTCTTGTGTTTTTTTCGGATAGATTTGTGTGTGTGTGTGTGTGTGTGTTTTGTGTGTTTTAATTTTTATCTCCACAGAAGTTTTTACTTAAAACCGTTCAAAGAATAATACATAAATACCTTGCAGTATTCTACCAGATTTATCAGTTGTTTTGAGACATTTATGTTTTCATTCCTTCTCTTACCCTATCTTTTCTCTCTTCTTTTACCATCTTTACTGTCTCTCTGTCTGTCTCTCTGTCTCTCTCTGTCTGTTGCTGTCTCTGTCTCCCTGTCTCTCCCACTCTTTCCCATCCACTGTTTTGTTGAACTACTTGAAGACATAATGGCATCTCATCCTCTGGAAAGCAGAAGAAAACGGCTTAGACATATGTGGGGCATTGGTGGGGGAGATGAGAAAAAGCATCGTGAGAGACGTCACAGTTCAGATTTGAAAGTCTATCAAAGACTCATATAGGGAAGACATAACAGACATGTGGAGTCTGCAACACTTAGTTAGGCTGTAGGCCACTGTGGGGCATGCTCACAGAGGGAGCTGTGGAATCATGGCTCCTCTGCTTTCTTGCTTCCATGTGTCAGGCAGAAAGTGTATGGCTTCAGTCTGCTTCATGCTCTGGAAGCGACATGCAGACACCCCACACCCAAACCATAAGCCCACGTGCAATGACTTCTAGCCATAGGCCCTTCAAACTGAGCCAAAATAATCCTCATTGTGAGCTGACTTACCTCAGGTGTTTGTTCCAGTAATGGAGGGCTGAATAACACAGGGGAGTGGATGAGAAAGGTAGAGAGATTGTTGAGAAGCAAGAGAAGAAGAAGCCAAGGAGAAAAATGTCAGAAGATGACAGTTTCCCCAGGCCAGGGTTCTTCAGTACCTGTCTCCACTCCACTTCACAATGTCATATCATTTGACAATAGTTAACAATTAGCCCACGGTGTCAATGGGCCCTAAAGCATGTACTGAGAAACTGAGCAAGTAGGGGGAAAAGATGACGAGCCATAGGGGTCAGTGTTGCTCCACAGCCTGGGGTGGCTGAGGGGTCCTTTGTGTGAGGAAAGAAAGGAGAAGCTGGGTGATGGAAGGGGAAGGAAAGAAGTTTGATGGGGAGACAAGAGCAACTGCAAAGGCCTAACATGTGTAGGGTTAAAAAGGAGGCCATGTACCTGGAGAAAGTGAGCCAGAAGGACCGCAGGTCCCTCCTGGTCAGCCCGAGTGAGCACCAGCTCATGCAGGGCACTGAGGAAACTGTTTTGCAACATTTACTGCAAGTGACTTAGAAAACTAGAGAAAGGTTTGAGCACAGGAGCAGCAGGCATCTGGCTTAAAAAAACACAAGTTTTTTTTTTTTTATTGATTTGTTCGTGTTAGAATAAATGATTACAAAGAGTCAAAGGAGTGACAGGGAGATGGATTGAGGAGTTACTCTGACTGTCCAGGTGAAAGACAGAGTGGTTTAGATCAGGAAGGACGTGACAGAGACAGTGAAAACTGATCCAGTTTCGGACATGGAGCTTCTGAGGAGTCGATGGCTTTTGTATCAACTGATTTTTTTTTTATGATGACAAATGTGTCGTTCAGCTTAGATGCTTCATACAACCCAGAGATAAGAGCTTGTCCTCCAACAAGCACTTGGTATGTGCGCTTGTGTGCCTGAACATCAGGTGCATGCAGTATCTAAAGTGTCCAGAAGAGGGAGGCAGATCCCCGGAAGTAGAGTGAGGCCCTGGATCTAGGTGCCCAGAATCAAACCCAGGTCATTTGTAAGAGCAGTAAGTGCTCTTAACTTCCTAGCCATCTCTCCAGTGCCCTTTTATTTTATTAAAATTTCATTAAAATTTCATTACACTTATTTATTGATTTATATGTGCGGCGAGGGGTGCTCATGCCACAGTGTGCACGTGGAGGTCAGTGGACAATTTGTGGAAGTTCATTATATGGGTCCCAGAGAACTGAACTCAGTTATGCTTGCCAGCAAAGTGTCTTTGTCCCTGACCGATAAATCCTATTTTTAAAATGAGATGCTACTTTACTATATACTCAACATGACAATGTCAAAATACAAAATTTAGAGAAAGTACATAATGTGTTTCTTCTTGTATCATGGAAATTATTGTTATAAAATCACAATAGGCTATTACTTACGGTCAAAATATTTTCAAGTACAAATTTCAGAGGACTTTAGATGTGTGATTAACTAAGTTTCTCCAAGTACAACACGAATAAGCACACGGCCCAATTATAAAATCTTTACCATGATGATCCAGTAATGCCTGTCATAGATTTTGATGAGGCAAAAGTTCTAGAAAGTTCTATTCCACCACCAAACGGCAAAGAGCCCTGGGAGGGGCAGAGCCATGAGCTTCTTGTGAAAGCCACAGTGTGCCTGTAACTGAAGGCCAGCCCAGCCTGCACAGAGGAAAACTTATTGACGCAGGTCATCTGCCACCACATGGTTGTGTCACACTGTCTGAGCACAGCTAAAACACACAAAAGGCAAGCTACCTGCTGCCACCACGCAGCTGATTGTAACTGGTGTCACTAAGATCTACAGGATAGTCTCAGTTTACACAATCATTTCTATTCTCCTTGAAGATGTTCTGGACACTTTTAGGAAATAACACTATATACTAAAGTGATTTTGATAAACACCAGATGGAACATTGGAATCTAGAACAAATGTGGTATTTGTTTGTATTTAAATTAGGCAGAGTATAATGGTTTGTATATGATTGGCCCAGGGAGTGGCACTGTTAGAAGGTGTGGCCTTGTTGAAGTAGGTGTGTCACTGTGGGTGTGGGCTTAAGAACCTCATCCTAGCTGGCTGGAAGTGAATATCTGCTAGCAGCTTTCAGATGAAAACATAAACCTCTCAGCTCCTCCTGAACCATGGCTGCCTGGATGGTGCCGTGTTTTTACCTTGGTGATATTGACTGAACCTGTGAACCTGTAATTCAGCCCCAATTAAATGTTGTCTTTTATATGACTTGTCTTGGTCATGGTGTCTGTTCACAACAGTAATACCCTAAGACACAGAGTCTTCATATTTTTTTCTTTTTCAAATATTCTTGAATATGTATTAATACAGATACTTGGCATCACAAACATTTTATTTGACTTGATTATTGTCAAATCGTACTTCATAACATTCTTGAACATTTCTCAGTCCTAGGATTGACCGAGGCTTTGCATATGCTAGGCTGTCACCCTCTCGTCTTGTTATGTTTGTAGTCTAAGTTCAGGAAAATTGCATAGCCTCAGTCTAACGCCATCATTATCTCTACTTCAGAACCCCCTGTTTCCTTGACATTGCTTAGGATCGCTCGCGATGAGGCAAGCATCACACTCCATGCGTGGAATGCACTGAGTGACCGGAAGTGGAAAAGGTGAGAATGTCAAATAGCCACATCTGGCGAGTCAGTGCTAACATGTGGTGCTTTATGCCAACGCAAGCAACGTGCATATAGACAGCAGAGCTGCTTGCTCACTGCATGCATTCAGAAGAGCCTGTCTTTGTTCTTTCAAGGTCCCTATAGAACCTGACGTGTTAAACACTTAGCAAATGTTAAAGCAATAACAGAGAATAAATGTTACTGACCCCTGCATTCACCAAGGTAGCACTGTTAACCTAACCTGACTCTCAGAACACCAGTGTTAAACTGCCTTCTGTTCATAATGATAACGTTTCTGAGTTACCTACCTTTGATTTCTTGACCAATTAAGAACTCATGCTCTATCTGTGAGGGAAAGATGTGGAGGAAGGATTAAGATGACTACAACCAAAGAATAGTGCAGCATCTGTGGGCTGCTGCTGCTCAGTTGAGGTGAGTACCGTTTAGCAGGGGTCTTGACTACCACAGATCTTTAGTTCTTCATGCAGCCTCTTTGCTTAGTCCTAGTTTGGTTTCATTCATAGGGTAACAGCATTCCAGATGGCAAATCCCAGATGCTTAACTCACCTCTGCTGGCTGTGCCATGTCTACTAACGAGCTAACTTATTGTCCCAGTCCCCAAGTAGAGACTAGAATATATTTCACAAAGATATGGATAACCAGAAGGCCTGAGTCCCTGCTATTGGCAGTGGGGAACAATACATTACTTACAGAGGGTCATGTAATCCTCCATATATGTTGAAAAAGTTCCACAGAATGCAAGGTAGAGAACTGAAGAAATGAAGGAGACACAAAATTTACAGAATAATTTATGAAAACTTTCAACCACTGAAGATACATTTTGATAGATTCAACAAAGAATAGCTATTGGATGTGAGCAGAGAATAGAAGAACTTAACAGCCACAGATGAGTCAGAAACTAAATGTTTTCATGTGCCCACTTGTGGATCAAGAGATAGAGTCCTCTTATATGGAATAAAACTAAGATTTCTGAGTGTACTGGGGTGATGATGTCAAGTTCTGAGAAGCAAAGCCCCAGGGAGGACAGTACTCTGTCTTCAGGCCTGATGCTGGATTCTCTGAGTTGAAAGTGCCTTTTGCATACATACATACATACACACACACATACATACATACATACATGCACACATACACACATGTACACATATATACACACATACATGCACACATATATACATTCATGCATACATGGAACAAGCTTTTATACGTCTATGCTCATTTGGATCTGAAGTTCTCTCTTCAGTCTATGTTTGAATCATGTCTATGTTTGAATCAGTCTATGTTTGAGTCATGGTTCTTTAGCTGCTAGTTCCATTTTGTTAGTGTAGAGTCTTTAGCGGGTCAGGTCTCTGACAGAAGCAGGCCAATAAGCGAAGACCTATTAAGGTCACACCAACATTGGCCTAGTCTATCTATTATACTCTACCATGGTGTGAGAAGTTCCTGCTCCTGTAGATAGAGTTGCTGCCACCATGCCTTCCCTGATCTGGTGGACAGATGTCCTTCCAAAGCTGAGGCCAAAGTACACTCTTCATTCTATTGCCAGGACATGATCACAGTGACACTGTAACCTAAGACGTATGAGCAAATATGTCAACTATGCGGTTGGGTGAGGGGGTCTAGACTCAGAAGACTGCCAAAGTTGAACATACAAGATTTGAATTAAATCCTAGAGATCAATTTGCAGAATGCAAATGGAAAAACAAGGTGGAATCTCCAATTACTGGGCACAGAATAGACACACAGAACAAGACATGAACATAGGCCATCGAGTCCTGCAGGGGTCCCGAAGAACAACCAGCTTGGAACACTGCCACACCAATCCCCTGCCAGTTTTGTCCGTGTGAGGTACATCCAGCAGAGTCTGGTTCCCTGTCTTATACTCTCTGGCTCATGGCTACCCCTGCCATCCTGAGGCATGCTGCTGGTGTCAGGATCATCCAGCCAACACCAGGGAAAAACAGATGCCTAAATGACAGCATAAAAAGACAATCAACAAAATGCAGGACTATATGGCACCACCAGAACCCAGCTATCCTACTACAGCAAGCCCTCAATACACTAACACACCTGAATCACATGAAAATGACCTTAAGTCTAATCTTATGAAGATGATAGAAGCATGAAAAGAGGAAATGAATAATTATCTAAAAGAAATTCAGGAAAACACATTCAAACACATAGAGGCCTTTAAAGAGGAACTGAAGAAATATAAAGAAATATAGGAAAAAAACAACTAAACAGTTGAAGGATATGAATAAAACAGTTCAAGAACTGAAAATGGAAATAGAAGTAGCAGAGAAAATACAAATGGGAGAAAACCCTGGAGATGAAGAACCTAGAAAAGGGAACAGAAAGGACCAACACCAGGGTAACCAACAGAATACAAGAGATGGGAGACAGAATCTCAGGCATAGAAAGTAGGATGGGTGAAATTTATACATCAGTAAAAGAAAATGCAAAATCTAAAAGGTTCATAGCACAAACATCCAGGAAATGTGGAACACTATGAAAAGACCAAACCTAAGAATAATAGGAATAGAGGAATTCAAGCCCCAGTTCAAAGGCCCAGAAAACATATTCAATGAAATCATAAAAGAACATTTTCCTAACCTAAAGAGTATACAAGAACCTTACAGAACACCAAGTAGATTGAACCAGAAAAGAAAATCCCCCTGTCCCATAATAATGAAAACATGAAATGTAAAGAACAAGAAGAATATTAAAGGCTGCAAGGGATAAAGGCCAAATAACATATAAAGGGAGAACTATCAGAATTATACCCAACTTCCCAACAGAAACTCTGAAAGCTAGAAGGGCCGGAACAAATGTATTGCAGATCCTAAGAGACCACAGATGTCAGCCCAGACTACTGGTACCCAGCAAAACTTTCAATTACCATAGATGGAAAACCCAAGCTATTTCATGACAAAACCAGGGACCAAACAACCAACCAAAGAGTTAGCATGGGCAGGATCTAGCCTTCCTCAGCCCCATCCCCTCACATATGTAGAAGATGTGCAGCTTGGTCTTCATGCAGGAGCTCCATCAACTGGAGAAGGGCTTTCCCTGAATCTGTTGCCTGTCTGTGAATCCTGCTCACCAAACTGAACAGCCTTGTCTGGCCTAAGGGGGAAAGGATGGGCCTAATTTTGCAGTGACTTGATGAGCCAGAGCGAGGCTCTCTTCCTTAGGGGAGAAGGGGAGAGGGAATGATGGGAGAATCTGTGTGAGGGGTCCTGGGAGGAGAGGGGACACTGATATTGGGATGCAAAGCTTTAAATAAATTAATACTAGTGAAAAAGAAAGACATTAAAAAATACATGAACAGAGCACAGTGTCTGCCCCAGTGAGAGTGAACTGTACCCTGCTAGCAAGAGGGAGAGTAAAGATGGTGTATTTTTTTCTAATTTTTGTTCATTTATTCTTTAAGGACAGCACATACTTAAACTTCTAAAAACTCTTTACAGATAGAAACTTGAAAAGAGAAAGGATGCATATACGGGTCTTAGTGGCTGTTTGGATCTCACAGGCAGCTGCTACCAATGAATAGTGTGCTGTTAGGAGCTTTGGTTGAGAATGGAAGGCAACACTCTAAGGTATCCAACCCCCTCACCTGAAATGCGCCTCTCCTTTCTTTTATGTCTGTGTGTGAACAGACCCTAGCCATCCTTCAAGGCCAGACTCAAATACATCATCTGCATTGTGGTTTTCTCAGTGCCTTTACTAAGTGCTTGGGGAAACACTTTGAGGAAGGAAGAGTGATTCAGGCTTAGACCTTCGGGATACAGGGAAGATACAGTGTTAGCACACAAGACATCAGGTCACATCAAGTCCACAGTCAGGAAGCAGAGAATGATGAAGGCGGTGTCATTTCATCTCCTATCTATGCATCTCACTTTCTCACATTTATATGAGAAAGCCCAAGAGTCCACCTTAGGAGTTGGTATCAGCCATTTGCAGGCTGAGTTTTCCTGTTGACCCTGGAAACATGTTACATGTTTCCATGTTGGCTTGCTGTCACATTGACAGTAACGTTTATCTAACAATGTCATTTCTGTTTCTCCTTTAATTCTTGCCTTCATATCCCAACTTTTGCTTCGGTTCTTGGTTCTTTACCTACTGTATTAATGACCTTTCTGTAGCTGTGATAACATATCATGACCAGAAATAACCTGAAGAAGAAAATATATTTTTGCTTTTTTACTTCCATAGCAGTGGGAGAGACACAGCAGTAGACAGCCAGATCAATCAGGAAACTGAGAGAGACCATATCTCAGCCACAGAGAGGAAAGTTGAGGGTGTGAACTGGAACTGAGGCAGAGCTATAAAACTTCAAATTCCTCCCCCATCAAGGCTCTACATCCTGAAAGTTCACAACTGCCCCTAATAGTGTCATCAACTGGGGGACACATGTTGAAATACGTGAATCTATGTGGGTCATTCCTCATCTGAACACCATACATAGCTACTTTCTGATTTCTAGAGATAAGTGATTGATTTCAATCTACATTATTTTACTTTAGGGCAACGAATCATGATGGATAGTAAGGAGTATTCATGGCAGAGCTGGCAGTAGTCATGTGCATGATGGGGAATCTTTCCTCAATGCATACAGTATATTTGCTCTATGTTTGACCTACTTGTATAACCTCTTTTGACTGCATTTCTACCGTGACTAGTTATTGAGGATGTTCTCTGGTTGATGTCCACAAAAGCCAAAGAGTTTTACTCAGGTTATTACCCTCTCTTTAAGATAAAAGGATTTTTATCAGGGTGTCCACACTTAGTTGCATTCCAAATGCTTTGAAATGGTGATAATTAGCATTTAAATAGTACCTCACCTGTTCAGAAGTTATAGTCACGCTTATTACCTAATGGAACAGTCACACTATTATCTTCCATTGGGGAGAAAAAAACTTCAAATATAATACGCTATGACATATGAAGATCACAGATGCCCGGGGGTGAAAGCATCACAGATG
The DNA here is from genome assembly GCF_011762505.2 of Arvicanthis niloticus. Classification (NCBI taxonomy): domain Eukaryota; kingdom Metazoa; phylum Chordata; class Mammalia; order Rodentia; family Muridae; genus Arvicanthis; species Arvicanthis niloticus. The sequence continues at coordinate 130,539,745 of NC_047661.1, forward strand.
GCATGCATTTGCCAGCAACTTCAATTTTCTGGTATGAAATTGAAGCATGGGAAGCTACTTGTACTTTTTCAGCCCTAAAACTTAGCATGCAGTGTACAACTCACAGCACAACTACACGGACAGAAATCCTTTCCGCAATAACTGCCATTTGTCAAGGAGAAAAATCTTTTCTTTTCAAAAGTGTCTTAATCGCCACAGGACAGGACTGAACACTAAAGAGAATCAGTCCGTTTGAAACTCAGTGAGATCATTCAAAGCCAGTCTCAGGCTGTGCTCGCTCATAAAACACTCCTGATTTTTGAGAGCACCATAAGAGAACAGTTAGGCCTTCAAAGAATAAATCTCAATTCAAGATCCCCACTGGCTTCTGACAGCCAGCTCATCATCTTCCCATTACACTACTGTATCTTGAAGGAATGCCAGGATTTTTCCCTTTTATTCTCTTCAGAGATGCCAAGTTTATATTTCTGGTCTTCCATGGTTTAATTCTGCAGTTGATGAGCTCATAGAGAAATACCAGAAGGAAGTTGAAACAAAGCTGATAAAAGACTTATGGTACAACTTGAAGTATATGATTTAATACGGACTCAAACTAGAATTTTAAAATTCTGTTAAAAATTTAATATGCATTTTGTTGCTCAAGAGACAAAACTCTATTTTCTTAACAAAATTTCTATACTCACACAGAAAGAAAGTGAAGCATGCAGGGAGTAGTGGGTTGGGCTGAGTGCTGGGCAGTGTAGGTTCTCTGCTCAGTTATCACTAACTAGCTGCGGAATTTAGGGGAAATTAACAAGCACCCTTGGGAAGATGCTAGATCTACAGCTTTAAAATAAGAAATCGAGTGCCAATAGTCATGTAGGTTTGATGTTTTGGTGCCAGATTCTATAAGAGTAGAAAGGGCCTTTACTGATGTGATTAGGAACCTGGTTTTCCATATTTTGTCAGAATTGGCTCATACAAAATCTCACTACTCAATTTGTTGGTCAAGAATTAACTGAAACAAACCTGTTTTTCCATTTATCCTTTAAATTAGTACTGCCCAACTACTTTTAAATTTTTATTTGTGAATTTCATGGTTTATTTCTTTTTGAGATAGAGTGCTGTTGTATAGCCTTGGAATCAGTGGGTAAAACAGGTTGTTTGCCAATGTGGTGTGACCCCCCTGCTGCTGACTCTTGAATCTCGAGATTAGGGACACCACCATATCTTCCCTTACTGCTCTTGTGGCCTTGGCATGTGTACATCGAGGTCCAAGCATTTCTGAGAACAGTGTGTGTTGCAGCATTTCTATGGACATTCATTGAACTAGTTAGAATCTTGAAAAACTATCTACTTATGGCTTTTACAGAGAGGTTACTAAGATATCCAAATATCAAAGATAATAATATTAAAGAGTTGTAAAAAGTCTAAATAAAAAGTTGTATTCAGATGATAAATATGCACAAATGCAGTCAGAAATAAGAAATAAAAGTCAGTTTTATTTATAGTAATCAAGTCCTATGTATAGAGAAACTTAAAGACTCAAACAATAACAATTCATTGTGCATGGTTAGGATGATGATTTAGGAAGCTCTGGTTATGTAGATTAGGATAGAGCCACATAGAGCACAACTGTGTGGATGGTCCCTGTCACCAACTTGAGGACATGGCTTTGTATCTTTAGTGAAACCAGGCTTCTGATGAGTGGTCTCTGTACGGGTATGTGAAGGCATGCATGTGCCATCAGTGCACGTATGTGCACAGATATGCTTGCATATCTGCCAGAGCTCAACATTTTGCCATTCTTCAGGAGCCAGATACTTTACACTTTGAGGTCTTATCTATGGGATCTGGGGCTAAGCAATCATCTAGGCTGGCTGCTAACCTTCCATTATAAGTCTGCACGGAATGTATTTACTCATGTCTTATACCAGGGAAGAGTCAAGTATGAAGTAACTCCTTCATGATCTTAACAATTGATCTACATTTTCCTAGTCTCACTTTCTGTGCATGTAAATAGTGATGACCTAGCTTCCCAGTCTCCACTGTATGAGAGTTGCACGTTGGGTGATCATAGTCTTATTTGCTGGAGCAACCAATGGCACCAACTTCTCCAGTTCTCTGGTAGCTCTCATGCCATCTTTCTTGAAGATGTCGACAGAGATATGTTTGAGAGGTTAATAGATTTTTTTAAATCAAACACAAGGCCACGAATTTCTCATGAAGGCCTAAATATCAATCATCAACCTGATGGTTTTAATGAGGATGTCAAGCATACTTCAAAGAAGGGTTAACATCCCAGGCCTTTGGCTTGTGTTGAACTTGTACAACTGATGATCAATAGGGAACAGGCTTCTAATGAGTGTTTCTCTCTCTCTCTCTCTCTCTCTCTCTCTCTCTCTCTCTCTCTCTCTCTCTCTCTTTCTCTCTCTCTCTCTCTCTCTGTGTATGTATGTGTACTTTATTGTGTTATATATGTTTGCAATTAGAGTGTCTTGTGTGAACTTGACTTGTGGGAGGATAAGACAGGTCACATAGACAGGGATACCTATAGAGAATGGTGAGAAGGAGAATCAAAATGAAAACCAGATAAAACCAAGGAGGATGAGACTGAGGGAAACTAACCTTTTTTATTTTTTCTTATATATAACTCACACATATGATGTCATGGAAAGTGACTTAGAAATATATCCTTATTTGTTTTTTAATAGCAGTTTTTTTTCATAGACTAAGAAAGAGTAAATAAAAATAAAATGCCCTGATCTATTTCTAGTACTAATGGCATAAGTGAACTTTCTTTCTGCAGCCAAGCAAGTGTGTGTGTGTGTGTGTGTGATAAATTCATATAAACATTGCACACACACATGTGAGCCATTTTTAATTTTTAAAAAGTTAAAGAGTGTTTTCTAGGAGTCTATGTAGTTCTGAAAGAAAGAGGGCCATGCATGAAGGTTGTAGTTTTATGACAAGCAGTGTCTGAAGAAATTAGTCAAATTTGTGAGAACAGGGACTTTCTGAACCTGACAAAGGACAAGTTAAAAATGAGCACAGATACATGTTCAGTGGCAACAGAAGTTGGTAGCTGTTATGACACTAACGTCCAACCTGTACCTATTTAGGAATCATGTTATAGAAGATATCAGCAGTAACACAGTTTTCATATGGTCCTTGATAGAGGTCTTATTTTATACCTTCCTGTATAGCTCATGGGACAAGGGAAGGAGGCTTCAGGATAGCACCCTCTCCACTCTGGGAGCCAGGCATCAGTGGCTGCTGCATGTTGGAGTGCACCATCTCTTCTTTGATCCCCTTCGTGTCCTTTATGCTCAGAGAGCCACGCTGCCATTCTGAGTATTTCTCCCCACCTTAGACACCATACAGCATGGATCTTAGGGTGAGCAAGGCCCACTTTATCCCCCCAGGAATTAAAGGAAAGCACAGTCATCTGAAAGGTAACTATCAAAGTAAAGCATAAACTTTGGTTTGCTGGATTGTCCTAAGTTAGTATAAGTTATGGACTGTGCTTCCAGTAAGTTTTCTCCTAACATAAAAAGAGAATTACAATGTAACCCCTAAAGGGAAGAACACATGCAACTCTGGTGGAGACAGAACAGTACAGCCCAGATTTACTCAAACTTTTATTTTTATATACACAGCAACAAAACTTGTAGCTGCATTGCAAGCAGAAATCTGAGGTTTTAATTATAAGATGCCTCCCACTGGGTCCTTGAACAAAATTTTGGGAAACATGAAGATACTTGAATTTTTCTTAATATTTACCAAAATGAATCATTTACAGAGTAGGTATCTAATTCATGTTTCCATTCATCCAACATGACATAGTCCCCGACAGAAAGCTTAATGGTAAGTACTGATGATCTCACAGAGTTTCATCTTTCAAGTTCTGCGTTGATAGTGTTTGTCTCAGAGCCCCTCATATGTGCTCTCCACGTCAGTGGTCACGTTATCTGTATACAGTGTTGAATGGCACCGTAAGGAGAGAGATTGGCGACACTATCCGTTCACCCCTCTGATCCCTCTATCTCTGGATTTCCTTGAGTATCATGCTGTCCAGTACATGTGCTAAGCCTGGACAACCATTAGCTCAAAATGAGCTCAGATTGACACCTGTTCATCACCGGATGATTTTGACACAGATGTATTCCTGCTCAGATTCTCACTATGGTAAATGGAGTGAGAAGGGCCCGAAAGAGTGTAATGCATGTTGCTTTGAAGGCTGTTTTGTGATCTCAGAGGTGAAGCAGAGATTCTGCAGTGACTGAGGCAGATGGTAGCAACCGTTCATACTTGACCACTCCGGTTTAGTACTGGAAAAGCCTTAACATGAGTTCTGGGAAGCAGATCAACTTCCTTAAAAGATATATAGTTTAGCTAGAAGCTTTGAAAATGTTAAGCAGACACTGGAAACAGAAACAAACTCTGTGCAGATGTGACTAGGGACATACATTTTTAATAAAGATGTGTTATAGAAGTGACAGGAAAAGCCAGAGAACTTATAGGCATGAGGGGGTTTCACAGTGCTTTGTCAGCTCAGAGTTGCATTCCACAGACAGAGTGGAGAGAAAGCTCCTAGACATATAGGCATCCCTAGCTGTCAGTCAGAAAGGGATTGGATGCAGTGGTTAGTGTCAAGTTACTATCACAAACTATTTGCAGCAACTTAATGATGAAGGAAAATGGTTGATTTAGGTTTAGGTTTCAAAGGTGCAGATGTAGTGTGACTATATTGGTTCAGTTCTTAGGGGCCAGCACGTGACGAGGTACAGAGAACAAAATGCTCACACCTACAGCCAGAGCGCAGAGGAGAGAAGCAAGATTTCTGACTCTGTTATGAACCAGTTTGGTTCCCTCTAGGTCTCGTTTCCTACTTGGGGAAGGAAGGGCCTCATGTAGCTTACACCTCCAGGTCATGGTCCACTATTGGGGGAAGTCAGGGTAGAGACTCTAGCTGGAACCTCAAGATAGAAACCATAGAAGAATGCTTCTTGCTAACTTGCTCAGAGGCTCATGCTTAGCTGTCTTTCTTATTCATCGCAGAACCATCTTCCTCAGGATGGTGTTGCCCACAGTGGGCTGTGCCCCCTCACATCAGTGAACAACTAAGACAATCTCCACAAATACTGCTAAAGTCTAATCTGATTTGGACAATTAAGACTCCCTTCTCATGCGACTCTAGGCATGTCAAGTTGACAGTTAACGACAACTATGAAGACATCCTGAGAAACTGAAAATAGACATGTGCACAGTGGTCTTGATGATTTGACACAGTAACCAAATGAGAAACAGAATGTTCAGCTATGAAGCCGTATAGCAGTGATGAATCTGGATAGCTATACTGGCCATTAGAAGGATGCATCCTGACATAGTCTCAGCTGAGGTAATGAGATCTATACTGCTTTGCTCTTCGGTGATACATACAGTCTTTCTTCATTTCTATGTATATCTTCTAACTTCAGAGGCCAGAAGCAGTCACTATAACATGAGTGGAATAGCATTGGGGTGGAAGCCAGGCTTTTAATAGATGCATATTACTAAATGGGACATAAAAAAGACAGGGGAAGATTCTGTTCCTCACTCAAATGGTAATGAGCATAGAACACAGGCACCCTGCAGCAAAAGGGGTAGAGAGAGCCTCAAACTAACTCCTCATTATCCACGGGGATGTGATTAGCATGGAGCTCAGCCAAGTCTTCCAGTAATGCTTCTCACTGGCTGGGTATGAGAGGGCTTGGGGAGGAAGCCAAATTCCCACACTGTGTATGTGTGCTTCCAGGGATTCACATAGGAATGAAAAATCCAAATATCTATCATGGCAAAAGGTATTTACTCACTAACTTACTTTCACCTTGTTCATATGGATGTTTGGCATCAGTAGCTAACACAGTACCACCACCCTCTACTATCTTGCTATTCGTTTGACTCTCTAGATTGAACATCTTGAAGGCCATTTTATGTTTAACAGTGTCTAATTAGTTAGTGACGAGATGCTCAAAGTTTAGCAGCTGTGCAGAAGAGAAACACATGTTATTTCAGAACTAAAAAAAAAAATTCAGAACTAGATGTTGCCCAGTTTGCTGTATAGACTTGAACCCAAAATATGGCGCTGACTTGTTATGATAGTTTGAACTGTGCCTTTCGCGTTCCATTTTGGGAAGTAACTGAGAACACCCGTCATCTGAAATGAAATGTATTAAATAGTTTTTTGAATATGTCTCTACTTGGAAATGCAGAAGTCATGATCCATGCCTGTTGATACAGGGAGCCAGTCCACTTGATTCTGTGCTGTTTATATTAATTGTAGTTGGAGAATTCTTTATACAGGGCAAATTTAGTTATTACAAAGAAATAAATCACAGAATATGAAGAGACCTCTGAGTGATTCTAATTTAAGCTTATTGTTCACTGTTCAATCTGCAGACCTAAACCTTGTGTTTATTTTATGCTACCATCTAGGGTAGAACTAGTAAATAATGGAACTGTACTGGGTGCAGTGTCTATGATCAGAGCCCAGGCTGAAACAGTCTCCTATTGAAGAATTTGCTACAAAAGTGACCTAAGGAAGGTTCTGAAATAATTGCATATAATTTTATTGTTTGAATTTACATGGGAAAGACAATTCTGGTCCTATCTGACTCCTTATTTTCTTAGTCACTTTCTCTGTGTTATTGGCTATTATCTCTCAACCTCATGACAAAAGAACTGTCTTTGTGCAATCGCCACTCCAGGACCTTTGTGGAAATGAGCACAGCAGTCTGAAAACACGCTGAACCCCAGGCCCCAGCTCATTTTCTAATTTACCTGGAGAACAGAACTGAAGGGTAGGGGTCACTAAACAGTTGAGAAGATGTTTATGAATTTCCTTTTGTATCAGAAGCAGATGAGCACATACCTGTCCACCAACAGTGCTGTTAAAGCATCAACACCTGTATGAAGAACAATGGTCTGAGGCATAGAGTTGAGTATGAAAAACAGTAAGTATAAAAAAATTAAAACATCTTACTTTGGGCTAGGAATATATTTAGAAATATTTTCTTTAGTTCGCTACAAAATAAAAAGCTTGTTAGTAAATGAAAATTATGATATTCGGTGTTCTGTGTGTGTGTGCATGCACACATATATGAGATTTACACAGGGATATCTATTGCTCCATTCACACCACTCTGTGTGGAAGGGGATCCCCACGCAAGCTGTACTCACTTGCTCTCAGTGAGACTGACTTAAACTCTGTCTTTCATTATTACCTTTATCAATTGCCAGGGGTTAGGGGAAAAGTAAAAGTTGAATTTAGAACTTCTGAACTTCCTGGTTCCTCCACTAAAGGAGAGCAAAGCAGCTTCCTCTTAGACATTAAAATCCCTGTGAGTTACTGAGGTTTCCTCCTCTTCATTCTTGATGAATCCGGAGACTGAAGTTGCCCAGTTCGTGGCTCCCTAAGAACTCTCTGTAAGGAACTAAATTTCTGCCCATTCTTTCTTTCAACAAAAGGCATCAGTGAATCCACTCTACCCTGCTTAATTCACTCATCTCCTGCTTATGAGTCCCAAGAACAGTTGTTTGAATAGTCTGGAATGTAGTCAGGAGCCTTCTCTAAATCTCCACACAGCTCCAAACTTCAGAATTCCCTCAGCCCAGCAGTACTACTGCCCGTGGCATCTGTCTCCTCCTGCCCTCCTGATCCTTCTACCCAAGCTTATCAGGGAGAATTTGTGTGTTCTACATCTCCATGTCATTGACTGGGCTGTTTCAGGTTATGGTGTTATATTTAGCTTTAGTTTTCTAGTTATGCATTGAATTCATATTGCTTGAAGTCCCAACCAACACACCACTGTGCCTGTGGACCACACCCCATTTCCGGTATAAAGGTTTTCTGCTCCTTCAATGCACCTAGCTCATTATTGGCCAGTTCTGTCTTTCTGTAGGATCAAGGCTTCTTATGGACAAGTCCTTCATCTTTATTAGATGGGAATCTCCTCCCACAGAACATAGGAAATTCACAATTAATTCTTACTAAAGTGGGAATAACCTACTGTGCCAGAGAAATATCTCTGTCACCATATCTTTCTTGGAGGGATGTTCAATCTACCTGCGGTGATCCCTTAGGTACTGTTGGGGTTATTGCCTGGACTGTACATGTGAAAAATTGTTGTTTTGTCTGTTTACCAAGCACACATAGATTATTATTTTCCCTTGGCTATTTCCTCTCCATATTGGCAGTTCATGAGGATCAGGTAGACTTAAGATTCCACAGTGGTTCACAAATGGCTGGGATGCTCACAATTGAGCTTTGACTTAGGAGTGCACCACAGCCGAGCCAGTGAGAGTTACAGATATTTGCAGGGCATGTGCTGTTTGTGTGTAAACTGAAGACCTGGTTCTATTATAAAAGCAGATGCATGGTGGAACTTGGGAGTGCAGCCAACTGCAGTAAAGAAATGGGGTAGGAAAGCTGACGGCAAGCTTCACAAGAGCTGACGGCAAGCTCCACACAGTGATTTGGAATTCCAGGTCTTGCTGAACTTCCTTGGCATTTACTTTAAATTTCTGAGTCGTGGTAAGTGGAAACTACTTCTTGTTTTGCTTAAACCATGGTGAGCGCATTTCTGCCAGTTACAGCTTGAAAAGTGCATCTAATTATTCCACCTTGACACATTCAGCTCTTCACAGATTGCAGATTAAATATATATGAGTTATATATATATATATATATATATATATATATATATATATATATATATTTACATTCTTCTTTTCTCAAATGTATAGAACAATACTATAATAAGAACATACATTAAATTATTGATTGAATTTTGACCTGTTTGGAACTACACATCCTCTTTCTGGATGGACCCTCAGAGTCCAACAGTTTTCCTGAGGACATTAATCCTAAAAACACATGTGTCTCAATCTCCATCTGTGTCCAGTAAGCATGTATTGATTGTGCTGCCTTTGAAAGTCTCTTTTGCTTTATTTTTGTTCACTGTATAGTTGTTGAGAACCTGATGGGGGTGGACCATTGTAAGACAATGATGATTGAAATGGCAACAGATTTCTAAAGGTTAATTCCAACCAATGAAAACGCCATCATGGTAGGCTAGCTACCATGGAGAATCACAGATGGGCTATAGTATACTGAGAAGGGTCCTACTGAGTCTACTTATAGACATGAGATATAAACTCTTTATCACCATGTATTAATGTAGAAATTAATTAGGTTAAGTATGATATTTCTATATATGAGCACAGTGTGCACCAGTTAAATCTGACCACCATTTCTATGTCCCATTTCTAGTAATCTTGCTTTCTCTTTAAGGTAGTTAGTTCTAGCTTCTATGTGTTGGGACAGAGAGCAAAGACAGACTTGTCTTTCTATTTTTGGTTTATTTCCCTCACATGATGACTTCTAGGTCCATCTGTCTTATGTCTTGATGGAAGAACAATGTTATGTTGTATGCATAAGATTCTTTCTGTATTCATTTATTGTTGGTAGCTAGACTGATTTAATAGTTCAGCTCTTTTGAATAATTATGCAATAGACATATAGACTGATATATCCTTAGTATTTAATCAATTATTAATTAGTAATCTTATTAATTTATACTGCATATTTGAAGAAGAAGTAGGGGACCTGAATCATGTGGTAGGTCTATTTTTAGTTTTCTGAAGGTCCACTGTAGTGTTTTATCTACAATGGCTACCCAAAGGAGGGCCATTTATGAGAAACCTACAACCAACACTGTGCTACATGGTGAAAGCCTATAAGTATTTCTTGTAAGACCAGGAATATGAAAAAAATATCCCCTACCACCTCTGCTATTCAGTTCTGTACAGAAAGCTTTAGCTGGCAGAGTTAAGCATGAAACATCAAATACAAGAAATACAAATAGCAAGTGAGGACTCAATTATCCATGTTTGTAGATGAAATGACTCTATGAAAAAGAAAATGTAAAAGATCCCCAAGGAAAGATAACTAGATCTGATGAATTCAATAAACTGGTAGCATACAAATTCAACACATGGGACATTAGTAGTGTTCCTGGACTCCAACAGTAAACCTGTCAAGAAAAAAATCAGAGCTAAAAAGGTGAATACCAATGAATGAACCTGACCAAGGAAGGGAAAGGCATCTGTAAATTTGGGAAAGACATTGAGAAGGACACCAATGTAGCTTGGGTTGGAAAAATTAGTACCAAAGTACCCAAATCAATTTAAAGATTCAATGCCATACCCATCACAATACCATTACTGTTCTTAAGTGAATTGTAAAAACAATCTAAAATTAACATAGAGCTATAAAAACATCAAAATAACCAAAGAAGTCTTGAGCCAAAAGAATAAACCCAGAGGCATTACAACACTTAATTTCAAGAAATATTACAGAGACATACTAGCTCAAAAGGTATGGGACTGGCATAAAAACAGACATGTAGACAAGCAGGATAGAACAAAGACTGCAGAAATAAGCTCTTGTTACTACAGCCAATGGATACTCACCCAAGACATTCACTACAACACACTGATGCTGGGAAAATGGGGGATGCACACACAGGAGAATTGTCCTCTCGCTCTCACCATAACTTAACATGAAGCAAAATCCTCAGCGTAGAATTTGGACTCAAAAGCTGTTAGTTGAACATAGAGAGAAAGCAGCTCACAGTGTCAGCAGACTTCCTGGAAGATTTTCAATAGCTTGAAATCATTATCTCAGTTTATATTATATCATTGATTTACAGCCATTTGACCAACATTTGACTAAAGGCCACATTTAACTCTGGCCTGCTTCCTTCTTACAGCTCAGCCCGATAAGACAGCACTTTGATGGTTTGAGTAAGAATGCTCCCCATGGGTTCAGAGATTTGAACATTTGGTACCTCCTTGGTGGTGATATTTGGGGAGATTCAAGAGGCGTGGATTTGCTTGAGGAATATGTCAGTGGAGGTGAGCTTAATCTGCTTACAACAGCCTTATACCAGTTCCAGCTCATTCTCTCTGCCTTCTGGTTGTGTTTGAAGATATCAGCTCCCAGCTTCATACTTGTCATGCCTGACACTGGCCACCATGATTCTCTACCATGATGTTCTGACACTAGCTCAAAGAAAACTTTCCTTCTATAAGCTGCCTTGGCAGTGGCCTTTCGTCACCAAGAGAAAGTAATACAAATTTGGAATAAACCAGTTTCGTTCTTGTTTCTCTTATTCATTAGTTTAAAAGGTGTAGAGATAGAGGTTTTGAAAAATTGTCCCAGCTGACTTGTTTTAGCCTGTCTTCTTAGACATGATGATCTGAGAGACAAAGCCTCCGATTTCCATGTTACTTACTAGCTGCCCACGCAGCGGCCATTCTCTTGTGAGCACGATCTCATGCAAAGTTACTTTCTTTTCATTTCCAACTGACGGAGGCAGCAGGTCTGGGTAACGGCTTCTATTTTCACTAAAAAACTCCTGTTATCTTGATTCAGAGACGATGCTTGTAAATAATTCGGCTTTTATTTTAAGCCTTTTTGTCCCTCTCTGTGGCCGTCTCACCCGTTATCCCTTTCTCTCCCATAGTTTTAATTATCCCTGATATCATCTCCAATGCAATTGAAGAAAATTGTCTTGCAATTATGAGAATAAAGGCAATATCAAGCCGGTGCCCACTCCCTCTCACCTGTGTCTGCAGTCCCCATTGCTCATTGTTTGCAGATAACTGGTGTGATGAGTGCTGTGTCTTCTGCTTACTTACTGTCTCAGTAAGGACTGTTTGTTCCGTGTCTTCACAGTGCCCAGCGGAACACAGGAAAATAGCTCCGAAAGGTCTGTGTCTAAGCATAAAATGCTCCCCAAACTCTAGCTGTGATTACTTTAGTTAGTTCCAGAAGACAGTGTGTCGTACCTAAACCTTAATCATGCTTCCAAGCTTTGCACAATTAAAGCTTCAAATTCAGCATCTTATCGACGAAGCGCCTCAGCAATCCAGCCATTTGTTTAAAACATGATTAAATGTGAAAGTCACGCATGTCAGGCGGTACTAGGTCATGATGTCAACTCACATTTATTTGAATGGCTCAGAAAATAGAAACTAAGAGATCTGACGGAGGGAGAGTGTGGAAAGCAGGAAGTCAGCCAAGTGAGCTATCCTGAAAGGGAGGATTGTCCTTATTTCTAAGGAGTTCATTCCAGCAAGAGATTCACAGATGTTTATGCATCTAAAGAACCACTGGTAGATGGTTGCTCCAGAACAGCTCGGGTAGGTGAGGAATGGACACATTCTGCTGTTCTAGGAACAACTCGGACTCAGCGACAACAGTGTACCATCAGGTCCTGGGTCCAAGCAATCTGCTCTCATTCTGCACTTTACTGCTGCCAGATCCCAATTTAACTGCAAGAACATTGCATGCATGGTGAAGTCCTATCCTGTAGAATAAATTTCTTCTCTGCTAGAGCAGTCCATAAGCCACGTGGGATCCAGCCCCCCAACTTGCATATCTGTCCCAATATGTAGCAATCCAGCTGCACCCTCATTTCACAGTTGCCTAGGACTTCAAGACTTCCTGTAAACATTCTGCTGGCTGGGTCCTCTGTTCTTACCAACACACTTGAGTTGTGTTGGAAAGTGGTAGCAGCACAATGGCACAGTAAGGACCCCAAAGCTGCAGTTGACTTGCCTATGTTCCAAACCCAGCATAGTTGCCTAGCAACTGTAAGCCAGATGGTTGTGGCAATGGCTATTTCTTCAGAAACAAAATGGGGTAACTGTACTGAGTTTTAATCATAGTTAGTATAGAGCATTTAAGGCACTCAGATGGAGTTTAATGGGCACTTTCTAAGGGCAAGCTTTGACTATGAGGTTCCAACCATTCATTAGGAACTTCTAGTTGAGTCGTGCGGGTGATTTTTTGTCCTCACAGGTACAGAGGATACCGTTTTTGTCTTCATTCTAGTCAAGTTCCCCCTCGTTATCAGCTTAGCAAGCAGCCCCTCTCACTTCTCAACTCTTTAAATAGTTTCCCTGTGTTATCCTCCACAACCCTCTCCAGGTCTTCTTGGTCTTCTCTGATGGGGCTGAGTTCTATCTTCAGCAACCTGATGGATGATTACCTGGAAAATACTCTCAGCTCTGCTGACCTCCCTGTATGCACTGGCAGCATCCCAGGCCAGCCTTGGCTCCTGTCCCACTTGGAATGGTACCCGAGACTCAATATTTGCCCCTGTTAATCTGTTCCTACAATACTTCAGCATGTTCTTTGTTCAAATTATCAGCCTTCGAAGATTGTAACCCCCATAGAGACAAAACCTGTTTTGCATCCCCAGTTTTTTCAGTGGCAACAGAGGCTCTGGTACATGGTATATTCTGATTAAATACAGAAGAAACAAACATATTTTTTTACAATCCTGAGTTCCTCAGGAGCTATGCCAATGTTTCGTTTGATTGTTTTGAGACAGATCATTGAACTTTGAACTCACCAAGTTGGCCATCCTGGTTGACCAGAGAGCCTCATGGAAGTACTTTTCTGGCTTTCCAGCCATGGGAATGCATGTTTATCTATATCCATCTTTTTTACATGGGACCTATGGATTGAACTCAGGTCCTCAGGCATTTACAACAAACACTTCACCTGCTGAACCAGCATCTCCCTAGTCCTCACTGTGTTTCTTTTGTAGCTAATTTTCTTCTGTGAACTAGCTTTGAATTGTCCCATCAAAATTTCTTAATTCAGGTTTAACAGACCTTAGACCAGGGTGGTAACAGAAGTATTCTCCACAGCCATTATTTGATGTACACCTTTTCACTTTCTGAGGTGTTTCTTACACCTGAGTTATATTGTCTATTTGTTCTCACTTCTAAGGTCTAGATTATAAACTATTTGCTGTATCAGTTTTTATTAGAACTTGCAGATATCTTCTCTCATTAGTTTAACAAGGGAAATCTCTTTGGCATTTTAATGCAGCACACTGGACACCACACACTTAATGAATGGAATGCTCTGTGGACACCTCATCTTTTCCTTCTCAAATGTTATATTTATTAGGTAGTAACAGTTATGTAGTCACATGTCTTTCCCATCAGTCTGTATTGTGGGACATAGACACTTTATGCATTTTTGCTGGTCAATGTATATATTGGATAATCATCAGAAGCTGGCACTAAGCATTGATGTACCATATCAGAGCCTGTGAGAGTAGACAGAGGGCAAATGCATTTCTCAAGGAAGTGCTCGCTCTCCCTTTTTGTCTCTGTTCACAGCCTTGACACCTAACACTCCCAATTATTAAACAACTACCTCAGTGTGTGCTATGCGTGTGCATTCATGGACAGCACTTGAGGGAAACTTTGTTCCTCCAATCAGCTATGTTTATCCTTCTTTAGCTGGAATTCATTTTGATATCCATAGTGAGATTGTCGAATGACTCTTTCTCCTTCTTAACATAATGTGAAGGTCAAATATTTTTGTTCTTGATTGGGACAGTCCAAGTCCTGCAAACTTGTATATCTTGTTTTAGAATGTCTGCTCTTCTGTATTGTATACCTACCTTAGACAGTCTATCTTTTACTCATTTTAGAAAGGGGAACTCCATATATTTAAAGGCTACTTGATGAATTTATTTGATGAATTTGGAAAACCATTAGAATTCTAGTCTCAAGACAGATAGCACCATTTCCAGCTGAGATAGATTCCTTGACCCTCTTGCAACTCATCCAGTTCTCAGCCCTCAGTCCCAGCAAACCATTAATCTTGTCCATTATAGGCTAATCTGCAGCTTCTCAGGCTGTACTGGGGCTGTGTGCTCAGCACAGTGCCTGAGTTCTTGCTTAGCATATGTTGTCAAGGGTTTATTCTACAAGACTATAACAAACATATGCACATGTATGTACACATGTACATATGTGTATATGAGTGTATGCATGTGTATATGTACTTTGGTATGTATCTATATTTCTATCTATCTATGTATGCATTATGTACCTTATTCTAGGTAATTAATATCATATGTCTGAAGTAGAATTTAGTCAGAGAATTGTGGCCATACTTATGTCTATAATTTGGATAATTCTGATCAATAATTAGGAAGAGTAAAGAATGACTGAGAAGTGAACACCTTTATCCCTGTGAGCAGAAGGTATCATATACTTGTGCTGATGAAACAACAGGCATATTTTATGAGGAAACAAAAATATTTCTTGGAGAGTTGCTCCTGAGTCAGTAAAAAAATTAAAACTTTACCATTAAAGACATTCAAAAATCCCTTTGCTTAGGAAACCGAGCATCACCATAAAAACATTCTGAAATGATGAATTTAGACATAAGAACATAACAAGTGCACGGAGCCCTGCCACTGTTTCCGCAGGTTCCACGAATCTGATTTGGGTTCCCACACTCTTTTCACAGGAATATTTAAATAATTTGACTGTGACAAGCCAAACTGTTTTGAGACCTCATTGAAAGTCAAATGAAAACATTAATTGCATGCAAAAATATTCCAGTCAGGCATGGAAATGCTTCAGGTTAGGGAATAAATATGTTGCCTATGAGAAGAAAAATCAATTGACTTAGAAAAAGCTAGTGCTGGCTCAAGTCTACATGGTCAGCATTGACTGAAAATCACTAGGGTTTCAGGGCCTTGTTTTGGCTTACGAATTAACAGACAGCCTTGAGCAATGGCTGTACTCCACAATAAGTTTGTTCGACTAACTTTTTGCCTGAGGAAATCAGAAACCAGATCACTGGAACTAATTATTATTTTGTTTCTTACTTTTTCCAGTTTTTTTTATTCAACCTTATTATTTTATTTTGAGGGAAGATAGTTTAGTGACTAATAAACATACAATTATTCTTAACACAAAAATCTTCAGATTAGTGATTTATGCAATAGAAATAGTAATTCAGAAACAAACTAACTACTTAACAAAGCAACTTTCAAATCATGAAATACCATGTTTATATTGAGTGAGAATTACATTCTTGTGCCTATGCTGAATCCTCCAATGTAAGGCCCACGTGGTGAGGTAAGCTGTTGGGTACATTGTATTGTTATTCTGTCATGGTTGTTTTGGTTAATTGGGAAGAAATATCAATTTGTAGCTGTGTTTTGGAGTGTCTGACTATACAACATGGATAACACGCTTAGTGTGTCACAAAGTTTATCGTCTTAGTAACTTTGTTAATCTCCCTAAGCCTTTTAGCCATTTTCTGTTTAGAATAACCCCTCAAAATTAGGAATATTTAACTAGGTTGGATCTGAGCAGCACTGAATTTGATGTCTGGGGCACAGATACAACAATGGATATAATTCTTATAGCCCTTGGGTTTTTTTATAATTAATTTCTTCCTGCATTTGACAAATATTAAATAAATGTCTAAGGCATTGGAGATAAAGTTGTACAACCTGCACAGTACCTACCCTGATGGAGAACCTCTTGTACAGTAGGGGAAGCATTGGAGTCCACAGTTATTTTAGCTGACTGAGGTGTGTTAACCCGAGGTGAGCATCTGCATGAGAGATGTGGTGGCCCGTGGGAGAGATGCCTGGAGAAGGCACTAGAGGTAGACAAGAATCAGTCAGAAACACACTCATAGCCTAAGGTGAGATCTATGCCTAGTATGTTTGCAGAGGGATGCTACAGATGTCTCAAAGCAGGAGAGACAGAGACTGGAAGGTACAAGGAAATTCGTAATGTTTCTCTCTGGTGCCGCTGAGCTGAAGAAGTTTGGCAATTAACGGCTCATTAGCCTCAGACTCAGGATACAAAAGAAACCTTATCAAGGTTAATAAGGGTTCAGTGGGAAATGTCTGCCCTCGAGGCCACCCACATCCCAACAGGAGGCTCAGCTTATCCTTCTTATTCTTTGTATGAAGTGAGAAAAGAGAAATTAAAGAAAGTGGAAGTATCAGAAGATGTCTGTGATCATTAGTTTCCTTCAAAAGCCATAGTGAGTCGGGAGACCTCCAGAGGCCAAACCTTCCTGTGACCACAGACAGCAGAAGTCTATTAAAGTGGGCACCAATCTCAAAGAAAGGGGTCACCCGAGATCCCTGACCCTTTGCTCTGAATGGACTAATGAAAGCCGTCTGCTACTCTAAGAATTGACACACAGGATTTCTATCCCCATTGGAGAGGGAACTCATGCAATTCCTGACCATAAGGTAAAATACATTCAGGAAGATACAGGCAGATCTAGTTTCTACTAACGGGAGGCCAGGATGTTCTAAAACGCGAGACTAATGGCCGAGACTTCTCCCTTTGGTTGTAAGTGGCTAGACTTCTGCCTCCACCAATGCCTTAAACAATATCATGATTTATGAGTTTGTCTTGTTACTATAAGAATGTCGTGAATCTGTTACAACTTCAGAACATGGAATTGGAGAGCTCAAAATCTGTGTTCCTAGGCTTGGTTCCACAGTAAACTATCTCTTATCCCATTGAGATGAGATCTTTCTGTGGTTTGGGAATTGACAGTTAAAAGCAAGGTTCTTGTGTGGTAGCTGTCTGCAGTGTATTTGTGATCTGACTCTATTGCTCATCACAACAAATACCCTTTACTGTCTACATTTTGCTCATGAAGAACTTGAATCAGAGAGAAATGAAGTGACATAGCAATGACAAAGATGCAGGGAGGAAGGTCAAAGTTAGCTGTCTCTCAGGAACCAGGAAGCTGTGACTGGATGGAATTATTCTTTCCTGTCACTATTACACAATGGCAGAATAATCATCCTAACATTAATCTGGGAATTTGTGGAGCTGTACTGCTGTATTTCTGTAGCCTTTCGAGAGGAAAGCTGAGTAAGAACACAGAAACCCCGCGTAGTCTCCATGAAAACACAGCTTAGACTTCCTGACTGCCAGGATGTATTTCTGATGACTCCTTTCCATCACGAGGTTTGTCACTGAGTAAAGACAAGAGAAGCATCCCCATCTTTGTGTGAATAAACCCTGTGTTGACTCACTGAGGAGCAGCCTGGTCACATTGAACTCAAATTCTGCCCTAGACAGGAGTCTGCGATGAGATTGCTGATGGGTGTTTGATGTAAAAGGGGATTGCAGATCTCTGTGAAGGCAGGATGTGTCTGGAACCTTTCCCCATTCTTCGCAGAAAAGATCTATATGCAAACCAGGCATTCCCCAGAGTCTTATGTAAGAGTTCGTTTGTCTACAGCATGGCAAGCAAAAACAAAGGAATATTATCAAAATGACAGACCATCAGAAGCACACGTGACACTGGAGAATATTAAGTCATACTGAAGAGATGGCTCAGTGGGTTTGTGTGTCTGCCACCAAGCCAAATGACCTAAGTTTGATTCCCAGGACACATGGTAGAGAGAACAGACTCCTGTAAAGTCTACTCTGATGTCTACACGTACACTGTAGCATGCACACCCCTCTTGTACAGAATGTTAAGTATAGTAATTTTAAAAACCTTATTAAATAGTAAAATATTCTTTCAGAAAGATGAAGATTGCTAATGTAGTGTCTCATTTAAATTCAAGAAGTCAGGTATGGTTGTTCCCTGAAAGTTCTTGTTAAAGAAAGTTCCATTGTAACAGGTTAGAGAAGATTACAGGAGGGAGATTATTCACATGTGTACTGACTGGATTCAACACCTGGGCTCTCAGCTCCCCTCTCCTCTGGACTTTCAAGAGCATGGTACCCACAGCAAGCAGACCACCACACATGATCAAAAAGACAGTTCACAGGCCTGGTAAGGGGCTTTCTCCCCAGGCTGAGGGAGGATTTATAAATACAAAGTGTTTGAAATGCTATCAATGTACTGTATGTTTTACTGCGTCAAATTCATGCTACAGTAGCTGATGGAAATATAACAGTAGGAGAGAATTACCCAGTTATCAAGCATAATCCCCGCTTTTAACGATTATTTCTGACACTGGATCCTTTCACACGTTGTACTGAAACTTCAGAATTATAAGAATCCAACATGAATGCATTTCAGCAAGCTGGGGTTGAAAACAGAGGAGTGGGAAAGGCAGAGATGCCAGCGGCAGCATTAATATCATTACGGAAAGGTTAGCTGCTCAGGAAATCGACAAGGCACCGAGGGGGTATCCGCCGAGTCTCCTAGAAACCAGAGCTGAGAGAAATGAGGCCAGGCAGAGAGAAGCTTTTGTTGACATTTTCAAAAGCCTCCTTTATACAGGCAGGGACTCTGGAGAATGGAAGACAGCCAAGAAGGGAACCAGCAGTACTCGCAAATTAGAGGTCAGTGAGCCCCGCAGCAGCCTCAGGGAAGCACTGGCAGAGAGAGGCACCCTTCCTGCCCTTCCACATTCAGCTCCTGAGTGAGGGAAGGAGGGAGAGTTCCAAGCCAGAAGAACAGCGTGCTGCCCTGGCTGGGACACGTGATCCTCTCAGGGGTAGCTGTGCTGTGTTAAGGAAAAGGACAAAAACAAATCCCTTCAAAAAACAACACCGAACATGGACTTCGCATTACAAACTGCTGGCACCTTTCCGTGTTCAGTTAAAAATACAGGAATCGCACATGGCTTAGAACCCACCTTCAAATGTGGGATGGCTGAGCTGAAGGTTCTGATGATACTCACACATGGGATCGCCTGGGGCAGGTCTGCTCTACAACACCTGGCCCCTCGGATATGAAGGAGTTTAATGTCGAAGGGAAGTTACTTAATGACGCATTACATAAGACAACTATTTTTAGGACCAATGAATGCAGTGGAGTTTAAATGAGTCATTTTAGCAGGTAAGAGAGGAGAGACTCTGAGTGTCTCTCAGAGGATATTAGCTATTTCTGTGGATGCACAGAGAACTAACGACTCAGGCCTCGTGGCCTTATGGCGCTGGAGAAGGAAATGAGGCTGCACAGCTGTTCCCAGTTGGGGACGCTTCAGACAGACTAAGTATGCTGAGGGTGCTTATGACGTGATCAGCTTCTGGAAACCGGACAGTAAGGACAGTGGAGGGGCTGGAGCATCCATACAGAGAAAGTCAAGGTGAGGTGGGTGGAGACTTTCTGTTTAGATAATAGGTAGGAACCGAAGAGTGAGAAGGAAATGATTTCTTCTTACAAGTTATGGGAGCTGAGGACAAAGGGACAGACTTCTAAGTCAGAAATGCATGTCAGAGTGGACGCCAGACAGCAATCCCTGAGCAGGTTCCCACAGAGGATAGAGTGACTTGTCACGCATAATGGTTGAGGTATCCTTCTGATGCTGATGTGGGTGACACAGTGAAGCTCTCTGAGTGCTAAAGTCATAGCATGTGTTTAAATTTTCTTCCTTACAGATAAAAGCGGTGTGCATATGTTCTGACTGGTGTGGGCTACCAAAGTGTGCAACTGAGTGCTTCAGCTGAACAGTGGAGCTCACAGGCTTGCACACAACCAGTCACGTATTTGGACCATGTTCTGGTCCGAGGACATATGTGCTCACTTTCCCAAAGCCACTTTTATGTTTTGAACCTAACAAACAATTGAATTTCAAGATGAATGGATAAAGAAAGTATGTTACTTATATGCAATGGAATTTCATTCAACCATAAAAACAAATGATATTATGACAATTGCAGGAAATGCAGAACCAGCTTTTAGGAACTTGAATCATCTCAGAAACCCAGGACTATATATGTTTGTTTACAGTGAGTTGATATATAATACATATGTGATCGTGTATATATACCTTTACACAAATGGACCCACTGCATACTGTGCATTCCTAAGCCAGAAATCTGAAATCCCAAATACTCCAAATCCCTAAGCTTTGAACCCTGTGACTTTTACATATGTTAGCTGGAACACTTTTGTGCTTAGATTTCCAGGCTAAGGCTCCTCCACTGGTAAACTGTCTTTCAATGATCCAAATTCTGGAATATCAGACGCCTGAAACACTTCTGCTGTAGGCATTTGGGATGAGATATATTCAATCATCATCAAATACTGCATTCTCCTGGGGTCTGTGACTTTGAATACATCCATGAATTATTCACTGCAAATGTCTGACATGGAAACCTTTCCTCTGTTTCAGCTGTCTGTGAAGAATATATAATCTCAGAAATTTCTACTATCCCTAGAGAATATACCTGAGAGTCCATAGGCTACAGACCTTCCTTAGAAACCGATGAGTCTTGGGACCTATTCTCTGTGCCATATACCAGGGCCCTATGCATGTTTGACTTCTGCACTAGTTCTTTTTTATTTTTTTTGCGCTAGTTCTTAATGGAATCAACAAAACCCATATTTTATTTATCACAATAATGTCCAAAGCCCTATTCTGCAACATTGGTGTGGTCATAGAAATGAGCCTTGTTCAAAGCTGCAGAGCTTCAAGCTTGGCCTGAGTCTTTCAGAATCACCCACCTGTGGCTGAGATCTGTAAATCAGCCTTAGATATGTGAGCCCATGTGATAGTCACAATCAGAAATGTCCTAAACTGTGCTAGAGAAGTCTTAGGGCCTATCGTCCTCACATGTACCCATGGCAGAGCATAAGCGACAGATGATTTCAAACATTCAACAAGAATTTGATATACATTTTAGAAATGGAAAGGATTAGAAAAAATGACACCCACCCATCTCAAAAATATTAACCCAGAATTGCTCCTGGAAATACAGGGCCAAAAACTGGAGCGGAGACAGAAGGAAAGGCCATCCAGAGACTGCCCCACCTGGGAATCCATCCCATTTGCAGACACCAAACCCAGACACTGTTGCTGATGCCAAGAAGTGCTTGCTGACATGAGCCTGTCTCCTGAGCCTGACCAATACCGATGCAGATGCTTACAGCCAACCATTGGACTGAGCACAGGGACACCAATGGAGGAGTTAGGGGAAGGACTGAAGGAGCTGAAGGGGTTTGCAACCCCATAAGAAGAACAAAAATATCAACCAACCAGACCCCCTAGAGCTCCCAGAGACTAAACCACCAACCAGAGTACACATGGAGGGACCATTGGCTCTAGCTGCATATGAAGCAGAGGATTGCCTTGTCTGGCATCAGTGGGAGGGGAGGCTCCTGGTCCTCTGCAGGCTCGATACCCCAGCATAGGAGAATGCTAGGGCAGTGAGGTGGGAGTGGGTGGGTGAGTGGGGAGCACCCTCATAGAAGTAAGGGGAGGGGAAATGGGATAGGGTGTTTGCAGAGATGAAACCGGGAAGGGGAATAATATTTGAAATGTAAATAAATAAAATAACCAATAAAAATTTAGAAAAAGAAAATCTTAAAGGTTTTGTTGTGATGATGGATTTAAACTAGACAGATATAAAATCAGAGCTGATGATTTTACAAGTGTCCACAGGTTTCTGGGTCTTCAGGTGTCACTTCACTTTAATCATGTGTTTGGACTGCACATGGGCATTAGAGTACTCAAGACAGTATTCTCCAATGATTGTTAAGATCCTTGTATATCACCACCATGTGCAGGAGTAGTAAATAGTCATGCAGACTCCATCCCTGTGAACAGGGACCATGCCTGATGAATAATTAGAAAAGCAATACATTACTTTGTTTGACTGTTGTGTTTTTGATTGCAATTTGGTATTTTATTCTCAATTGAAAGGCAAGTGCACATGTCAAGTTAAAAGCAACTATTAAAATTTTCTCCATTTTTCTTTGTTATTTCCTAAAATCTTTGCTAATTTATTTAAATGTCACCTTCAGAATTAAATCCATTTAGCTCTTATCAGGCTTGTCTTTTTAAATTATCTGTCACTCATCACAAAAATTTTTCTGTTTTTAAATTATCTGTAATTATTTTCTTTTATATTTAGTGGAAGAAGATGACTCAAAATTCCGGCAGAGTCCTTCTCAGAATTATACTGCAGATTACTTAGTTTTACTTTATAAAAAGAAATATTTGTATGAACATGACAGGAAGGGTTTGTTTTGCTTTATTCTGCTTCACTTGAGACAGGTCACAATATGCAGCCAAAGCTGGTCTCAAACTATACCACCCAGATCTCTAATTTATAATCCTATAAATCCTACCAGGACCTGAGATTACAGGCACTCATCACCATACTGGGCCTAAGAGTATTTTTAATAATCTACTTTTATGTAAGGGAATAAATAAGATATTTAGAAAAAGATACATATCCATGCTGTACTTGCTAGTATATAAAATGTGTGTGTGGATGTATGTATGGTGCTGCAAAATTTTACAGTAGACTTATCAGGAGAGAAGAACTTCCATTTGCAATGATGTCACAGTTTTCCAACAGTTTAGAAGCATGCTAGTCTAAGAGACTAGACACCTGTTAGCACGAAGTTTTAAAGCCTTTAGCTGTAACTGTGATTTTAAGCATCAACTTCATGAAATAAATATGTAATTTGGGTCTAAGTCATTCCTTAAGAAATTAGAGCATTTCTGAAACAGACTGTGAATAGTTTAAAAATATTTAAACTCTGTGGGCCACCCATAGTGGCCTGGATCTTCCCATATCAATTAACAAAGACAATCCCCAGAGATGTACCCACAGGCCAAAGAATGTAGACAATCCCTCATTAAGATTCTTCCCAGTTGATTTCAAGTGGTGTCAGTTGATAATTAAAGCTAATTGTGACAAGTATCACCATCATCAAACCTTCCCTCACTGTCTCTGAAAGAACTTTATGTTCCATTAAAATGCAGTGTGAAGATTGTGGCAAGAAGCTGACTCTAGATTGGTCTCTTTGCTCAGTTTGTTCTTTGAATGGTGGAGGTGATTAATACTACAGACCCGGTGTAAGTATGGCCACCTCTAAGCAGAACCCTCCCATTCATTGCAGGTGACCCTTCTCTTTAGTATATATTGAACACTGGAATTAATGTTCAGGGTATATACAACAAAAACCACAGAGAAATCTTTCTTGCCAAAAGAAAAATAAGTTTGTTTGTCTTAATTTTTGTTGAACTAACAAACCTCCATCCCCAATATAGAAGTGTCCTCTGTTTGCAGGTTGATCAGCCATCTTCAATAGCTTCTTTCATGACAATTATAAAAGGCACTCAGAAATTCCACAATACTCTACCCAGAAGTAGCCATAATTATATAAACTACCCCCTCTCCCCCACTTTTTTACAATGGCATACTTACAAATGCCCTGAGAACTTCTCTAAAACGACATTGATTGAGCAATTTTCACACATGGATATAAGGTTCTGATATCAGGAGATGAGAAAAGAGAGCAGGCTCTCTTACCCTGAAACCCTGTCATATCTGGAGCAGTAGGGCTAAATCCACTGTTATAAAACCATAAGCAACCAACAATTACATCAATCCAAAGGCAATTGTGTCTGAAATCCATCTATTTGCTCCAGGGAGACTTCCTGAGTACTGAGGAAATACAAAGTGTGTGTTCTTAGAAAAGATCTAGACCTATACTTTCAGCTTTCCACTGCACTGTCATCTTTTACTTGCTTGAATTCTCTCAAAAGCTACTTCAGAGCCATTTTGGTCCGCAGCCATGTGTTGGAGGATATTTTATCACACTGTGACCCCCAAGATTATGTTCTTTCCTGAAAAACTAAAACCTATTTCTTGTTGTGGCGTGGCTCAGCCCTTAGTACACACCTTTAACCCTCAGACTGGAATACAGATGTACTCTTAGTACATACCTTTAATCACAAACAATGAATGTAAAGGTGGTTTATAGAAGTAAACACCCGTGTTTGAAAGTGATGTCTAATTGAGTGGCAGAAAAAGTGATGAATTAGAGAAAAAATTGACAGATCAGGATATTCCTAACTTTTATGAGAAGAGAGAGGGATACAGGGAGAGGTGGTAGTTTTTACAAGTACAGTTATACAGAGGCAGGCTGCAGAGGGAGAATGAGCTGGACACAGGTGAAGACAGAATGAGCCAGAAAATGAGAGGGAACCAGAAGATTATAATAGATTGCCAGAATTAGTTTCAGGCTATGCAGAGCAATTCAACAGAATCTGAGAGAAATCATATTGAATCTGTCAGCTTGAAGTTTTGATCCAGAACAACTGAACTGATGAACCAGAAAGAGACCAGAAAGAACAAGAAAGGGTGAGTCTCAGAGGCTGGAAACATTCTACACCTAGAATAGTTTGTATAGAGGTTAAAAGCTTCCAGGACTAGGCCTAGGTTAACAGACAGTGGCAACAAGTCTCAGAGGTAACAATTACTTAAGATGAATAAAAGTTACTGTTATAATCAAGTCCTACCTAAAGTAGAGACTTAGTTGCTTCCTTAGTATATGACCTATTATTTATGTAAATAAATAGTAGTAAGTCCCCCCTGGTGTATGGAGCATGTGCCTTTGAGACATGTACAATCCCATGTCTGGAGAAAAATGAGTGAAAATTTTAAGGTTGCTACTAGGTTGAAGATGAGCAGAAAAAAGTTTGCAAATCTAGGTAGGTGTCTATGCCTACTTCAAAAATTTGAAGAGTTTTGGCAAATATAAGCTCATTGGTTTGGTTATACTCAGGTAAAATAAACTTGTTTCTCTTAAACCTTAAATGTTTTATTTTCATATGTAATCAATATTTATATTTCCGGTGCTGCTGAGTAACTGAGTAACAATTTACACTTACGACAAGAGGATAGAATGTGTACTGGGAAGGAAGACGCGTGGCTAGAGAAAACTGGCAGCCATCCCTCCTGCTCCAGCACCATCCCTCCTGCTCCGGCACCATCCCTCCTGCTCCGGCGCCATCCCTCCTGCTCCGGCGCCATCCCTCCTGCTCTGGCGCCATCCCTCCTGCTCCGGCGCCACACAAGATGGCAGGAATGGAAAGTGATTATCTCCACGCCCAAGTCCCCAGGTCTTTCTGGGATAGCTTGACCTTGAAATATTTTCCCTAAACTTTGTTACTAAAGCCCAATTTAAAAATATGTTTATTGGTCTAAATATCTTGAAAGGGCAAAAAAAGAACTAATAGCAGTGAAGATGTGGCTTTTAGTTTATAATCAAGAGACTTTAAGTAACTTCCTATATTATTTACTTCCAATATTATAGTCTACCAACTCTACTTACACTGTTTTCTCTCACCTGTCTGTCAAATCTTCGTCTTTCCCGGCACTCCCCATTACTGCTAATCTGTTTCTGATTAACTTCTTGCATAGATTCTACAGTTGCTGTCTCACGAGGCTCTTAACTAGGTCCTTGTTGAGAATCTATCAAACATAGGTTGGTCTTTCCATAAGATGACCTCTGGTTTGTGATTGCAGCACATACACACCCTGGGCTGGCCCCTAGGGTACCTTCTTGCTTACAGAAGAGCATCTAACCACCCTTCCTTGTCCAGCATGCCCTGACTCATCTCTTCTTGTTCTACTTCCCTGTACTTCCTTCCAAGTGTTCGGCCTCAGACTTCACAAACATATGTAGCTTTATTTACTTTGTACACTAAAATGAAATATATATGGAATATATATATATATATATATATATATATATATATACACATATATGTGTGTGTGTGAATATGTGTGTGTGTGTGTGTCTGTGTCTGTGTGTTTGTGTATGACTATGTGTGTGGGGGTGTTTAACTTTTTCTATTGGATTTCTCTTTCTACCCTTGGAATGTCCCTTCAAATTTATTCATCCATGGGGACTGAGTGACTTCATCCTTGGTGCTGTCTCTAAACTCCTCTGGACTGGTTTAACATTTTTTTTCTGGAATTTTATAGAAAATTTCACTACTTATTTTTTTTTATAGAACTTGCTGTTAAGTATATTTAACTTGCTTAAAATATATTTGGATAGGCGGTTTTCTTCTCTGTTATGATGTGAAATCTCCTGGGAAGTTGGAGAATAGGGGGTGTATAAGTTTCATTTTCGCACATGGAAATGCACCACATGTAACATGCTGTAAGAATGGTGCACACACGTGTAGTTGTTGATTAAGTGAATAAGTAAAAAAAAGTCCTTAATAATTGAATGTTTTAGATGACATCTGGGACTTATATGACTCTTGTTCACAGTCAAGAAGTGGGAGTTATTGTTGCAGACTAGAGCAGTGACTGCTTGTCTGTACAGCAGACAAGGGTTTCCACAAAAGTAGCCTTGGGACTCACTCTTCAGCGGTGGGGAATGAGTTTTCCACACCCACATTCAGTCTTCAGACAAAACTGCTCTACTTTGCACACTGGCCTTGGTATAAGACTTTACTCAGAGAAAGTTTTCACTATTTAAGACAAACATGGGGTCCCAGCTCTGTGGAGAACTTTGATTCTATATTTATATCAGGCTTGATTCAACACGAAAACCTTTTGCATGAAAACTAGGTGAGTATCCTGCTGTGGTTAGGCTGGATATGCATAAATATCAAAATGGCAGCATAAAAGAGCATGTCAGCTAAGATCATCTAATCTCTGGCTTTGTATAAGACAGTAGGACATTCTACATAGTACCTGAGGTTACCTGCTGACCTAACCGTTACCCTGAGAACCCAAGTCACATGCTTGCCCTAACAGCAGGCACTTACTGCCAATGTGTGCAGGAGATTTTTCTCACAGTGTGTACATGCACAAATCTAGATGGGGTTGGTTAGACCATATATGTGGCCTGATGATGCAACCAAGAGATGCACACAAAAGACACAAGAGGCACTGACAGCATGGCATGCTGTATTCTTTTACAATAATTAGTTTTATAAACCAAATGAGAAATTATAAAATAATGGTAGAAAGTATAGTGGTTGTATTAAGTAAGTAAATCCGTAGCACATTTGTTAACTAGCATTAAGTCCCAAGTACTATAGATAACTACAGCTGTTGGGTTTCTGTCTTATTGGCAGCCTAGAGTATTTGTTATATCAGCAAAGCATGAAATCATCTTCTGTAAGCAACAGTCTGTCCTTGATGGAAACATTATCAAGGGCTATATTTTACACACAGTACTTTCCTTCTAGAACTTTCCATAGATTTACACAGTCTCTGAGAGGCAGTTACCCAGCTTTGTATCTCTGTGAGACGATGGCAGTGGCCCATTCCCTTTCCACAGTGTACATAGAGAAAACTCTGACCTGAGATAAATCTAAGACATGTCTCACTGTGTCCTCATGAGCTGCAGAGTTATAAGTTCATCATTTAGGAAAACCACGTACCTGTTCAGGTCACGGTGTATGATTGGCTGGGTCAAGCTGTGCAGGTACTCCATGCCCTTGGCAACGTCTACCGCAATGATTAATTTAGACTGCAAGTCAAGAATTCTAGAATAGAAAATAGACTGAATGAAGAAAAAGTGGTTGAAGCCAACACTCAGCATGTCTCTCAAAAGAAAACAGCCTGTGATTGTTATTCTGTGTAATTCTATCTACATTTTTATTCATGGAAGATGCAGCTAAACATTCTATTTGGAACTCATCTTTCCATATTTGGGAATTGCTTATCTACATGTCAACGCAGATATACAATGTGTTGTTTAAAAAAATACTACTTTATTTTTAAATTTATTTGTGTTATACAACAATCTGTGATATAAAGAAGTGGAATGTTCTGGAGACACTGAAGGAAACCACTTCATACTTACTATCTGTAGACATATAAAACATGAACTCAGGTTCAACATGGGCAAGAACATTCTTTTAAAAATCTTTCTCTCATCAACACTACGACCCTCGATGATTACTGTAATCTGAGCCTCCTTGCAATACCGTGTGGATGTGTCAAGGTTAGTCTATTTATAATCCTCAGCTGGCTTCACATTCCTCAAATTTGTCACCCTTGACTTATTGTTTTAAAATATTACTTAAGTATATCATTTCTGGAAATATAATAATTAATCATAAATCATCAGTCATGTTTAAAATGCCGTGTTTGTTAGCACTTAGACATGTCAGAAGGCAATACGGTCCCTGATGGGAAGTCACTAGGAATGTGGTACAGGTGATTTACATGCTGCGTCTAAGGAGAGCCCATACCTTTTCTGTTCATGAAGCAGGGAGAACAGAGAGCCTCCTGAAATGTACTGTGTGACAATGGCAAACTGGCTGGGGTCATCCAGGCAGGCGCCCACAAACTGAGCCACGCAGGGGTGGTTGAGCTGGCAGAGGATGGACACTTCTCGGCAAAACATATCCACATCTGACTTGGAGCAGTAGGTGTTGGCTCGGTATCTAGGACAGGAGTGAGGACACATTCTTGTCAACAGGAGTTTCCAGGAGGCTGGTCCTTGTTCCTCCCAGCTGACAATGATGCAATTCATCTGCTTGCTTACCGTTTGATCGCCACTATTTTATTTCTGCATCGTCCTTTATAGACTTTCCCAAAAGAACCTGAAATTATTTAAGAGAAGTTGATAAATGTTTACAGTTGGTAAATCTGAGACTGTTAAAATGCAACAGGGCTCTGGTTTCTTTGCTTACCTGAGCCGATAATCTCATGGAACTCAATTTCAGAGAGCTGCAGATGGAAACGGGAGGGTAATTCAGCCCTCAGGAGGAGAACATCTGCCTTCTCTGCAAACAGTAATTGCCTTTTTACTTTGGGTATGGGATGTGCACATATGGCTATAAATGCACAATATAATATATAATATATAATAATATATAATATATAATATATAATATATAATATATAATATATAATATATAATATATAATATATAATATATAATATATAATATATAATATATAATATATAATATATAATATATAATATATAATATATAATATATAATATATAATATATAATATATAATATATAATATATAATATATAATATATAATATATAATATATAATATATAATATATAATATATAATATATAATATATAATATATAATATATAATATATAATATATAATATATAATATATAATATATAATATATAATATATAATATATAATATATATAAATGCACAATATAATATATAATACATGCTCAACCAAAGGTGCTTCATTCCAAACGTAACTGATCACTTGGTGATCCTAAGACCAAGCACAGTGGCTGGCCTTGCATTACCAGAAGGGTGGCCTTCTGGCTTAGCTGCACAATTTCTGTGATCAGGGCTGACCTTATTGGTCATCTTATTTTAAGTTAACATGACTAGAGACACAACTACCCTTCAATATGATTTACTTCATTGCCTGAGAAATGGAGTCGATCCCTTCAGTCTCCATTAGTAAGGAAATAAAATATCTATTGTTAAACTGAACCTTTAGGGGATACCCATTAAGTAGCGAGTGATAAACACAGAAAGCAGTCTAAGGACATATTCCACACTGAAAAGTACTTTTAAAACTATAGATTCCAAGTGGTTAAATATTAATTTGTCATGGACTTGTGTTCTATACTTTCCTGGTCTAGTGATGTTAATTTCAACAATCAGTGGCATACATTCAAAAAAGTACCCGAGGCTCACTTATTTGAGAGATTTTAAAAAAATAGTAATTTATTAATTTGAATATTTTCTAAAGAAAGACATTTCCAATTCTAAAAATATTAATACTTATAATTTATATTTTGTTCAAAATATGTAATTACAATTTGTTCAAAATATAAATATGAAAATAGTTCTCTCTTTAGTACTCATCAGTGATCCACTGTTGTAACATCTGTGGACTATGGGGCATGAGGGCAAGGCTAGTTCTGAGAAGAAAGGTCTCTACCAGCATTGCTTATAATGCTGAGGTAGCCACCACTCACAACAAAACAATACACATGGCTGTTGTATTTAAGCAATAATCATCCCCAGTGATAAAACAACAACCATCCTGTTTATAGTTACCTTTTGTCATGCTTTTAATCTTCCCCAAGGGGGATGGAACAGACACATAAGAGCCATCTAGAAATCAAGTTACACAGTAGAGTTGAAGGCAGCAATCATTTCTTTCTTTTTAAAGTTCAACATGATAAACACAAAGCAGATGACAGAAAACAGCTTATGGTTCCTATCTTTTTCTGCGAAGGAAGCTGTGATGCACATAGTTTTCTAGAATCTACATAAAAAGACCTTAATTCTGTTCTAGAAGACTACAGCACATGTATCTGCTGTAATTTGTATCTGGCTATGCACACTCTGTCTTAGTAAATTACTGACATAGAAAGTGACGGTTCTTTGCTTTCTTAAGCCTTCTGAGACTTGTACAAGCCCATTCACTCCAAGGAATGCAAAGCTTGAATATCTATATTATGGTGAATTGTGGTGGCCATTCTTTATGTAGCCTCACCCAAGTATAAACTTCCCAGAAATGAACCTCATCTCTTGGCCATATCTTTCTTCCTCATCCCAGAGGGTCAGTAACAGAAACACATATTTACTATTGAACTCAAGATTGTGCAGTAGTGAAAACAGAATCGCAAAGAGGTACCTCCTCCAGGCTGAGAATATTCATTACATGGCAGCTCATCCTGAGGTCTCTTGTAGTGCTTCAGGAGTGTAACAATGGCATCATGTCCTTCATAAAAAGACAAAAAGGATGAATACTTTTGTCTTGATTTAGTCGAGAAATCCTATCTCCCTCCCCAAAACTACTGGATAAAATTTGTAACGTAGGTTATACCTGAGGAGATAATATATTACAACATGGATTTAGTGCTTCTTTTATTCAAATAACCTGTTGAGAGTCTTCCAATATAATATAGTGGGTAGCAGGGATACAATAGACATGTGATTATGCTTCTGCTTATAAGAGGATTACAAGGTAATTGAGCATAATTATAGGAATTAATTGTGAGAAACTTCCGAGTGACCAGATATAAAATGGTGTGAGTATATATGGCCAGGACATGGTTAAGTGTCTGAAAGACACGTATGGTATCTGAGAGAACAGGGCACACACTGTGACTGGGCATGTTACTTGGTTGGCAATCCCAGTAACAC
This sequence comes from Arvicanthis niloticus, assembly GCF_011762505.2. Lineage (NCBI taxonomy): Eukaryota > Metazoa > Chordata > Mammalia > Rodentia > Muridae > Arvicanthis > Arvicanthis niloticus. The sequence goes on from NC_047661.1 coordinate 130,571,468, forward strand.
AGAACTGAGATAATGACATATGTCTCTATGGTGGAGACAGCAGGCTGCACATAGATACCTGTAATCCTCTTTCACAGTTGCTCTATTACTGGGAATGGCTGCCTACCCTGACACAGTTCTCTATTCATCTTCCATTCCAATGTGTCATTGTGGCATATTCACTGGGAACACAGAGACAACGCCATTACAATGTCTAGACCTTAAGACACAGGCAGCTGTTACTGTCCCAGTTGCCAGCTTCAGCCCGACTCTGAGGTAAAGAGGCTGGTAGCTGCTCCCTCAGCCTTGTTACCAGTCCTGGAATGTCACAAGATTGAGAGACATGTCCCAGTTTTAAACCACTACTACTAGCATTCTGGACTTATTAGCTACTCCATAAATTATTCTTGCAAAAGATGAAAAATGTTAAATGCTTTTCAGAGAAAGTCATTGATTTTCAATAGAATTAAACCTTGACACTATTGTATGTTTCACCATGAAAATAGTCTACTGAAGCTAATTTGTAAAAGAGGCAAACAGTCGACCTTATAGATATGCAACTGAACCCACTATAAATATGGCCAACTATAGAAACAGAAAAGCATAAATTTTTTTTTTTTATCACAGAAACCTCAAATTTAGACTGGCTTTGCACATGAGTTTACATGTAGAATAACCACAGTAGAGCTCACTTGGTCGAGTTTTCCCTTTAAAAGAGCACACCGAATAGTGTTTGCAAGAGAGGTCCTGAGTTCAATTCCCAGTAACCACATGGTGGCTCACAACCATCTGTAATGGGATCTGATGTCCTTTTCTGGTATATCTGAAGACAGCTACAATGTACTTATATGCCTAAAAAAATAAATGAATCTTTAAAATATGCAGAATAGAGAAGTCAATACTAGATTTACTAACACTAGATGTTTTCCAAAGAAAACAATCTACTTCCAGTCTCTTTAAAGAAAAAAAATAGTGTATATGAATAATGAATTTTGTGAGAGAATCTATATATAAACTTTCCAGAGGTAAATAACTCGGCTCTACATTTTATTGTCTTTAGTTTCTGTTTTCCCAAACCATGGATAAAGCCTGTGTTAAAGTGATGGGGACAAGCTCTAGTTATTATTAGTTAGAGTGGATTTTGTGTGACCAGATTCAGACCTCAGAGCCCAAATGATGTTAGCCAACAGAACAATGTCTAATGAGAATCTGATAGGAAAGGATAGTACATACCGTAAAAGTTCTGAATTGGGAACGGACATGACATGACCTGTTCACAAACTAAAGAAGGCATGTGTGAAGCAGGGCCGAGAGGATAAGGATGGTGAATCCAGGCGGGGAAAGGAGAGAAGGACACTGGGTAAATGGGATTCCCCAAGCTATCAGAATGTGTCATACAGAATGTGAGCACAGACTTCCCAGAGACTTCATGAAAAGCTATGTGAAAGGACCTTCCTGGTGGCTTGCTTTTCCTTCCTTCCTTCCTTCCTTCCTTCCTTCCTTCCTTCCTTCCTTTCTTCCTTCCTTCCTTCTTTCCTTCCTTCCTTTCTTTTTTTTTTTTTTTTTTTTTTTTTTTGAGACAGGGTTTCTCTGTGTAGCCCTGGCTGTCCTGGAACTTACTCTGTAGATCAGGCTGGCCTCGAACTCAGAAATCCACCTGCCTCTGCTTCCCAAGTTCTGGGATTAAAGGCATGTGCCACCACTGCCTGGCATCCTGGTAGCTTTCTAATGAGCAACTTGGTGGTGCTGATGAGACTTAAGGGACCACCTATGCAGAGCTTACAAAGACAGGATCAATGTAGATAATTTCAAAACCATTAGTTCCCAGGAATGGAAGGATATGCCTTACTTTGATTAAAAAGGAAAAAAGAACAGTCTGCAAGAAAACCAGATAAGCTGCCCTTTGCCCTTCTCCTGTTTCTCTTCCTCTAGACCCAATCCTATAGTCTGGTCCCTAACACTGCAATATAACATCAGTGGTAGCCTTCTCCCCTACACCTACATCTTCTGTGTATCTCCCAGAACATTCCCTTCTAACCTCTATCCCCCTACTTCTAACTGTATCTCAGACCACACATCCAGAAGGCACCACCTGATAACCCAAGAACCACTCCTCCCAGAGGACCAAGAGAGATACTAAAGGGAAGAGAAGACCCATGCCTGTCCTACTTCTCCTGAGGGCCAATCTCCTCTGTCTTATTCCCAACTGTGTAGCTGGAAAGCTTCTGTGGTCTTGCTTTCTTCTCTGACTCTATCCACCAGTAGATCACAAGACCTTCTTCTCTAACCTTTCATCCCTCAACTCATCCCAATCTCCAACAACAGCAGAAATTCTCTGTGAACACACAAGTTAAACAGACCAAGACAACAAGCAACACACAGGCATCACATTCTCAGAAAATCCAAAGAGAAAACAGATGCCAAGGAACAAAACTCCTATCCAGTGAAGACCAATCTAGTAATCAGCAACTAGACTTTTAATTATCTCAACCACAGATGCAGAGACACCATCAGGAAAACACAACAGCCAGGATATTATGTCTCCACTAAAGCACAGCTGTTCTACCAAAACAGGCCCTTAATATTTCAACATAGCTGAAAGACGAGGAAAATACTGTAAAACAGCCTTTAAAATATGATATAGATCTTCAAAGAGGAAATTAGTAAATACAAAATCCATAAAAACACAGTGTAAAGAAATAAAGAAAACTGTTAAGACATGAAATTGGAACTGTAATCAATAAAGAAAACTCAAACTGAAGGAATTCTTGAAATGAAAATTTATGAACTCAAACTGGAACTACAGAAGCAAACTACCTGCAGATTACAGGCTGTGGAAGAGAGAATCTCAGACATTGAAGATACAATAGAAGAAATAGATACATCAGTTAAAGAAAATGGTAAATGTAAAAATCTCTGGAGACAAACTATTCTGGAAATCTGAAAACTATGAAAAGACTGAACCTAAGAATAATAGTTATAGAGAATGGAGAAGAAACCCAGTTCAAAAGCCCAGAAAAAATACTTTCAACAAAATCAGAGAATAAAATATTTTATAATCTAAAGAAGACATGCCTGTAAAGATATAAGAAGCTTACAGAATACCAGGAGATTAGACTAGAAAAGAAAGTCCCCTTACCACATAACAATCAAAATACTTAACATGCAGAACAAAAAAGAAAATTAAAATCAGCAAGTTTGTGACCCCGTAGGGAAAGCAACAGTACCAACTAACCAGAGCTCCCAGGGTCTAAACCACCAGCCTGGGAGTGAGCACACAGGGCAGGACTCATTGCTGTAGCTGTATATGTAATTGAGAATGGCCTTGTTGGGCATAGGTGGGAGAAGAGGTCCTTGGTCCAGTGAAGGTTGGAGGCCCCAGTGTGGGGGAATTTGAGGGCAGAGAAGGGGAAGTCGGTGGGTGGATGGAGGCACACCCTCACTGAAACAGGAGGAGGGGGTATGGATAGGGGGTGTTGGGGGGGAATCGGGAAAGGCGATAACATCTAAAATGTAAAATAAATAAAATATCCAATAAAAAATCAGCAAGTGAAAAAGACGAAGTGATATAAAAGCAGACCTGTTAGAATTACACCTGATTTCTCAATGGCGCCTGTAGGAGCCAGAAGAGCAGGGCTCATATGCTTCAGATTCTAAAACCCTTAGATGCCAGGACAGGCTACACTATTCAGCAAGATTTCCAATCACCATTGATGGAGAATATAAGGTACTCCAAAATAAAGCCAAATTAAAATGATATGTAAGTATAAATCTGGTCCTAAAAAAGGTGCTATAAGGAAAACTCCAACTTAAGAAGGTTAATCAAATACATGAAAATATTAAAAATACACATCTTATACCAGCAAAATAAAAAGAAGGGAGTGTACACAACCATCACCACCACTACCACCACCACCAATGACAAAACAAACAAACAAAAATAACAAGATTCACCAATTGGTCATTAATACCTTTCAGTAGTCTTAATAGCCCAATAAAAAGACCCAGACTAACAGAATGGATGTGAAAACAGTACCTATCCTTCAGCTGCATCCAGTAAACACACCACTACATCAAGGATAGACATTACATCAGGGTAAAAGGTTAGAAAAAGATTTTCCAAGACAATGGACCTAAGAAGTAAGCTGGTGTAGCCATTTTAATATCTAACAAAATTAATTCCAATCCAAAACTAATAAAAAGAGATTAGGAAGAACCTACATACTTACCAAAGAAAAATTCACAGGATGACATTTCAATTTTTAATATCTATGGGACAAATTCAAGGATATTCATGTTCATAAAAGAAATACTATTACAGATAAGATCATATATTGACACTCATACACTGATAGTACAAGACTTTAATACCCCACCAAAGGACAGGTCATCCAGACAAAAAGTCAGCAGAAAAATGCTGGAATTAACAGATTTTATAAACCAAATGGACCTAACAGATATTTACAGAACTTGTCACTCAAACACAAAGCAATATACCTTTTTCTCTATACTTCATGGAAATTTCTTCAAAAGTGAGTGGATATGCAGATATGCAAAGTCTCAACAACTAGAAGAAAGCTAAAATAACTCCCTGCATCCTATCAGACCAGGATGGAATAAAAATGCAAACTTGTGGGAACTGAACAACACTCTATTGAATGAAAAATTGGTCAAGACTGAAATAAAGAAAGAAATTAAACACTTTCTAGAATTCGATGAAAATTAACACACTATCCAAACTTATGGCAGACAACGAAAGTGGTGCTAAGATGAAATTTTATAGCATTAAGTGCCTACATGAGAGAATTGGAGAGGTCTCGTATAGGCAACTTAATAGCACTCCTGAAATCTTTAAAGCAAAAATATGTAATCATACCTAAGAGGAGAAGAGGCAATATATAGTAAAACTAAATTTTGAAGTTAATAAAATAGAAAAAAGAAAAAATACAGGGAATTAATGAAACAAAGAGTTGGTTCATTGAGAAAATCAACAAGATAGACAAATATTTTTCCAAACTAACTAAAAGGCAGAGGAGAGAGAGAGAGAGAGAGAGAGAGAGAGAGAGAGAGAGAGAGAGAGAATACATCCAAATGAACAAAATCAGATTTGAAAAGGGAGACATGTGTAACAGAGGACTGCCTTATCTGGCCTTAGTAGGAGAGGCTGCACCTAATCCTGTAGAGACTTAGTGCTCCAGGGAAGTGGGATGGCCAGAGGAGTGCACCCTCTCAGGGGTGAAAGGGAAGCACTCTGGGAGGGGAACAAGGAGGTGGGCAACATTTGTAATGTAAATAAATAAAATAATTATTAAAAATTAAAAACTGTGTGGAATATATGCAGAGTTTATCTTGACCATCAATATTCAGCATTTTTTTTCTGTAACTAATGTCTCATACTGGTTAGATCAATATGTTAACAATTAGTACCTTACTACTTTATTGTTAGGTAAGATCCATTGTTCATCTTTTCTTATGATTCATCTTTTGTTGTTACATATCACTGAATGTTGACTAGTATATAATGGCATGAACTTATGATTTTATTATATAGAAAAGCTTCAATACTCTAAAAATGTTCTGTGTTCTACCTACAGAGGGAGTTTTTTGAAGCTATTCTAATAAGGGTACTATTATAACAAAAAAATATAAATCATTAAAATCCAATAATTACTAGAATGCCCAATATATTTAATAATAACTGTTCCTTTTCTTTTTAATTACATTTTCCATATAGAAAAAAAGAAAGAAAAGAAAGACATAACAATAGATATCTAGGAAGTCCAGAGAACCATAAGGATCTATTTTAAAAACCAGTATAACATCAAATTGAAAAGTCTAAAAGAAATAGATAATTTTCTCAATAGGTATTACTTACTGAGAATCAAGATCATGTAAACAATTTACACATACCTATAACCCTTAATTGAATAGAAGCAGTCATTAAAATCTTCCCACACCCCAAAGTCCAAGGCCAGATCATTTTTGTTTAGTCTAGAATTCCATTGGACTTTCAAGTTACACCAATAATACTCAAATTATTCCAATAAATATAAACAGAAAGGATATTGCCAAATACATTTTGTGAGGTCACAGTTGTATTAATACTCAAACCTGTTAAGAGCTTTGGGTGCCACTTCTAGGAATTTGGCATTTGTCACTAGGCTTGGACATGGAAGTAGGCTCAGATAAAAATATTGGAAACAGTGACCATAAGGCTTTGTTTACTACTTTGCTTAATTACTACCTTATGTGATCTCTTTGCTTACTACTTCATTTTAATTATTACTCTGTGTGATTCTTTTTATTCTTTTTTATTTATTTTTATTTTTTTATTTTTAATTTTTTCTAATCTGCTTTTGTACCATTTTAATTACATGCAAGTATTAAGATCAGTTCTAGGTTGAGGAACTAGCAACACAATAGATGCAAATAGTCAAGGAACAAGCAAGACAATAAACACAAATAGTCAAGGAACAAGCAAGGCAATAAACACAAATAGACAAAGAACAAGCAAGGCAATAAGCAAAGTCCTCTGATCACTTCCATGATCACTGTTTCTAAGGGCTTATCAAGGTGACTAAAATATCTGAGCCTACTTCCCTGTCCTAGCCCCAAATCATTTTCATGCCCAAATGCTTACTACTTTGCTTAATTACTATCTTGTGTGATTGCTTTGTTTACTACTTCACTGGGTTACTTTGTCTTCGATCTAAGAACTGACATGTGTTTTGGATGTACCTCGAATGATATAAAACAGACCGGGGAAAAAATAAAGCTGATTCAGCCTCAGCACTGGCTGAAGTCATGCTATAATTTTGTCTAACTGTTTTTGTTGTTGTTGTTGTTTTGTTTTTTCAACCCTTATTCTCTACCTTAAGACCTGGTTGACTGACTGAGCTGGCTTCGTCACAAACCACATAAAGACTCAACAAAAAGAATTACAGCACAATGTCCCCTGTGAACTACATGAAAAATATTCAACAAAATACTAGCCAGCCAAATCCAAGAACACATCAAAGTGAAAATCAGGAAATGTAATATGCCATATAAACCAACCAAAAGAAAAGATAGCAGAAACATCTCTCTTTTTTTGAAGTTCAGGATGTACTTCTTTTAATAAAATATTTTAATTGTATTATTACAAAAATATGTGTTCTTAGTATAGACACAATAACACTGAAAATCATATTTGTTGTATAAACTTTGAAACAGTAAATTAGTACTAATAAAAATTTTATGAGTTTCACTTTATTAGATACAGAAAATGCCTTTGACAAAACGAGACAGCCCTTCATGACAAAAGTCATAGAGAGATCAAGGCTACGAGTGAAATACCTAAACATAATAAATGCTATTTACAGTAACCATAACGCCAACATCAAATTAAATGAGGAGAAACTCAAAGCAATTACACTAAAATCAAGAACAAGAGTTGTCCACTCCTCATATCTATTCAATATAGTACTTGAAGTCTTAACTAGAGCAACAAGACAACTGAAGGATACCAAGGAGATAGAAATTAGAAAAGAAGTTAAAGTATCATTATTTGCACATGATATGATAGTATACATGAATGACCCTAAAAATTCTACCAGAGAACTTCTACAACTAATAAAGGATTTCAGAGAAATGTCTGGATACAAGACCAACTCAAAAATATTAGTAGCCCTCCTATATATAAATGACAACACTCTGTGAAAGAAATCAGGGAAACAATACCTTTCACAATAGTCTCAAACAGTGTATCTTGGGAGTTACTCTAACCAAGCAAGTGAAAGACTTGTATGATAAAACTTCAAGTTCAAACAGAAGATGGAAAGATCTTCCATGTTTATGATCTGATAGGATTAACATAGTAAAAATGGCCACCCTACTAAAAGCAATCTACAGATTCAATGCTAATCCCCATCAAAATTTCAACACAATCCTTTACACACACAACATCTCCTATTTTAAGTTGCACAACAGAGCTATAGTAATAAAAGCAGCATGTTATTGGCATAAATACAGACACACTGATTGATGGAATCACATTGAGGGTCCATATCATATAGACACATGATTTTTGATGAAGAAGCCAGAAATACACAATGGAAAAAGTATCTTGAACAAACTGTTCTGGTCAAACTTTAGAAAAATGCACATAGATACATATTTTATCAAGTCCAAGTGGATCAAAGAGTTTAGTATAAAACTAGATACACTGAACTGGAGAGAAGAGAAAGTGAGGAATAGCCTTGAACACATTGGCACAGGAGACAACTTTTGGTACAGAACGCTAATAGTGCAGGCACTAAGATCACAAATTATTAAATGGCACCTCATTAAATCAAAAAGCTTCTATGAAACAAAGGACATGGTACATCCTACAAAGCTGCAGTCTAAAAAATGAGAAAAGATTTTTATCTACGCCATATTTGATAGAAGACTAACATCCAAAATATATAAAGAACTCAAGGAACAAGATATCAAAGTAAAAATAAAACCTCCAAGTAATTCAATTAGAATCATGGAAGAGATCTAAAGAGAGCATTCTCAATGGAGGGATCTCAAGTGGCTGAGAAACACTTAAATGTCCAACATGCTTAACCTACAGGGGACTGCAAATCAAAACTACTTTGAGATTCCATTGTATAACTTTCAGAATGCTAAGATCAACAACATAAGTAACAGCTCATGCTGGTGGGGATATGGAGCAAGCTGAACAGCCTGCCATTGCTGATGGTAGTACAAACTTCCAGTGGGGAGCCACTATGGAAATCAACACAGTGGTTCCTCAGAAAATTGGAAACCAACCTACCTCAACATATAGCTCTACTACTATTGGACATATACAGAAATGTTGCTTGATTCTACTACAAGGACATTTGCTTAACCATATTTTTTGTGGCTCTATTCATACGTGCTAGAAACTGGAAAAAGACAAGCTGTGGGTTCCTTCCAAGTTGATAAAAAGTAGACATGACAAAGAGAGACCTACTGGAGACCTTGGCAACACGGAAGAAAAAAAAAAGGGAGACTAACACAACCAAACAAACAGGTGATGTATATATGGTGATGTTTATGTCTCTTATATGGAGACAGCTCTGGAACCGGCTGGGACTAAAATGTCTATACAAAGCCAAGAACACTTAATTAGATACTAATTTCTCATAAGTTGTTAATACATGCCATCCTTTATGAGGACATGTATGCAAAGTTATATTACAGTTTTATTACATAATCAAACTAAGCTGAAGAAAGGCAGTTGCCTTTCTTTATTGATCTTCATTGACCAAGCTGTGTGCCCTGAATGCTCCACGTGAATGTCCTTATAGAACTACCAGCTGCTTTTAAGTTTTATATGTTGCAGGATGAAAGAAGAGAGAAACAGCCCTAACAAAATTCATACTCGGGGATGCTGAGACTCTGAGACCTTCTATTCCAGCTTCATGATTCTACTACAACTACATTGAAGCTGCTTCTTTTAAAGACTTGCTTCCAAAACTTTTCCAAAACAGCTAGCTTGCCTGTCCAGCCTTTTGGACTGTCACAGTCCTGATGTTAGCTAAACAATAAACTTTCTCAGCACATAGTGACTACAAGGCAAATGATGCCTGCTAGCTCTCCTTTGACTAAGCCAATTTTCCTATTTCCCTTTGGGCCCCCAGATGGAAATTCTTTGCCCCAATTCAGCTAGAAGCAGACAAAAGGAGGTCATCATCCCAGTTCCTTATGTTGGGTGGATGGTTCTGGTTACTTTAGAAATTATACATGTGTTGTCATTTAAAAGATACTTTACAAATGTAGCTTTGAACAGGGAGGGAACTAGAGATCTTAAACTTAGAGATTTCTACCTTTCCTGTCCTCTTCTCTATTCTTCCTTCTTAGGTAAAAGCGAGGGAAGAAAGAAAGGGGGACACAGTAATACCATAAAAATAGACAAATAGGGATACGTTAACAAATTTACTCTTAAGTGAAACATAACATAGGTATATCTTATATTGGTAGAAATTTTTGTAATTGTTACAAAATTGAATTTATAATCTCTTACATTGGTACAGAATTTATTTTGTACAAATTTAAGGTTTTCACTGGTGTGAGTTTCTTACTGATCTAAAAGTAAGATTAATATTGTTACTCTCATATAGGTATTGTGCCTATATAACTCATTTAGAAATACAAGGCTTAGACCCAGTCCTTTTTTAACATTTTTAAAAAACTGATTAAGTTAGCTTCTGAGTTAAGGGCCTATAGCAATTACATGGCTCAGAGCTTACTGTTAGGGTGTTTTCTAGATTTTAATTAGAAATAGCAGAAAGGAGTTAACAGACAACAGTTCAGATTGCTTTACATAGATAGTTGGTTTTCAAAAATGTCAGACGTTTCATTTTAATTTCACAAAATTGATATTACAAGCATTCCTGTATAAACATTCATTTTATTAGAGACCTGTCTGCTCTTGACACCTTCCCTGTCTTGGATTCTAACAAGAAATTGAACATTGTTGGAGTTACTTCAGTTATGGTGAGACAGCCACTAGACAAGAATTGCCTCTTTTCATCTACAGACAAAATACTGTGCAGAAAAAGGACACACTTGCGAAATGGTTGGCTAATTATATCTGCCAAGACAGAGTAATCAGCCCTTAATAATTCTACATTACTAGGTCTGTCAGATGATCCTGGGCCAGAAGGCTAAAGACCAGATGCTCCAACATTCTGAAGTAATAGACTGTTTAGGTGTTCAGTGGTCTACATAAATTGGCTAAGTTTTAGAAGCTATGCTTTGTGCTTCCCATAATTTCAGTTAATTTAGTCATTCTAGATTTCTGATGGGGTTAAAGACTTACAGTCTCATAGCCAACCCAGGCTATTTACTTTGAGAAGATGTTTTTCAGATGCTATTCATTCTAAAGACAGGACATAAGGCAGTTTCAGAACTAAGTCTTTTAGTTGAGAGAGATGGCAGAGGTTCTATTTAGTTAACAAAAATGATGGACTGGGTATTAGGTCTATCTTGTACTTTAACAATTACAACATGGTAATGTAGTTTGTGTTCAATTTATATCTGAGAGAAAAGAGCCTTTTAATTGGACAGAAAGTGGGAAGTGCTGTGGATAGCCCCAGCCTCGTGTTTTGATGGTAGTTCCATTTTCCTGGAAGGGGCTGCAGAGGAGGAGTGAATCAGTAGTCTTGTGAACCTTCTGTCCACCTTAATTTGTAGAATAAAGGCTGGAGCCAGTGATTGGGCAGTAGAGGGGGAGGTGGAGCAAAAGGCTTAGGGAGGAGTCTGAAGAGGAAGTCTATGGGAGAGGGACAGGAGAGGGAGGTGACGGAAGAGAGGAGGTGAAAGGACAATGGAGGAGAAGAAAGTGACCCGGAAAAACCTCAAGATATAAGGGATCTCATAGCTGGGGAACTGAGTAGTGCAATGGTAAATCTGCCCAATCTAGGCTTGCAGTTTATATCCATAAATATTGAGTTGTGTTTTCCTTGACCGGACTTATTTGGGTTGGAGATTTACTGCAACACAACTTAGCTTTCACTCAGCAGAAGAATAAAGAAAATGTGGTACATTAATTTATACAATGAAGTATTACTCAGATGTTAAAAAAAATATCATGAAATTTGCAGGGAAATAGATGGAACTAGAAAAAATCATCTTGAGTGAGGTAACCCAAATACAGAAAAATAAATATGGTATGTATTCACTTATAAATGGATATTAGCCATTAAGTAATTGAAAATAAAGCTTTAAGGCTCATAGGCCTAGAAAGGATAGGTAAAGTGGGCTGTCTGTCTATAGGGGGCATAGTGATTTCTCTGGGAGGGAAAATAGAACACATTTCATAGGCAGACTGGGAGTAGGTGGGGACAGAAGGGGAAAATCAGGCAAGGAAAGAAATGGTATAGTGGCAGAGTGTGAGGAATGATGGCTGGGACTTGGGAGTGGTGTGGACATCTAGAGTAATGGAAAGTTGCAGGAATCTATGAAGGTGATCCCAATGAAGTCTCCCTAGTAATGGGGAATACATAGTTTCAACTGGCCATCTCTTATAGGCAAGCAAGGCTTCCAGTGACAGCACTAGGGTTACATCCAAGTGAGTTGTTGACTAAGAGGACCCCATGGAAATCATCAAGCAACCAAGGCTTCTGCTAAGTCAAAAGCTCTCTCTACAAACTGAGAGCGGGACCCCATTGCTGAGGGCAACACCCATACAACTCATTGGATATGGAGAAGTAGATCTGGTGTCTAGCCTCCTTGGAGCCCTCCCCCGTATATTCTAGTCTCTTTGGTGAGGGAAGACAACTTTGTAGACTACTGAAAGAGAAGCATGGACACCGACTCAGCCACAAACTTTTGACCTACATTTTGTTTTGCCTGCATAATATGCTAGGGTAGGGTTGGCATAGAGCATGTGAGAAACCAACAAATGTCTGATTTGACCTGGTTCACTCCACAAGAAGGAACTCATACCTGATAATGATAATATGCCATGCTTATGAACCAATGCCTTGTCCAGTCATCACTAAAGAGGCCTCCTCTGACAGCAGATGGGAACAGATAGAGACCCAGAGCCAGACAACATGAATAGAGAAAACCTAAATTGGAGGTCTTAGTCAAATACCTCCTCACAGAGCTCAGTGAAAACAACACAAGATGAGGCAGAAATGTTGTAAAAGCCAGAGAACATAGAGTACACCAGAAGAACATCCTCAGAGTCACGAATCAAGGCACATGTTAGCTCATAGAGACTGACTGATGTAAGCTTACACGTCCTCTGTGTATAAAGAAAGTGAAATTCTTTCTTTCCTGCCAAATCACACAGAGTTGTATTTTATTATATACTGATACATAATATAAATTCAACCACTTAAAAATAAAAGTCCATCACAGATTATTTTTGGCAGGCCAAGATGTCTCAAAGTATAACTACAGAATCATATATATATATATATATATGAATGATATAATTCTATCAGTTTCTTCTGACTGTGAGAACAAGTGGGTCTCTGATTCTTTTGCCTGCTCTTGGGTCTCCTCTTTCTGTTAGGTGGCCATGTCCAACTCTAATATAACAGTTTTTTTCATCTTATTGTATTTTTTTGTTACATTTCAAAAACAAAAATGCCTTTATCTCCAGCCCTGAAAAGGAAAGAAACTCATTGGTTAACCATAAAACATAAAGATAGGAAATAAAAATTTACTGGTGATTCTTGAAAATATATAAAATTTATTTTTGAAATTCTGTAATTATACTTTAAGACATCTTGGCCTGCCAAAATGATCTGTGATGGACTTTTATTTTTAAGTGGATGAATTTATACTATATATCAGTATAGAATAAAATATAACTCTGTGATTTGGCAGAAAAAAAGGAGTTTCCCTTTCTGCAATCATATCTGTCCAAATTTTCTTTTTCTGTGCATTTAATGACCTATCTAAAAGGCTCTTTACAGACCAAGGCAAGGGAGACCCTTACTTACTTTTGTTCTAGTGATTTTATAGCTTTGTGTCTTACTTTTGTGTCTTGAGCTTATGTTGAGTTGTATTTTGTTCATGGCATGTGAAAAAGGTCCATTTTTATTTTTCCACATGTAAAAGAACAAGACCTTAGTATTTAGCTTCAAAATAACAACACATCTTTGTAAGACAGAAGTAAACATTAGCTAACACAGCATGTGGTTAACACGGCATGTGATGGTTCAGTCCATATAGAGCTTGCTTTACCACAATGAGACCCGAGTTTAGATTACAAGTACTGGGGGGAGGGGGATGGGGAAGAGTCATGAGTACATCAATAACCCCAGGTCTTGGGAAAAGGAAACAGATGGATCTTTGTTAATCATTGATAAGCAATCAGTCTCTCTACCCTTTAATTCTGGCTTCTAAAGTGTACTCATAATCCTGAGTTTAACGCCTGCCTCTCAGATCCTAAAAGCCAGCAATGTAGCTAAGTTTCCTTCACACTCCCATGACCTGACTTCTGCTGTCCTGCACACATAAAGGTTATTGTGGGTCAGTAGCTCTGCAGGATAAAGTAGGATAAACTTCTCTTTAAAAGTTGTCTAACAGCAAGTCTCATTCGTTTTTGCCTTTCGAGGCAGCTCACTTGAAGTCTAGGTATGCACCCCTCACCTGGGCCATTTTCTTGCTTCACAGGGTTCCATGCAGATGATGCAGTTTGTGAGTTGCAATGCCCAGCAGCACAAGTGTCCCCTTCTGTGTATCATTCCTTTAGCTTCAGGGTATAATAAGGACTTTGGCAACAAAATTCTGTGGTAGTTTAAAGGAGAATGGCCTGCATAGGCTTACGCTTGAATGCTTGGTCCCTGGTTAGTAGAAGTGTTTGAACAGAATTAGTAGATGTGGCCTTGCTGGAGGAGGTGTGCCACTAGGAGTAGGCTTTGAGATTTACAAGGCCTCTGCCAGATTCAGTCTCTCTCTCTCTCTCTCTCTCTCTCTCTCTCTCTCTCTCTCTCTCTCTCTCTCTGCCTGCAGCTTTCCAATCACATGTGAGCCCTCAGCTACTGCTCCATCACCATGTCAGCTGACCTACTGTCACACTTCCTACCGTGGTGATTATAGAATAACGCGCTGAAACTGAAAGCAAGCCCCCAGTTCCCCCAGTTAAAGGCTTTCCTTTATTAGTTACCTTTGTCATGGTGTCTCTTCACAGCAATGGAACAGTAAGAAAATATTTTTGGAATTAAATCACCTTTTCCACTGTCTTTTTACTAAATTCAGTTTCGAAAGTTTGACCTTGACTCCATGACCCTGCAGGGTTTTGAAAACCTTTCTTTTAATAACTTTATTGTTACATATTTGGATCTAGAAAAATAAAAACAAGAAAGCCAAACCAAAATCTTTTTTATTATTTCTGTTTCTCCTAGAAGACATTCCCCCAACACACACCCCAGAATTGACCCAGGCACAATAGAGCTTAGTTTACAGCTTACTCCTCCTCATTCCTCTAGGCCCCTCTGTGAACTCACTCTGCTGATGGGAAGAGGACTAGGTGCTCCCTCAGTGGATCAGGATACAGTATGAGTGCTCCCCCTGTGGATCAAGATGCAATATGGGTGTTCCCCAGTGGATTGGGATGCAGCATAGATGCTCCCAGTAGATCAGGATGCATATAGATGCTCCCCAGTAGAACAAGATGCAGCATGGGTACTCCCCAGTAGATCAGGATACAGCATGGGTGCTCCCCGGTGGATCAGGGCACAGTATAGGTGCTCACCAGTAGATCAGGATCCACCTTGGGTGCTCCCACAATGGATCAGTGTGTAGCATAGGTGCTCCCCCAGTGGATCAGGGTGTAGCATGGGTGCTCCTCCAGTGGACCAGGAAGCAGCACAGTTGCTTGCCTGGTTGATCAGGAAGAGCATCATGAATCCTGACTGCCTGAGAGAGCAGCTGATCACACCCTTCATGTTCCTCTCATTGTAAAAGCTCTCTTGGCTCCACTTGCTCTGAGTAGTTTTAATTTCCTGCCAGTATGGTGGCACGATTTTCTGGCATTTTCTTTGGAATAATTTCTATCTAGAGCCTAATGAGTGCCTGGATTCTGGCTGGCGATAAGCAAGAGGCTGCCAGGGAGGTGCCAAGAGGCTCCTTCTGCTCTGCAGGGCTGCTCTGCCTCATCTCCTTCCTCCTGCTGACAGCTTTGAAGGCACAAGTGTAGGAAAGGCTCCTTTGCTGGAAGCTCTCTGACAGGCCCCCAACAGGAAAGGAAGGAACCACAAGCTCCAGGGCATACTCCCAAGCTTGGTCACCAGGAGAGAAGCAGAAGCATTCCTTTTGGAGTGTCACCAATTGACTCATAAAGCCAAGACTCTGACAGTGGACAGACAGATACTCAAGGCCCACACGTACAGACATAACCAAGTTTCCACTGGTTAAATAAAATGTTCTCCTATAGCTAAGAATTTAGTGTATACATTCAAGTATCCTAAACAGATGTCAGGTTGCTGTGATACCAGCTCAATTATAACAGCAGTCTGCATGTTCAGAGCTTCAGTGTCTGTAGCAGGGTGCTTGGCAGTTTTGACTTTAAGCTTTTACTATATTGAATAGTTATGTTACTTTCTAGGTTTGTGAGATTTTAAATCAGTCACCAGTGATGTTAGGGTGAAAGCACAGTAATGTATCATGGTCTCAGACCATCTGAGTCTTCACGGCTCTTGAGGAAAAAAGTTTTACCTTCTCATAGCACCTCTGTATCCTTGCCATTCCAACCTAGAGGCAATGGGCAATGCTTCTTCTCCTTGCCTGAGAGTTTGTTGAAGAATTAGGCATGGAGGTCAGCAGAGTGAGGGTAGTGATGGCTATATCACCCAGCGTCTGAGATTGATACTGTTTGTGTTCAAAGATTAGAAGAGACATGAGAATTTGACTAATAAGGCAGAAAGTATTGTGTGTGTGTGTGTGTGTCCACACATGTCAAAGATAAATGTTGGTTGTCATTCATCAGGCACTTCTCTTTTTTTTTTTTTCAATTCATCCTTGCTCATGTGCCTGGGGCTCACCAAGTAAGGTCTGTCAGTTCACAGGTAAGCTTACCACTCTGGATAAGGCCAGCAAGCCTTAGTGACCCATTTGTCTTTGTCCTCTAGGGCTGGGATCATAGGTGCATACCACTACCTTGCCATTTTAACATGGGTTCTGGGAATTGCATGCAAATCACCGTGCTTACGCTATGCGGTAGATACCACACCCACTGAGCCATCTCTTACCCCCTAGTTCAGGGAAGTTTTACTGACTTCTTACATTTCAGTTTCCCAGATGAGTGAAGGCACAACCACAGATCCATACCAGAGTCCTGTCAGACTCAGGAGAACCTGTGTGACATGTGTGAGGTTTAGCCCAACGTCTCTGTGCACTTCTTATATAAAATCTCATTTCCCAGAAGCTGTGAGCAGTCAGACGGTCACTTCTGAAGTCTGTACCACCAGAGCTTCATTACCTGTGGAGGGTCTTGACCCTGCACTGATGAGAAGACCAATGGTGAAAAGAATCCCCAGTTCACTGTGTCTTCCCATGACTCACCTCTGCTTTGAGACCCGTCTGCCCTTTTACTTGCCCCTGCATCACAAAATGAAGATGCCACCAGCCCTTCAGCACTGGCAGGGATGGGCAAGCATAAGCTTTTACAATGAGATTGTGACCACTAAGCTACCCCACGCTCCTTCCTTTGTTCCTTCCTTCTCACTGCATCTGCCCTCTGTGCTTTCTCTTTTTGACCATTTAGCACGCACCTGTCAGAAGTCAGCTCCCCATTCTACCCACTGAAGCCTCTCTGACTGCTCAGTTTTAGATAAAGTCCTTAAACACATTAATTATTACACATTTTTCTCTTACTTTATTGACAATATTTTCCTTTTTTTTTTTTTTTGGTTTTGATCTGTCTCCTCATACTAGAACTATGGCCTTACTCAAGGCGTGAAGATACTACCTGTGTTTCTCATTGTTTCACCTCAGTTCTTGGCACTGCACCCATTGACTAGCTGCCAATGTATTTCTGTTGAAGGGATAAAGTAACAGGTATAATAAATACATTGTTAAAATCAAGCTCTTCCTTGATTTTACAGCAGTGCTGTTTAGCAGCAAAGGAAAATATTGCATGTCTTGTTTATACCATACACATTATTTAAATTTTATTTAGACAAGCTTTAGGGGGGAAACCAAGATGCTGAGAGTGAGCATCTCAGCAATGTCCCACCCTGGTCTGTGGGGTCTAGCTAGGGAAGGGCTGTGTGATGAGTTCCAAGCTGAATTTGAAAGGTAAGGTAAGTTAATCAAGCAAAGAGAGGGAAAGATTCTGCTCAGAGTGAAATGCCATTCTCGTGTATAGAAACGGGACATGGGGGAGTCTGCAAAAGTCTTGTGCTTATTTACTTGAATATGAGGGTTGTCTTAGTTGGCTTTGTCAGTTTGACATGGCTTAAAGTTATATATGAGGAAAGCCTTAATTGAGGAGTCCAACTCAGATTGGTTTGTGGGTATGTCTGCAGAGAATTGCCTCGATCATTAGTGATGCAGAAGGATCCAGGTCACCAGGAGCAGCACCACTGTTAATGCAGTGGTTCTGGGCTGTACATGAAAGCTAGCTAAAGGAGAACCTGGAAGCAGGGCAGGGAACAAGCGCCCCAAGTGTCCTGGGGCTTCTGCCTCCTGATCTCTGCTGTGTATTTCATATGAACCTCATGAACAAGGCATCCTCCGTTTGCCTTTCTCTCAATATTCTTATCCTCTAAGCCCTATCGTGGTAGTAGCTCTCTGAGCTTTGAACATTTCCCAGCCCAGAGTGCAAATGTTTCTACAGTCCTTAAATAAAACAGATCGGTCCACACAACAGCACCCCACGCCTGGCACCAATTTCTCTTCTAGTGTCCTTTCTGTTACTGTGATAAAGCACTCTAATGAAAAGTGTCGTGGGTACAGAAAAGTTTGCCCAACTTCTACTTCTAGGCCATAGCCTGTCACCGCGGGATGCCTTCTAACATGCTCACAGATCAATTTGACCTAGGCAGTTCCTCAGTTGAGACTTCCCTCTCAGAAGACTCCAGGCTGTGTCGAGTGGAAAGTCAAAGCTAACATTGACAGGGACTCAGAAGTTAAGACAGCTCTCCTTCTTGTAGATGTACCTTCAGAGTCAAAAGAATAGCCATGATTAGTACCCCTGAAAAGTTCACACACAAGATGCCCTGTACTGGTTCACGCAACAGACTGTCACATCTAATGGCTCCTTCTTTCACGGCTTCATTTCAACAAGCATGCCCTGAACTTCTGTTAGGAGTCAGCCACTGAATTTAACGTTTCTGTCTTTGTCTTAAAGACTTACTGGCCCAAAACTTGAACTTGTTACACAAAATTAGGATGAAATGAAAAACATGTGTTTGTGTGTGTGTGTGTGTGTGTGTGTGTGTGTGTGTGTGTGTGTGTGTGTACGTATATGCTACAAAACAAAACATTCAAATGGCATTTTTGAGGCTGGCTTGCAGGTAAGGCCTTCTCTTAGAGAGACTCCATATACTTATTCATGAAGGTTAAGTGGAAATCAAAAATTTGAGGAGGAAAATTTTGTGGAGAAGATGGTTAAGGCATGGGAAAACATAGGGAAGGAAGACAGAATGCTAGGTGTGTTGAAGAATGAAAGAGGAGATTCTATTATCATTTTATTAACAGATTCTGCTCCTCTGCATTGTTATACAGAAGATTAAATCAGGTGTGGAGCACGTCTGATGCAGAGTGGAAACAGAGAAAATGCTAGTGACCTAGGCAATGTTGCAATGGTTGGCATGTCACCCTTATGACAAGAGTATCTGCCCACTATGTTCTCAAAGCAGGAGATGCACTGGGTATGATAACAAGCAGGACTTTGTCCGGTAGGTGGTGTGTACCCCTGAAAGTGTTTGCATTCTGAATTCTACTTGTTAGGCTATAGCTAGAGAAATAGGTGTAAATGATATTAAAAGCAAAATGAGTTAACAAGGTGTTAAAATTAATCAGGCAAGATATAAGCAGGATTCGAACTAATACAATGGTGGCAAAAATAAAGAGGAAATAATAGACTTAAAATATACTGAAGTGGCATGAGGGGACTTTTATTCAAATGGTTCTGTGTGCTGGGGTGAGAAGCTGAGGGCGGAAAGGTCAAATATATATATATATATATATATATATATATATATATATATATATATGTGTGTGTGTGTGTGTGTGTGTGTGTGTGTGTGTGTGTGTGTGTGTGTGTGTGTGTGTGTATCTTCTGGATTAAATGACACTATGGATGGTGCCATCAAATAATAGAACACATGAGGGATGCATAGCGATGAGGCTGATAAGCTTACATTAATCTCACATTCCCGTGTTGTCTAGGGAAGGGTCACCTGTGAGTGTGGTCCTCTGGAATTGGCAGGAAGCTGAGTGAAGGTCTCCTTAACAAGGCCTGAAAGTCCTGCCATGGTCAAGAGGGTTATAATGACCAAAGAGATTTCATTACTATCACACAGCCACACAGATCAGAATCATAGTTTTAAATTACTTTAATGGTATTTTAAATAGGGATTATCAACTCTTGCTTTAGTCTTGTGGTTTTAATGTTAGTAGTATGCTTTGAGCAACAAATAAAAATGAGTAGTCACATGACCTGGCATAAGCTTATCTATTTTTAAGTTTTGTATAATAAGCTTATCAGGGACTGAAACCCCCTCAGTAGAGGCTCCAAAGGCCTTTTCCCATACCATATATGATTATTTCATATATATTAAAGCATACCACAAATGATGAAAGACTACTTGCATCCAGGATCTATCATGCTCTAAATATGTCTGGTTCTCAGCTCCTGTCAGAATTCGCTAAAGTCAGTGCTCATTGTTCATCGTAAGTTTTAGGATGAAGGCAGAGCGACCGTAGAAGATGCTCCTGCACTCATTTGGTAATGAGATGGCACGTGTGCTTCACGCTTCCTCACTCTCCACCATGTGAGCAAGAGTCTGCCCTCTGCAGTGAGGCAGACTTCCTCTGTCCACTCTCTGTGAACAGCTGTGTGTCTCAGGCAGGCATGACTTAGCAGATAACTCCCAAATTCTTCATAGTGGAAAGATACCCTCTATTTCAAGGCCTCTGTGGGCAAGGCATGGTGGCTCATCCTGGATCCCAGACTTGGTAAGCTATTGTTACAAGGACTGCTCTGGGTTCTAGGCTGGCCTGGAGTAGAAATTGAGTTCCAGGGTAGTCTAGGCTACAGAATGAGCCTCTGCCTCAATGAACCAAATGAAGGGAAATAGATTGCTTTTATTGTTGGATCATACATTTATATAAATATACACTAAAGATATGACAAATGTGAGTTTTTGTCTGCCCAGTTTAAGTATCCTAATACTTACAGCAACTGTACTTCAAAAAATATTTGTATATAATGTTTATAATAACAATAAAATCTCTCCACTTAAATGATGGTTAGCACTATTACTTATATTAGAAAGAGGAACTAAATCTTTGAAATATAGTGAGTATAGAAATCCACACAGGTTTAAAATTCCACCTCAAGTTTTCATTAGCTCTTCCTTTTTCTCCCCATTGCTCCAGGTCTACTCTAGCAATTCTACCCCAGGCTTGTAAAACACATGTGTGCCCTCTAGCTGCCTTAGAATTTTGCAAGGAAGCTGCCTGAAGACTTTAGGATACATCAGTGAAAGTTTGCAGAATGGTTCATGAATCTATCACTTCTTACCTCTATCCTCCTCACCTTCATCCCCCAGCTACGTTTTATGGGCTACAATCTATAGAAAATCATGACTACAAGATTTCATTACTCTGTTAGAGAGGACGTGATAGCACACTTATTAGAAATAATTCATGTCACGCGCCCCTTGTCAGAAGGAATAAACAAAGCATGTATCTCAGGACAGGAGCCTTGAGTTTTATTGTTTTGTTCACTTACTCCTAATTCTCCAACCCCAGCTTCCTGTCACTGTGAATTATGGCACCTCTGCTGCATATAAATATTGCATTGTGGGTAATTAAATATTGGGGTAGGAGCTTCTGTAAATTACTTTAACTGGTGTTGGCACTAAAGCCAATCAGGAGTTTCTAGTTCTGTTTCTAGTTTGAGTTATTTTCTGACCCTGAACAGCCTGACATAAAAGAGTGCTCTCCTTTGTCCAAGGCAGCCTTTTCAAATCTAACTGCCAGACATGCCGGAGAGCTATGGGTTCAATTCTAATTGCCTGAGATCTTTTCATTTAGCAATTTCATCTTTAATGAATGGTGTCAGATTATGTGTAGATCCTTACAATGGGTTTTCCATACTGCTTCTTAGGGCAGATGATTGGAACATAACCAGGCTGGTAGCTATTTTATCAGGACAATTTAAAATATATTCTTACAACTCCTTTGTTCCCCAGGGGAAGGGCAGTGTAAATCCAAGAGAGACTGCTATCTTTTACTTCAGTTTCAGGAAGAATTGTAGAGAAAGGGGGAGGGACACTCTAAATACAGTAAAATTGGATCTTGGTACAGTCTAGCCAAACATGGCTAGTTCTTATTAGGTAGATCTCAGTGCAGAACTGAAGTCAGCAGGGAACATCTTCCCAAGATTAATTTTTGTCTCTCTGTGTTAGAAGTTTCATGTAAACAGATAACATCCATCCTGCATGGTTCCACAAAACCAGGGTGAATCAACTTTTCAGGGCATATTCAAGAAGTACAACTTACTATTCTAGACCTGTAAAGCACCTCTCAAATTACTGTAACAGAATAGTGGAGTGAATGTTGGCTAAAATTTAGCTGGGGTAAGCTAAAATGTCTGCTTTAAAGTCATTAAGATACACATTGAGAAGCTATTCTATTTTGAGTGTAGTCTCAGATGAGACAGTCAGAACGGGTGACCAAGGTTGTGTCTTTGCCACATGATGTTGTCATCCACAAAGGCCATGCTTGGGAATTGTACAACTGAGGAACAGAAACATCACAAAATAATCTCTCACAGTGTTTGGAGTATGTTGGGGATTTGTGTTGGGCCATATTCTTAAATACCCTGGCTCATACTCCCCTAACTAATATAAATGTCCTTTCAAACAGAGAGACCCTGTCTGTAAAGTCCCTGCCTAGTTTTTCTTTCCTAGGATAAAGCAGAGTCCCTGTTAAACCAGAATGATGCCATTCTGAAATCTCTTCTGTTCCGTAGAGAGAGAACTCTTCATGGACCTCACTGTTTCAACTTCCTCTTCATTTGCGCATGGAAGAGTCTTTTTTAAAGCCATCAATTAACTTGGTGATCCTCTCTCCAAGGGACAAAAGACTGCATATTTTTATTGAAAACAAACAGAAACTTCTTCCCACTAACAGTATTAGCAAGGTTGTGTCAGTCTTCCCAGAGCACATGAAAACAACGCCAGAGAATGGTAGCAACAATGGCCTGACTCGCTTTGCCCCAGAACATATGCAAACCATCCATCTGTCTCCTGGGCGCCAACATTCAGTTTGTTAAAGTTCACAGTAATTATAGAAATCCACACTGGTGCCTGGCGCATCAATTGGACAAACAGATGAGAGTCGGGACTAGTGCTAGGGAGATGATTGGGCAGCCCCACTGACGTACAGGGTTTCTGCTGTCCTTTGCTAAAGAGGAGGCACCATGATGTTATGATTCATTGTTTTGTGAGGAGTGGATTCCAACAAAAAAATAAAATAAATAAAGCCAAAGTTAGACTATCAGTCTCAATCAACTAAAGACAAGCAAAGTGAATCTCTGTGAACAGCTAGCTGCAGCAGCAACTTCAGAGCTGCTACTTCGAGACAAATACTGAGTAAATGCTGCTCCACTAAAGCGCACAGCCCTTGAGCAAGGCTGTCTGAGCATGCGTGAACTAATGTGATGGGCGGAGCAAAAGGAACCTAGCGAGGCCTCCCAAGCTTTAAACTGTGGAAGATTTCCCAACATAAAGATAGAGCCATTTAGAGCTTTTTAACACAAAGTAGACAGCTTTGATACCTTATGGAAGTACATTTATATCCACCAAGAGACACACTGTACACTCACAAGTGAGGTCTAAAAGCTGTAAGTTTAAATGTGTCTAAATGCCCATTGAATAGAATGAATGGAATAAGTTGTGACGCTGCCTCAAAACCTTCCACTAAGCAGCGATGTGAAAAGGGGTCTATAGCTGCCTGTAGAGAAAAGGGTTGAGCTTACAAATCGTTGGCCAACAGGAATCTGATACAATGAAATATACCATAGTCCATTAGTCAGAGAAAGAGGCTGTGGCGGCTCCCTGGGGGAAGAGGTTAAAAGAGATTACCAGGAGTGTTTCTGGGGTTTGGGTGCTGTGAATTTTTTTCATCTGGGTTCTGGGTGGGTGTAAGAATGCACTGAGCTATGTGGATGCCGCTCGTGCCAGGGTATAAAGTGTTTGCTGTTTTGCCGCTATTTTATCGACTCTCCTGCATACAGGTAATACCGCATCGTTTTTTCACTAGCGATCTTCAGGCTTGTGCATTTTTCTGTCTCTCTGACTCTAAGCTTACTATAGTTCCATATTTCATCCTTCAAACTCCATCTCTCTTGTTGTTAATGGACTTCACCCTATTCAGGAACAAAACCTTCCAGATCAACACTGTAGCTGAGACAGCGTACTGCTTGGTGATTTGTTTGTCAGTGAGATGTTTAAGGATTCGCACATTAAAAAAAAAACAATGAGATACTTATTTTTATGTATACTTTAAATGTCTTAGAGTTAAAAGAGGAAAGTAGAATAGAGGGTTGAATAGTGAGTGCAATTGAGGAAATGTGCTAAGGAGGGGTCTGAGAAAGGACAGGAAAGCTAAAGGCCATTAGGAAAGTTAGATGGAGGCCCATTACTATAGAAGCTTTCTACATTATCTGCATGTATGGAAGGCATCTAAATAAAATCACCAAATACACATCCCATGCCACCAAGTAAAACCTCGACTGCCAGATACTTGTTATATCTTGTTGAGGTGTTGGCCAATATCATAGCTTATCACCAAGGCTATTGGTTATTTTGCATGGCATGGTAAGGCCATATGGGTGAAGATAATGCTGATTAGTGGCATCCAACTAGAAGAAATCAAGCTATTGCCCAACTAGAAGCTTCATATTTCTGCCCCTCATTCATGGTGTTTTAAGGTACTCTACTGGAGGAGAAAGGTAATCATCAGTTCACCCACCTACAAACCCTGTGACCTGCCTGCAAGATATATCTGCTTAGTAGTGGTGCAAATGTTACAGGAGTGATCGATCACATTTTGATGAGATTTAAGACCCATTCTGTGACATGGAACCTATACATGACACTGCTTAAGTTACCATGAATCAATGCTAGGTGGATCATAGTCTCAGGGAAACCCCAGTACTGTCATTCTGCTAAAGGGGACATGGTAATAAAATAGTTACTCACAACATACTGCTATACACATGGATTGGTGCCTTTCGCACACTCACAGAAGCTTCTTGATGCAGTAGATTGAAATTAAGACACGCCCACAAACTGGATAATGTAGAGTGAGAGATTTGCATATGGAATGACATGTATTCATCAAGCCCCTTGCCTCACATCTCTGGGATCTATTCAGTAAAGGAGAAAGAAAGATTGTAAAAAACCCAGAAGTGAGGGGTGATTCCAAGGAAACAGTATCTTCCAGACACAAAAGAATTGACACACATATGAATTCAGAAATGATCTCAGCTCACAGAAGACCTGCACAGGTTCATGCCAGACAGGGTCCCAGAATTTAGAAAAGGAAGTGAACACAGGGTTCCACCCCTAACCAAGAAGCTATTTACA